>NW_020954687.1:2626877-2678190 GCF_900497805.2 Vombatus ursinus
CTGCCCACACCCTGGTCCCTTCCCTCAAGGAGTGTCAGTCTAGTTACCAATCTATAGGCACCTCAACCCTCAGGAGCTATAACCAGTGCCCCCGGACTTGACCCGTTCTTCTGGACGGAGGCCACCTAATGCTATTCCACCCTTATACCTATTTCCTGGTCCTCTCACATGTAGCCAGCCAGCCATCCGGAATCTGAGCATGCTAGGGACTCTGCAACATATTCTCATCATGCCAGCACATATTTAGAACGATGCCTGGCACATAGTAGACACTAATTGGTATGTATTGATTATTGATTGGCTGATTGATCTGCAGCCTGCAAACCTGTCCAGCCCTGGAACTTCTATTCCATGTCAGTAGGGATTTCTCCTCAGACTTCCAGATCCCTCCTCCATACACCCTCCTTCGGTTCATTCTCTTTGCCTTCCTTCGAATATTCTCCAGTTCCCTCTGTGTCCTGCTCATTTCTGGTCCTCCCAATTCCCATTCTCTTCTCGCAGCCCTCTCTTTCACACGGTGGCCTTCTCCCTCCAGCACACACACATCCCCCACTTATTTGCCACATGAAGGTGCATTTTAGCCATCAAGTTAGGGAGCTAATGACGGGAGTGGTGCCTCCTCCAGGATGTTCCTACCCCCTTTTCTTCATATCCCAAATGGAGCTCTGTTAGGGAAAGGGAGGGAAAATAAGCATTTAGTTTGTACCAGGCTCTGCACTGAGTGCTTTATAAATATTATCTCATTTGATCCTCACAACAACCCTGCAAGGAAGGTGCTGTTGTTATCCTCATTTTAAGTTGAAGAAACTGAGGCAAATGGACATTAAGTGACTTGCCCAGGGTCACACAGCTAATAAATATCTGAGAACAGATTTGAACTTGGGTCTTTCGGACTCCAGGTCTAACAAGGCTCTATCCACTCTGCCACCAAGCTGCTAGAGCCAAAGGGTACCTTCATCTATCTAATCCAATCTGAGAAAAGCATCTACTATGTGCCAGGCACTGTTCTAAATATGCGCTGGCATGATGAGAATACGTTGCAGAGTCCCTAGCATGCTCAGATTCGGGGTGGCTGGCTGGCTACATGTGAGAGGACCAGGAAATAGGGATAAGGGTAGAGTAGCATTAGGTGGGCTCCGTCCAGAAGAACAGGCCAAGTCCAGGGTCACCAATTCACTGGTTGCAGATCCTGAGGGATGAGGTGAATTTAGATCGGTAACTACACTACAACTCAAGAGCAAGGACCAGGGTGTGGGCAGATGGGCAGCAGGGTACAGGGTGTATGTGTGTGTACATGAGTGTGTACATGCATGTATGTGTGCGTATATGTGTGTGCGTGTGCATATCGGTGTGTATGTACACATGTGTACGTGTGTATATAGTGGGATGAAGTGATTCACTTAACCAGGTTCACACAGCGAGTTAACAGCACAGAGCCATGCATCTGTCGCGCCTCCATTACACCGCCCCACCTTTGTCCGGAGCCCCGGGCTCTAGTTCTGAGGCTCAGCCCCTGCGCCTCTTTCCGCCCCAGGCACCATGGAGTGCTACACAGAGGAGAAGGCCAACAAGATCAAGGCGGACTACGAGAAGCGTCTGCGGGAGATGAACCGCGACCTACAGAAGTTGCAGGCAGCCCAGAAAGAGCATGCCCGGCTGCTCAAGAACCAGTCCCGTTACGAGAGGGAGCTGAAGAAGCTCCAGGCCGAGGTGGCAGAGATGAAGAAGGCCAAGGTAAGGAGAGGGCACAGGGAACGAGGGGGGAGGCGCCCCGAATGGGAGCTAGGAACAGCGCGGGGAGTGTGTTTTCCTGCTGGTTTGCGTTTCACCAGAATGTCATTGCTGCCTATTCATGTAATTCCTCCCAAATTTCTGACCTTTGGTTCCTGCTGTGGGGGGCTGGGGTGCCTGTGGCCGAGGTTGTTACTCGTTGGCTCTGGCTGCAAGGAGAGGCTTCTCTGAAGAAGACTTGGCTTCACTTTCAGAGTGCTCTGGTCTCTGGCGTGCCCTGCTGGCTCTTGCTCTCTTTCTGACTTGGCCCATGCCTTCTACCTGGTCTTCAGCCACCAGCTTCTCTGTACTTTCCATCTCCTACTTGCTTGTCTTTGACTATTGGCTCTTCTCCTCTTCTCCCCGCCTGCCCTACTCAGCCCCATTTTGAGACTGGGTCTCCTTAGCTCAACGAGGCTGGAAATGCAGTGAGCGCTCATGGCTTCGAACCCTCTCCTGATGGGCGTAGGAGCTTTGCTCTTCTCTGATTCTGACCTAGGCCAGTTTACCCTCCTTTCCGAGTCTCACCGTGGCTCAGCATCCTGGTGTGGGAACTTGGTAAGGACATCCAATTGGCCCAGACCACTGAAGCTCAGAACTCCTGAGCCCAGGCAGTCCACCAGCCTCAGCCTGCCTGAGTCCTTCTGTGGCTCCTCCGCCCTATCTTGCCTCAGGGCATGATGGCTGCTCCAGCAAACAGTGGGGGTCTTTGAATTAGCAAAAGTTCTTTTTCTCAGTGGTCCTCAGACCAACCCTTCAGAGCACATCTGAATATGCCTAATGATGAATTTGAGTGGGGACAGCCTTCCCTCAGATACTTGGATCTCTCCTTTGCCACTGATGACATCATGATTGATAATATTAATGACTTTGTCCAGGGCATAGTCAGACTTTATGGGTGTTGTGTACAGGCAGGTATACCCAGTGCACTGCTCAGTTTCTCTCTGGTGGCGAACCTGGAATGGACAATGATGCAGTTTTCCATCACGGCCTAAGATACTAGGGATGAATTCTCCTGGTTCAAGCAGCTAGCCGCTTCTGAGATACACAGCAACTTTATCACCTTGTCAAAGCAGGTCTCCTGAGAGAACTGATGGAATGAGCCTGAAAGAAGCCAGGCAGATGCCTCCACAGTGAGACTTCTAGTCACCTGACATGACCCTTCTCCCTCCTGTCATGGTGGTGGATGATCTTTGAGCTTGACTTACAGATTTGGAGATAGGTGCCAGTGACAGGGAACACTATTCTAGACAGCAAGGAAAGTCTTCAATAGTTTGGTCTAATAAGTACTGCTCTTGGAAGAGTTCCTTGCTTTCAATTCATCAGCCAACATTTTTTAATGTATTTTTATTTATTTCACTATATATTTCCAATTTTATTTTAAAAAATTTTAACATTCATTTTTTAAAATTTTGAGTTTCAAATTCTTTCCCTCCATCTCTCCCCTTGCCCAACCTTCGAGAAGGCAAGCAACATGATATCAGTTATACATGTGAAGTCATACAAAACATATTTCCTTATTAACCATGTTGCAAAAGAAAACAAACAAAATAAAACAATAAAAACAAAGAGAGTAAAAAAAGTATGCTTCAATTTGCATTCAGAGTTCATCTGTTCTATCTCTGGACATAGCATTTTTTTAATCATGGGACCTTTGGAATTGTCATGAAGCATTGTCTTGGTCTTTCATAGTTGATCACCTTTACAATATTACTATTATTAGGTACAGTGTTTTCCTGGTTCTATTCACTTCACATCAGTTCATCTAGATCTTCCCAGGTTTTTCTGAAACTATCCTGCTCATCATTTCTTATAGCACAATAGTATTCCATCATATTCGTATACCACAACTTGTTCATCCATTCCCCAATTTATGGGCATTCACTTGATTTCCAATTCTTTGCCACTTCAAAAAAAAAAGCTGCTATAAATATATTTGTACAAATAGGTCCATTTCCCTTTTCTTTGATCCCTTTGGGATACAAAACTGGTAGCGGTATTGCTGGTCCAACAGCCGATATTTATTAAGGGCCTACTGTGTGTCAGGCACTGTCACAGTTCTTGCCCTCAAGGAGCTTACCTTCTACCACCTACATTTGTGCAAGCTCTATTAAGATTAGCACCTGGACATCCCCACGGCAACCTGATCAATGAATTCACTGCCTGTGGTAGTTACGAGTGGCTCCAAGGAATTGGCAAGTTTTATGGACAAGGAGTTCACAAAAATCTATGGATTAGATAGACCTCTTTGGAGGTGAAGCCTGATGAGGTTTTGTTTGTTTGTTTGTTTTTTAGGCAATTGGGGTTAAGTGACTTGCCCAGGGTCACACAGCTAGTAAGTGTCAAGTGTTTGGTCTGAGGCCGGATTTGAACTCAGGTCCTCCTGACTTCAGGCCGGTGCTCTAGCCACTGCACCACCTAGCTGCCCCTAGCCTGATGAGGTTTGAGCAGGTGTTAGAGCTATAAGCCTGTGAGAAGCACCTGGGGAGATCCATTACCCCAAGATATCACCTAAGGCAAAGAAAGAAATGGTTCTCCCATGCCCCAAGTCAGAAGCTAGGTCATAGTCCTTGAAGGTCAAGAAGGCAGTGTCGAAAGAAAGGTGTACATAGTCATAAAAAGTAGAAAATCTAAACATCTCCCATCTTCCAATGACCCAAGACACGTTGGCTTTGATCATAGCCCAGATATCCTTGGAAAAGTGCCATAGAAGAAACAAGCTTGATCACTCTGCCATTATCATTACCCTTGACCACTGAGCTTTCCATGAAGAAGACTGAAGACAGCAATGCCCTGGTATTCATCATAGATGTCAGAGTCAACAAAATCATCAAGCAAGCAATACATCAGTGTGGCCAAAGTCAAATCTGTCCTGATAGAGAGAAGGACAATGTCTGCCTATGATGCCCCAGATCAGGATGCTCTGGATGTTGGCAACAAAAATAAACTCTATCCAACTTGCCTGTTCCATATACAATAAAGTTTGTATATGCATTAGAGAGAGACAGAGACAGAGACAGAGAGAGAGAGAAAGAGAGAAAGATATATATAAATTATATATATATATAGATATATATATATATAGAGAGAGAGAGAGAGAGAGAAAGAAAAGGGGCAGCTAGGTGGCTCAGTGGATATAGCACCGACCCTGCAGTCAGGAGGACCTGAGTTCAAATCTGACCTCAGACCAAACACTTGACACTTACTAGCTGTATGACCCTGGGCAAGTCACTTAACCCCAATTGCCTAAAAAAAAAAGAGAGAGAGAGAGAGAAAATTCAACTTAAGACTCTCCAAATACTCCAAGGATTTTCTTGCCCCAGTAGAGGGAGTTTGTGACAAGGAAAAAGTGCTCCTGCTGATCACAGGAATGCCATGAGCATTTCTTCTTCCTTCTTGTCTGGACCCCACACTCTCAGGGATCTTGGCTGATGGCTTATGACCCAGCCATCTTCTAGATCTAGCATCTGGGCCACCATCTCCAGCAGCCTCACCAACTTCCAGGCTGTGTGTCTGCAAAGAACATTCCTAAGAAGGCCGAAAAACAAAGCAATGGGCAGCCTGTTTCCTCAGGATAGTCTTGGCTATTGCACAGAGTATCTCATTTTTATGTAAAACACCAGGAGCTCCAAAAGTTATTTAAAATTTTCAAACAAAGCCAAGCACACTTCTCTCTATCAGTACTTCACTCTGGTGCCTAGCAGCTCTTAAGACCATAGTCACTCAGTTTGGGGCCCTGAGCTTGCGTCCTGAGAAAATACTTTTGTTTCAACCTAAATTTGAGTTTAATCACCCATCCACACTGGCCAGATGTCCCCAGAAGTCTCCTTAGAAAGGATGGTGTGTTGTGGCTGTATATTAGTTTTAGGGCACTTTTCCAAATTCCTGTGACAAACTGGTGACCTCCTCACTCATCATGGAGCTGTCACAACAGCTGCTTAGCATAAGGTGGTCCACCAAATTGGCCCTATGTGTGGCCTACAACTGAGTAAGAATTCAAAGGGGAGATGAGTTGAAAACTGCCTTTGGCATGCAATATCTGGCCATTTGGACTCTGCAGTCATTTCTGTTCAGGCTCTGCCACATTGCAACCACATTTCAGCAGGTTGTTAATGATGTACCTAGAGACTTTCTCACCTGTTTCTGCTTGAAGCTGTAGAAATGTGTGCTTGATCAGAAAGTGCAATTCTTCAGATCTGTATTCAGAGTCATCCATACCTTGGGCTGGGCAAAGGAAGCCTCTGTTCCATGGTGCTCGAGGTTAGAGAGTACTAATAGGACTTGAGGACCTTCAGAAAAAATAAATCGACTTAGAAATATCCAGGGAGCAAGAATGATTAGGTAAAAATTAAAAAGTTAAGAGATGGGTTGCTTCTTCCCCCCAGTCCCTATTCTGCTACCTCCCAGGGAGCTTATCCCAAGCCCACTTCCTTAGCATCAGCTTTGCAGTGTCTGGGCGCCTTTTTCACCCCCCACTAATGAATTAAGGGTCTATTTCCTGCTACTTTGCCATCTGGTTATGGCTCTATCTGTATCCTCCAAAGGGGATTTTGTGTAGTGTCACAAGGTGGGGATAGGGTGGGGGTCAGAGTTTAGCACTTAGTGGGATCTGCATATTTCTATCATTGGTTAATAGAAGGCTCTCTACCCAGTCACGAGACTCTTGAAAAAGAGCTGGAGCCTGGTAATCCAGTCAACTTTCAAACCAACAAGTTGGCTCCATTCTTACTCTGACTTGAGTTCATCATTTGAGGGCTACATTTCAGGCCAGGTCACTGAGGCATTCCTGTCATAACAGGACAGAACTAGGAGCAATGTGTGTAAGCTGCAAAGTGAAAGATTTTGGCTCATTTAAAGGAAGAGCTTCCTAAAAATCAAAGCTGTCTGAAAACATAATGGGCTGCCTCAGGAGGTGTGATGAGTTCCCTATCACTGGAGGTCATCAAGAGACTTGAAAAGCTGCCAGGATGTAATAGAGAGGATTCCTGCCTGAGTATGGGTTATATCAGGTGACCTTGGAGCTTTCTTACAACCCTGAGATTCCATGTCTATGGATACTAGGGATCTAGCAGCTTTCTGTACTTTTGTGCCTTCTCTTCCCAAGCCAAGTGTCTAGATAACTATGTTGTCTGGGAAGAGTAGTTCTTGATCATCACTTTGCCTTATGACCCCTCTGTGTCTCTTTCTCCCCTCCCCCCATTCAAATGGTACCTGATGGGCCATGAAGGATATATCCAGTCTCTTCTTGGACAGCCCATCTGTGGGTCTCTCTTTCTCCGTTAGACCAAGTCTTCATGCTAATGCTCTGTCACCCTTCTGTAGGTGGCCTTGATGAAGCAAATGAGGGAGGAGCAGCAACGGAGGCGGCTGGTAGAAACCAAGAGGAACAGGGAAATAGCACAGCTCAAGAAGGAGCAACGGCGGCAGGAGGTGAGGGGGTCCCACTTGTCTTCTCCCACCACCACCCACCCCAATTCATGTGCACAGATAGTTCTTCGTGAGCTCCTCCTGCTCACCCCCTGAGCCTTCAGTCGTTGAGAATTCAGAAGGAGCTAGTGCTTAGGGGGGGCCCTGGTGAGAAGGAACATCTCTGCTTTTGATCTGAATGGGTAGGAAGATGAGCGAACAAGTCTGCAAAATTGGGAGTCTGAGAGCAGCCACAGGAAATGACCAAGAATGACCCAATTAGCTATAGTTTTCCATTGAAAAGAAATTACCCTAATTCATAGCATTGTGAGTAATGGAAATATATTTAGGTTCTAACATTGTTCAGGAAGTCAACTCTTGTGATTAAGTCAACTGCAGGACCTGTGTGACCTTAGACAAGTAGCCATTTACTTATTACCCCTCTGGGATTTGGTTTGCTCATTTGCAAAATGAAGTATTTCAACAAGGTGAACTCTGAGGTCCCTATTAGCCCTAGAATCCCTACCTATGCCATAGGGTAGCTGTGAGCATTAGATGATATGTATGAAAGCACTTTGTAAACTCTAAAGCACTAGATAAATATAAGAAACTGTCATTGTGATTTCAGTATAAAGAGAGTGGGACTTTATTGATCAACTAAGGTCCTTCTTAGCCCCGACTGGTAAAGGAGAGAGCAACTAGTAACCAGTATGCCATATGGGAAGTAGCCTGGAGAAGAGAAGACTTAGGGGGTGGAGGATGGAAGAGCTGTCTTCTAATATTTGATGGGATGTCATGTGAAGGGTGCCCCAATGGGCAGAATGAGGAGTGGGAAGATAAAAGTTACCAAGATTCAGATTTCAGTTTAATAGGAAGAAAAACTTCCTGACTATTATTAGACCAGTTCCAACGTGCAATGGACTGTCTTCAAGCAATATTTGGGTTACTGGCTCTTTTAAAGGGGAAATTCTCATGTGGGTCTCTGAGGTTCCTTCTGGCTGATTTATAATATGTGTGAGGACCACTGTCCCTAAGCCACCAGGCTCCCCCTGCTGACCAAGGGCAGCCATTCTTTCAGTAAAGGTTCCCTCCCAACTGCAGGAATAATAACTCAGAGAAGATTCTTGGGCTGTTTGGAAGGAAGTAGAAAGTAAGCTCCCTGAAGGCAGATGATTTTGTCATTGAATCTCCAGTGTCCAGCCCAGAGCTTGACACATAATTAGTGCTCAGTTGGATGAATGAAGGGATTTCAGAGAGAACTCTGGATGATAGAACTGCGGAATGTGAAACTAGAAGGGTCTTTAGAGACTCTCTCATTTTACCAAGGAAGGAACTTTAGTCCAAAGAACTACACAGTGACCTTCCCAAGATCACATAGCTAGTTAGTAGGGCCTTTGAAGCCATTATGGCATTATCACGGGCAAATCAAATCTATAAGTCTCGGGTCCCAGGGAAGGACGAGGATGTGCTCTCTCCTCAAGTCCAAGTCTTGCACACAGGTACAAGCTGGGTAATGGATATGCCTTCCATTAAGGAAGTAATTCTCTAAATGGATGTGGTGGGGGGAGTCAGAGTTCTATGGAAGAAGACCCATGTTAGAGCATGAGCTGCAACTGGCCCTCTGTGAAACTCAAGTTTCCCTCTCTGTAGAGATGAAGAGAGGCCTCCCTGTTGCACTCTCTACAACAACCCGGTGAACTTAGAGTGCTTTGAGATCCCAAGTGCCAGTTCTCTCACCCTTGACCTCCTTCTCCCATACAGTTTCAGATCCGGGCTCTGGAATCTCAGAAGCGCCAGCAGGAGATGGTGTTGAGGAGAAAAACCCAGGAGGTGAGCTCATCCCAGTGGGGCTGGGCAGGAATCCCACCCAGAAACACCCCCTTTCCTCTTCCTTTCTATCTACCACTACCACCACCACCACTGAGGTGGCTGTTGCTGAAAGGGGCTATTCCCCAATTCTAGAGTTTGGAAGGGAAGTTCCTTTTGACTTTGGGAACAGTTCTTCCCTATTCTGGGGTCCATGGGTATTCCTGGGCAGGGCTGCTGGTCTCTTACCAGTAGTGTCAGAGCTGTTGACTCAGAGATAACAGATATTCATTTGCATATTGTGGTGGGAATCATTTGCACATTTATTTTTTGCTGTATATCAAAGACAGACATTCCCCAGGTTCTTTCTCTGCCCCAGCCCTAGATCTAATTTGGATAAATGACCAGGTGGTTTCACTAGGCCTGCAATGAAAGCACGTTGATTGATTTATTATTCTAGCTATCCCTGGGGCCCATTATCAGAAGCTTGGGCTCGTTGGACTGCCTCTGTCCCCTCTCCCCAGGCCTTTTCCATGCCTCTTTGTCTGCCCCAGTGGGATTGCTGAAGAGTGTGAGAAGCCCACGGGGTCTCCTCCTTCCTTTTAGGTGTCTGCGCTGCGACGCCTGGCCAAGCCCATGTCAGAGCGGGCGGCGGGCCGGGTAGTGACAAAGCCTCCCATGCTGGACTCGGGAGCGGAGGTGTCAGCTAGCGCCACCTCATCTGAGGCAGAGTCTGGAGCCCGATCTGTCTCAAGCATCGTGCGCCAATGGAATCGAAAGATCAACCACTTTCTGGGGGACCCAGCAACCCCGGTCAACGGCACCCGTCCTGCCAGGTCAGATTGGGTGGCTGTGAGCATTGCACATATTGTCCCTTCTGTGAGGTCAGAGTAGAAACCCACCAGAACTATATTAGCCTCCTTTCTTTTTTTTTTTTCTTTTCAAATAAAACATAAGCTCCCTGAGACCTGGGACTTTGTATCCCCATTGGCTGGAACATGGTAGATGCTTAATAAATTCTTTTTGGTTGATTGATTCTTCTTCCCCACCCCCACCTCCCAACACACCATTCTTGCTTGAGCTCCTCAGAATAGACATTGGGTTGCTTTGGCATGGGTAGAGAGGGCAGTAGGGGCAGCAGCAGCAGCTGAGATCTGGGTAGTGATGAGCCCCTCGCCGCTTTCCCTTCAGGAAGAAGTTCCAGAAGAAGGGGGCTAGCCAGAGCTTCAGCAAGGCTGCCAGGTTAAAGTGGCAGTCCCTAGAACGGCGCATCATCGACATTGTCATGCAGAGGATGACCATCGTCAACCTAGAGGCCGACATGGAAAGGCTTATCAAGGTAGAGGAGAATGGGTCCTGGTGCTGAGGTTGGGGCAAAATGCCTCGATGTCCTCCACTCCCAGTGGGAGTTTCATAAGGGCAGAGACCATCATATCTTAATTGTGTGTCCACCCCAACACCTAGCACAGTACTGTGCACATAGTAGGGCTGCATAAATGCCTATTGAATTGCATTGAAGGAGGCATCTGTTCATTAGAGAAAAGGCAGACATTTCTTTTTTCCCCTGCTGGGCTCCCTCTTCCCTTTGTTTTAATTCTATCTTTTCTTTTCTCCACCTTCTATTATCTAAATTCTGACTTCACTTTCTTTCCAGATTAGTCAGATTAGTTAGACTTTTCTTCATTTCCCTTTTCTCTCTCTCTTCCCCTGCCCCCCCTTTTTTTTTCTTTGAGTGGATTCTAATGATGCTGAGAAGTACCTAGAAGATTAAGCCTGAGTCGTCTAGTTAAGAGGAAGGGAAAAGGGAAGGGACAGGGTTTTATCTTTGGGCTATACATGGCTATATAGAGGCAGTATGGTATAGTGGTATAGTGGATAGAGTACTTGGCTCAAGTCAGGAAGACCTGGGTTTGATACCTGGTACATAGTAGGTGCTTAATAAATGATTATTGATTGATTGATGAAAATATCAATAATGGTGATAACCATCATCATCATCATTCTAGCTAGTATCTTTGAAGGTTAGGTAGGATTCTAATAAAATGAAAATGTGTGAGAGCTTATAGGGAGGGCATTCAAGGTAGAGGTTAGCAAAATAAGAAATGGTATAGAAGTAGGAAATTTACAGAAACTATCCAAGGAATCACTATTCCTTGGGACACAAAGCTGGAGAGGAGGTTGGGTCCAGATCTTCAATGATGGGCAGAGGATCAGCAGTATCGGCCTGGAAGGAATCTTAGTGGCCATAGAATCCACCCTCACTCCCATTTTATGGATGAAGAAACTGATGCCTAGGGAAGATAAGCAATTTCACACAGAGGCTCAGAGGAACTTAGATTTGAAACTGAAAGAGACCCAGAGGCCATCCAGGCTAACCACCTTAATTTACAATCCAGCATTCTTTCCATTCATTATGCTGTAGAAAGTCCTTTCTAACTTGTGGCTATTCTGTCAATATCTTTGGAGATGATTTCTTGACAGTTAAAAAGTCTGCATGTAAGATAATAAGGAGTTCTTCTTTCTTCTTGTTGTTTAGCCATTTCAGTTGTGTCTGACTCTATTTGAGGTTTTCTTGGCACAGATACTGGAGTGATTTGCCATTTCCTTCTCTGGCTCATTTCACAGAGGAGGAAACTGAGGCAAATAGGGTTAAATGACTTGCCCAAGATCACACACAACTGTCTGAGGCCAGATTTCAACTCAGGAAGATGAGTTTTCCTTACTCCAGGCCTGGTACTCTATGCACTATGGCACCACCTGGCTGCCCCTTTTACAGGATAGCTATAAGGAGATCCTAATTAAGGAAGATATTAACAGTTGTTTCCTTTTGTGCTACTCAATTGAAATAATCCATATAAAGTGCTTTGCAGATCTTAAAGCACTACAGAAATATTAGGACAGGAGATGGGGACCGGACCTCTGATGGCACTGATATAGGGAGCTTCTAAATGAGGAAGCTCTCTTTACCAATGCAGGAGGGCGCCTTCTCCATAATTTAGGGTCTTAGAGAGTTATTTAGAGCAGTGGTGTCAAACTCAGATAGAAACTGGGGCTACTCATCACACATAAGGATCACACATAAGGATTCCTGCAGGCCACATGTTGACTTAGAAAACCACACCTGCTTCTTCATTTCTTTTTTTGTTGGTACATCAACACATTAAAGTCCAATAAGAACCACATTTTAATCTGATTCTGCTGCACTCAAGAGTTTGTGGGCCACATGCACAAGGCAAGGCCTTGTGTTTGACACCTCTGACTTAGATCACTGAGATCATACAAAGCAAGACTTCAAGCCAGATCTCTATCCACCACACCATATAGCCCCTGAGTGATGATGATGATGGTGATAGTGATGATGACAATGGTGATGTTGATGATAATGGTGATAATGATGATGGTGGTGGTGGTGGTGATGATGAAGATGGTGATGTTGATGGTGATGATGGTAATGATGATGATGATAATGGTGATGATTGTGGTGTGGATGATGGTGATGATGATGATGAAGATGGTGATGGTGATGGTGGTGATGAATATGATGATGATGATGATGGTGGTGATGTTGATGATGATGGTGTTGGTGATGATGGTATTGGTGGTGATGACTGTGGTGCTGATGATGGTGATAATGATGATGAAGATGGTAATGTTGATAACGATAGTGAGATGATGGTTATAGTGATGATGATGGTGTTAATAATATTGGTTATGGTAATAATGATTGACCCTCTCTTCTGTTCTGGTCTCATCCATAGAAAAGGGAGGAGCTATTTCTCCTTCAGGAAACATTGAGGAGGAAGAGGGAGAGACTTCAGGAAGAGAGCCCAGAGGAGGAGAAGGGGCTACAGGAGCTGAGCGAAGAGATCGAGGTGCTAGCAGCCAATATTGACTATATCAATGACAGCATTTCTGATTGCCAGGCCACCATTGTACAGCTGGAGGAGACCAAGGTGACTATCGGGCAGGCAGTCCTCAGGGGATAGAAGGGAAGCTAAGCCCAGCTCTGTCTTCCCTTCCTGCCTCTGGGACTGACCGGGGGGCGCCATCTGCCTTTCATTTCCCTGTCCTAGGAGGAGCTCGACTCCACAGACACATCAGTGGTCATCAGCTCCTGCTCACTGGCGGAAGCCCGACTCTTGTTGGACAACTTTCTCAAGGCCTCCATTGAAAAGGTAATCACCTTCACCGTTGTCTTCTTTACCTTGTGTGCAGTGAGCCTGGGACTGGATGCTAGGGTGGTGCAGTAAGAATAATATCCTCTCTCAAATGATGAGGATGGGGAGGGGAGGAGGCGGCTCCTTATTTCATTATATGATCCAATTCTCAATTCTGCATCTTTGGACTGAAGGATAAGACGTAGGGCTAAGCCTGAAGGGTACTTGGGCTAAGAATGAGGTAGACGGAGGTACAGGAAGGGCAAGGGATATATGTATGGGAATCCATTTTGGGTACAAGCAATTTGAGCCTCAAAGAAATCACTGAATCATAGATTTAGAACAGGAAAGCACTCCAGAGGTCATCTAGTCCAACCCCCTCATTTTACAAATGAGGAACCTGAGGCCTAGAGAAGTTGAGTACTAATTGGCAAAGCTGGGATTTGAACCCAAGTCCTGTGAGTCCAAATCCAACTTGTTCCATAGTACTACACCGCCATTTTGGAACCGTGAGTTATCTTAGTGCCAGCCATACCTTCTTTGCCCTTACCTTCCCTACTCTTTTCATACTGGCATCACTGTATAAGGGACAGGTGTATTCAGGCCTTTATGGGGCTTAAAAATCTAATAAGGTAAGGAGCAGCTAGGTGGCACAGTGAATAGAGCTCCAGCCTTGGAGTCAGGAGGACCTGAGTTCAAATCCAGCCTCAGACACTTGACACTTACTAGCTGTATAACCCTGGGCAAGTCACTTAACCCTGATTGCCTCACCAAAAAGCAAAAAAAGAAAAAAAAAAAAAAAGAATCTAATAGGGGAAGTATAGCACACTATAAAATCTCTTAGAAGAAGGAAAAAAGTGACCCCAAAGACCAATTTGAGCAGAACTTAGCTACCAGTATACTGCAGCTATGCGGGGAGTGATGGGACACATAGAGGGGTGTTGAGGTCCATTGTCCTAGATGTGGGGGCCTGTCCCGAGGGGCTGAAGTGAAAAGGTTCCCTCCCTTATTTTTTTGGTAAAAACAGTCTCTCTCTCTTCCTTCCCTTTGTTTGACCCCATAATATCTAGAAAAGGAAAGGAGAACAGGACTGTCCCAAGGGAGCTGGGTTGGGGAAGGAGTCTCAGGAGGAAGGACGGTGCTTAGCACAAGCCACCCCCGGCAGGGATGGGTGACCCCTCTCTGTTCCTTCTTCACCAGGGTCTACAGGTGGCCCAGAAGGAGGCCCAGATCCGGCTGCTGGAGGGGCGGCTGAGGCAAACAGATATGAACAACTCCTCTCAGAACCATTTGATCCTGGATGCCCTTCGAGAGAAGGCCGAGGCCCACCCTGAGCTACAGGCCCTGATCCACAACATGCAGCAGGGTAAGAGGTGAAAGGAGGGCCCCCTAGCCAGGGAGCGCGAGCAGTTCACCTGCTCCATTGGTGCTTTTCCAGGGTTGGACATGGGAACCAGGGGAGCTGCTTAGCCTCACCTCCCCTTGATGCCCAGCCCAATTCCATAGAGTTATCCATTTGGTCTTAGGCAGATGGGATGGGGGAATGAAAGGGGAAACTCCCCAGTCATGGGAGATATATTCCCTCTTCCTCTAGTTCCTCTACAGCAAAAGCAATGACTTGGAGGGATGGGGACAGTTCTGGTTCTCCCCTCCTGTCCTTCCCCTCTCCCGTCTCATAACAGAGCCTTTCCTCTTCCTTTTCACAGAAAATGGATACTGCAGCACAGATGAGGAGATCTCTGAGTTCTCAGAGGGGAGGTGAGTTTCCCTGCTGGAAACCACAGGGACCCAGCTGGCAGAACATGCTGAGGGCCGGGCAAGGGGGCCACGTGGGAGTAAAGAGCAGTGGCCCTGGGCTGGGGTTGGGAGTGATCCCAAGTCCAGGAGGTTATACCCACTGCCGATGTGGATGTGATGAAGGAATGGGATAGACCCGAGCTAGTAACCTCTTTGTCTTCCCCAGCTTCTCCCAGTCCTTCACCATGAAAGGTTCTACCAGCCATGATGATTTCAAGTTCAAGGTGAGTGACTAGGGCCCCTCCTTACATCTTCTCAGCCCTTTCCACACTTTTCCAAGTTGGGTCTTCCCCACTCCCTCTTCAATTTCTGACCCAGCATGACTTCTGTCTTCTCTTTCCAGGGAGGGTTTGCCTTAGTAGCAACCATTGAAACATGTGCCCATGGGCCTAAGAAAAAGTCTTCACAGTAATAGCAATACTGATAATAGCAGAGCACATTATTCATTTGAGCCTCACTAAAACCCCATGAGATAGATAATACAAGAACAATGATGCCCATTTTGCAAATAGGTAAACTGAGGCTCAGAGAGGTTGTGACCTGTCCACAGTCACATAGCTAGTGTTAGAGGTGAGGTTCAGACCTGGGTCTTTTTGACTCCAAGTTCAGTGCTCTGTCCACTCCACTGTACTACCACAGTGGTAGCCATAGCTAAGCTCTATCCCTGAAGTCATTGCCCAGTGGTGTTCCGTGGTGAATCACCAATCCTCAGAAACTCTACCCTGGAAGTTTTCATCCTTAACTCTGCCTTCATGAGTATGTGATCATCCCACTAAGTAGACCTGCTCTCACCCTGTTCCTCTGCAGGGGGAGCCCAAGCTGTCTGCTCAAATGAAGGCGGTGTCAGCTGAGTGCCTGGGTCCCCCACTGGACATCTCCACCAAGAACATCACTAAGTCTCTGGCCTCACTTGTGGAGATCAAGGAGGACGGTGTGGGCTTCTCCGTCCGAGACCCGTACTACCGAGATAAGGTCTCACGCACCATCAGCCTACCCACCCGCGGCAGCACCTTGTAAGGACAAGAAGAGGGACTGGGGAGGGAAGGTGAGAGGGAAGATATCTGCTCCTGGGGGTTTGGGAACCCTCTTGGGCTCATTGTACTTTTATCCACCTGTTCTAGTCCTCGGCAATCCCGAGGCTCTGACACCTCGCCTCTCACCCGGAGGAAGTCCTATGACCGAGGGCAACCTATCAGGTAGGGGAGTAGGACTATAGCCCGCACTAAATCATCCATATCGTGCATTGTACCTTTCGTGGGAGGTTATCTACTTCGTGCACCATCCCAGGCAGATTTTTAAATCCTGGCACAGTCTCTCTGTCACCTAGCTGCCTTGGGGGACAATAGGTGCCCCCTCACTGGGGGGGGGGGGCTGGATGACCATGGGTCGAGTGGGTTGCCAATGGGTTTCATGTTCAGGAATAAGCTGGATCAGACAACCCTTTCAGCTCTTGAGATGTCCCTGATCTATCTTCCTATCCTTACCAGTCATGGACGCAGAGAATGTGAATTAATTTTCATACTGACCTAACCCATACCTAATTAAAAATGTAAACCTGCTTCTCAAAAGTCATTTCATGGGTGTCAGCTATAAATGGCTTTTGCATTATGTAGTGCTTGAGATTACTTTTTTTTTTTTTAAACTATTTTGCCTCTGGTCTTTTCCATTAATGCAGGTCTATAAGAAGTGCCCTAATCCTCAGATCTGATTACTTTTCTGAGGTTTCTTTAGGGCCTTGCATTGGGAACTCAGGAGCCAAAGAGGAGAAATACAGGTTAAGTCAGTCCCTACCCGGCCAACATGGTAACCTCTCGTGATGCCAACCCATAGGTGCCAACACTTTTAAGAGCAGTGAGATATCCCCAAATGGGTCATCATGGTGAGGACTGGTATATATGTGGTGATATTAACCTCTAGGGTTTGGTGATATAGAACCAGACACTGTCAGAGCTGAAAGGGACCCTAGGGATTATCTCATTCCCTTATTCTCCAGATGAAGAAGCTGAGGTCCGGAGAGTCACACAGTAAGCTAGTGGTAGAACCAGGATTCAAATCCAGAAATCCAGGTCTCTGGCCCATCAGTCTTTCAGTTGAACCCCACCGTCTTTCTTGCCTGTTGTCTGGGAGGGCCAGGAGAGAGACGAGATGGCTCAGCAACCCGAGCCTCCATCCACTTTCTCCTCCAAATATAACCTCAAATGCCTAGGTGCCTTCTGAGCAGCCCTGAGAGGTGAGCTACGTACACAAAGGAGTGTTCTCCTCTCCTCGGTGTTTCATTGCACTCAAGACGACGAAGAAAATGGACTTAAAATGCAGTCTGAGAGGTTTAGGCTAGACGCTGAGCTCTTACTGGATGTGTTTCTGGTTTTTGTGGTTTTAGTCCAGACCTGTGATTTTTTCATTGTAGACAACTCTAAAAGAGGAGATCCGTTTGATCAATGCGGCCCAGCAGCTCATCTATAACTTCCAGTCTTAGAGACAGACCTCCCTGGGGTACCAATAGGTTAAGGGACTTGCCCGTGGCCACATGGCTAATACGTGTCACAGGCTGAGCTGGATGACCCCAGGGTCATCTGTTCTATTCCATGCTGCCTCTCAGACATTATTGTGAAGTTTTCTCACCATAAGAAGTCAATGTTAGACTCAGGAAGAGGCAGCAGGGTGTAATAGGTAATAATAATGATAATAATAATAATAATAACGCTGCTTTGGAATCAGGGTCTAAATTCAGCCTCTGACATATGCCATCTGGGTAACCCTGGACAAACCACCCGCAGACAGCTCTCAAGACCCTAAGTTGTAAAGCAGTTGGCGTGGGGAAAGGGAGTCCTCTACACTGGGTAAAGAGGACACAGAAAGATTAGATTCCGTGTAAGGCAGACCTTCCTAACAATCAGAGCTATTCCAGAAGGGAACAGGATGCCTTGGAAGGTAGTGAGTTCCCATGTTCTGCTCCTGGCCCCACTCCAGGTCCTCGGACATGGCCTTCACACCCCCTTCGTCCCCCCCTACGCGGCCCCGCAATGACCGCAACGTCTTCTCTCGCCTCACCAGCAATCAGAGCCAGGGGTCAGCACTGGACAAGTAAGAGCTGGGGCCTCAGGGGCTCAAGGGCTGGGATCCAGGGGGAGGAGGGGGCAACACTGGGGGAGGAGGGGAGAGGAAGCTGAACCTGGGTTAGATCCCAGGGACAAACAAGGAATTAAATCCCCTTCTCTCCCCCTTCCTTTCCCTCCCTGCCCTTCCTCCAGGTTCCCAGGGCCCCTTCTGAAGCATAAGGTCCTCATGTCCCTCCTAATGTCATCTGTCCTCTCTGGAGACTATTCAGGTCCTACTCTTGTCCTCTGGTATAGGATGGTAGGAGGGGAGGAGAAGAAAATTTGAGAGTTACACCTCACCCTGTTCTGGGCCTGGCCCACAGGGAGTGTGCCCTTTGACCCCTCTTCAATGCAGACTTTGGGCCCCTCTCTGGTCCTTCAGCATCAGATGACCATGGCAGTGGTCCCCACTGTTCAATGGTGGGACTTTAAGTACTAGAACCTTCTGTCCCTCCTTTGTCTCTAAGACAAATGCTTCGACAGGACTCTTTAGACCTCCGTGATGTGTTTCATAGGTTGCCAGCAGAAAAGGGGCTCCTTTGGTAGGTGCCGGTGCCAGTGCAGGGCAAAATCTGCTCTACTTTCTTTAAATCTATGCCTTGGTTACCCCAACCCCATGGTGCACTTGGTCTCTGTCTCACAGACTGAGAAGTGAGGAAATCTGCCACCATGATGGGTGGTATTTGCCTTGGCGATGTTGGAGAGCCACCTCCCTCTCCCAC
Organism: Vombatus ursinus; assembly: GCF_900497805.2. Lineage (NCBI taxonomy): Eukaryota > Metazoa > Chordata > Mammalia > Diprotodontia > Vombatidae > Vombatus > Vombatus ursinus. The sequence goes on from NW_020954687.1 coordinate 2,645,634, forward strand.
AGGCCCCTTCTCAGGCTCCCTGCAGCTTGTCTCCACTCAGCTGGCTGGAGAGTTAGGACCCTCATCCGAGGCAGCCTCTGCTGCCAGATAGGGGCAGATGGCTCTCTCATCTGTCCAGGGGTCCAAATTTGCAGAGGGACTGACTCGGCACCTTCCTTTGTCTGGTCCATGGTGTCAGAGGATTGACCCACACCCAGCACTGACCATCCTGCTGGGAAAATCATTCACCTTGGACTTGAAAAAAAATCCCTCAGTAAAAAATGAGCTTCCTCAGCATATCACTAAGCTGACCCCGATCCCCTCGACTCCCCCTACCTCTGATGACTCATGTTCCTACAGGAATCAGAGAGGTAAGGGTGAGAAAGGTGGGCCTGGAGGCTGTCCTTCAAAATTCAGAGTGCCCCTTGGTAAAGGAATGGAGCATGAAGCTCCGTCCCTGACCTGGACCCAGCTACCCTGAGAGAGGGTCCCCTGGTGGGTAGGAGTAGGGGGGCATAGGAAATTCTGCCAAAGGCATCACTTATACCAAGCAGGGTGAGAAAAGACTCAGCATAGAGGGCATAGGTGCCAGTGTGCTTTGGCCGTATTAAGTCTGTGAGACCCAGGGGAGTAGGAGCCCCAGAGGAACCTCTAGGACCTCAGTAGGCTCTGCAAATCAGTAACATGAGGGTTTCTGAGAACCGAGGCTTGGGTGCTCAGCATCCAAGGGTGGCCAGCTCAGGAACTGCTCTTGCTCGGTCCATGCTGGCTGCTCTGCTGCTAGCGCCTAGCTCGTGCCCAATATGGGCTTAGGTAGAGGGCCTGGAGAAGATGGTGGCTGCATCCTTTTGGCCTGTGCAGAAGCATCATGGCCCTCGCAGGGTGGGATTTGGGTGCTACTGGCTTGAGGGCAGCATGCCCTCCGGCTTAAGCTTCGGGGCAGCTGGAGAGCTTGAAACTGGACAAACAGGGCCCAAGAACCATCACCACCTCCTGCCCCCAGTCAAGGGCTGGCCCTTTCCCATCTCTTCCCCATAGCCCTCTTCCCGTAATTCCTGTCTTCCTGGCCCAGTCCAGTTAGTCCGAAGGGTCGTCCTGTCTCTGACCCTCCTGAGGAGTCTGCCCTGGCACCCTAGCATCTAGGCCTGGCCCTCAGCTCTCCCCCCACCCCTCCTCTCTCCCTCTCCTTCTGCAATCCTCTCTGATCCTACCTCACCCCACCCCACACTCAGTTTTCTGCCTCTCTCTGGAGGAAAATAACCCTCTGACCTTCCCAGCTCTGCTGCTGCCTCTTCTCCTTCTGTTGCTTTGTTTGTTCTTCCTCTCTCCCCACCCCCTAATCCAGCTAATTTTCTGCCCTCCCCAGGTCTGATGACAGCGACTCCTCTATCTCGGAGGTCCTGAGGTACAGCGCTCGCGTTTGGTTTTCCTGTCTCTCTTCCTTCCTTTTTGTGTTTCTCTCCATCTCTCACGTCTCTCCTCTGCTTGCCCAGCCTCTGTCCCCTCCTTCCTCCCTCCCTCTGCATGCTGCCCGTGCTGTGTCTCCCTCGGATCCTGCATCCTCTTCCTCCCTCCTCCCCCCCCCCCCCCCCGAGTGACTGGTTCTCTGTAGCCCCTGTTCCCGCTGCCCCCACCCACAGAGGTGGTTCCTCCCTCTCAGGTTGGCTGAATGGCATCGGTTGAGCTCGAAAGCTTCTCGCTGCATTTGGGGTGGAAGGATTATGGGAGTGGGGTGGAGGGGGATGGCACGCTATTTTAGCTCCTGCTTTCTCTTCCCTTTAACTTGTACTCTGGAGGAGGTGGGAGGAAGTCCTTTTGCTATGGAACATGAGGCCTCCTCCCCCCAATATCGTCATGGGGCGGAGAGAGAGTGGACACAAACCTCCTGGCTTCTCTGCTGCAGCTCCTCCGGCATCCTGCACTAGCTCCTCATTGTGCCTGGGGCCACCCGTCGATGGGTGGCGCCAATAAAATGAATTATTTAGGCATTGCCTCTAAAAGGGAACTTTGGGGCAGAGCCTTCGACAAAGCAGCCTTGTAGAAGTGTCTTTCTCTCATCCCCCCTTAGGACTCTGGTCCTGCAGTCACTGACTCCATCAAAAAGCATTAAGATTAAGCACGGACTGTGTGCCAGGCTAGGTTGTGGGGAGATACAGTCATTGCTAGCATTTATATAGTACTTCATATAGCTTATTATTTGATTCTCACAACCCTGAGAGGTAGGTGCTGTTATTGTTCCCGTTTTACAGATGGGGAAACTGAGGCTCAGAGAGGTTAAGTGAGTTGGCCAGGGTTATCCACCTATTAAGTGTCTAGGGCTGGATTTGAAATCGCGTCTTTCTGATTTCAAGTCTGGCAGTCTATCCACGGCACCATCCTTCTGCCTCTAAGATACAAAGACAAAAGCAAAAACTCTCCCTGCCCTCAAGGGGCTTACATCAAGAGTCTCTGGGGAAGAAGTGTACTTGTACAGGTGTATACAAAATAGGGACAAAGTATCTTAGGGGAAGGAAGCATTAGCAGCTGGGGGATCAGGAAAGGCCTCACGTAGAAGGCAGTAGCTGAGCTGAGCCTTAGAACTAAGGCTTCTGAGAGATGGAAGGGACGAAGGAGGGCATTGTGGACACTCCAGTGCCAAAGGCATGGAGGTGGGAGGCAGAGGATCGCGCATGAGGCCCCGCAGGAAAGCCACTTTGACTGGACTGCCCCCTTCACATACAATAATGATAGCAAGTTTCTTCACTCATTCAAATTCAAACTTAGGATCACAATTCTTAGACCTGGAAGGGGCCCCAGACATCGCCTAGCCCAATCTTCTTATTTTACAAACTAGGAAAATGAGGCCCAGAGAGCTCAAATGATTTACCCATTCCCACAGGCATCTTTCAGATGGTACAAATGATAAATGATAGAGCCAGGATTTGAAACCCAGGCTCCCTAACTCTAAGGTAGAGTGTTCTTTGCGTTGCGTTGTTGCAATGTATCCAAGCACTAGGTGAGAACCTCTGGGAGCTGGGGAGAGAGCTCAGGTGAGGCCTTCTGCAGCGTCTTCTGCTGCGGGGTCCAGCCTTTATCCTTCTGCCTCCTTGGGTACAGGAAGGTGGAGCTTCCTACCAGGCTATCCGTTCTCAGATGGCCCATTTTCCAAATGATCTTCGGCAGTGCTGGCCCTCCTTCTCCATCCTTGCCCAGGCCCTGAGAGTAGAGCTGAGCCAAGGATGGCTCACAAGGATCAAGGTGACAACAAAAAGCAGGCAGTGATGAGCAGAGAGCAGAGGCACATTTTCAGTTGGCTGGATATCAAACTCTTCCACAGTCAGGAATAACTGGGGTTCAAAAAAAAAATCATTTTATTGGATCACCTGTGCCTTTACCCTTCTCCACTAGTGTGGGAAATTGAGAGGGTACAATACTGGGAATGCAGCAGCAGTCTGTGCAGAGATGACTGTCTGTTTGTTTTTTTGCTTTTTGGTGAGGCAGTCAGGATTAAGTGACTTGCCCAGGGTCACGCAGCTAGTAAGTGTCCGAGGTCAAATTTGAACTCAGGTCCTCCTGACTCCAAGAGCTCTATCCACTGCACCACCTACCTGCCCCTGAGATGACTTTCTATGAGGACAATGGGGAGTGACCTAGGGGCTGTGTATATGGCATTCCAGCTACATACACCATCTAGTCAACAGGAGCGCCTTAATGGGTGATCCCAAAAGGTGTGATCTGAAAGATACCCATGGGAATGAGCAAATCATTTGACCTCTCACTCTTTCTCTCATTCTCTCTTTCTTGTTCTCTCATTCTCTCATTCTTTTTGTCTCTGTCTCCTCTCGTTCTTTCTCTTTGATATTCTCTCTCATTCTTTCTCTGTCTCTTGCTCTCTTTAACTCTGTCTCTGTCTTTGTCTCTCTCCCTCTCTCCCTCCATTTCCTTATGAGTGTATATGTATACGTATACATATATACATGTATGTATGTATGTACATATACACACATACATATAGATGATTTCTGAGTTTAAGTCCCTGCATGGCACTGTTTGCCACAGCACTGTTATCTTCATTCTTCCATACTTTCATATGTGTGAGGATTTCCAAGTTAAGAGAGTACTAAAGTGAGCCTCCTAATGTATGTTTGGTCCACACTTGTGATTTCATTGATGGTATCCTGGAGTGTAAAACTCTCTCCATTGACATAGCGCTGAAGCTTGCCTGAGACACTGAGGCCAAGTTACCTAGCTAATTACGCGTCAGAGGTTAAGCCAACTGGAACCTGAATGCCAGTCATCCAGGCTCCAAGGCAGTTTCTCACTATGCTACACTGTCCCTCAGAACTATCTTTCTGATATATGACACTTCTACTGTTTTGAGAAACAAATCTTCATTCTTGGAATCACCTTCATTCAACAAGCATTTCTTGGGTACCTATAGTATTTAGCCAAGAAGTTAAAACTTTGAGATCCAGCAAATGCCTAATAAAATCAATCTCCTTTTCTTTTTTTTTCAATCTCTATTTCCTAGGGGATCTAAATAGGAAATAGCTTGGGTAATTAGGATTTATTATGCTTATGCTAGAGCCCCACCCTCTAATACCTAACCCACTTCATTCCATGTGAACTGAGATAAAACCTGAGATTTCTGAAAAGTGTTTGACATGTTGTGACAACTGATTGTACTGACCTAACAGAAGGAAGATGTGTATGTGTCTTCATGACGTGTGTGTGTGTGTGTATAATAGTTGTAGTAGTAGTAGTAGTAGCAGTAGTTATAGTAGTAGTAGTAGTAGTAATAGTACTTATAGTAGTAATAGCAATATTATAAAATATTGTAAATATTGTAGTAGTAAAGTTGCATAGCGTATCTAAGCCATTAAAAACTGAAGAAGGACCAGTTATTGAGAGTTAAATAGAAGAAGGGAAATGGTGACCTAGGCGGTTGTCAGACGATCTCTCTGTACTTCTAGAAATCAGACAAGCTGCTTTAATCAGGAAGGAACCGTTCTAGGAAAGAAGTCTAGTGCTTATGTTTCTAATTCTGTCTAGCTGCTATGTATTCTGTTCTGGTTTCTCTGTCTCAGTTTGTGTCTTATCTTATTGTCCCTATTAGGGCAGGCACCATGTATCTTCTATCAGACTGGGAGTTTCAGGAAGTCAAAGGCTACATGTCTCCTCCCTCTACCTCTTTCCTTAGTGTGCGGCCTGGGTTTAGGCCCACAGAAATTACTGTTGGAGGAACCAGCCTTTTATAGGACAGATCTTTTCCTCCTCCTTCTACCTTCCAAGTCCAACACACACACACACACACACACACACGCACACACACACACACACACACACATTTTGTCTGGAGTTCTTTTAGGAGACTGTCAATGATTTTCCCGTCCTCTTTCTCTCCCCTTCTTTCCTCCCTTGAGCTATAACTCTATCCGGTAGTTGCCTTTCTGCCAGGCTAATTTCTTTTCCTCTCTCTCCCTGGAAAGGGGAATGATCAACCCCATTGGCGGAGCCAAGAGCGCCCGGACTGCTCCCTTGCAGTGTGTCTCAGTAGCTGAGGGTCACACCAAGCCCATTCTTTGCCTGGATGCCACTGATGAGCTGCTCTTCACGGGATCAAAAGGTATGTGAGGTACAGACCAAAAGTGGGAGAAGACAGGGGCTTCTAGGAAGGCCTCTCCCAACTGTGTCACCAAGTTCCTTCTGCCTCGGCCGGCTGTTGAGAGCTGACCAAAGAGAACTGAATTAAGGGACCCTCCTTCATGGCCAAGTGTCTCCTTTCCCTTGCCCAATTGCAGTGCTTAATGCCTAAAACTCTTGCTAGCTTTTGCTAGTTTTGTGTTTGTTTCTGTCTCATGTCATATGTATGTGGACTGGGATGGCATATTCTTCAGCTCTGCTTAGCTCCTGGTGCCCAGGATCAGACCCTTCCTGTATACAGGGTGGTGGGAGGTCTTGTGCCTGGGGATGATTGGCTCAAACCCTGACAAATGTACCCTTGCCTACCCTGGGGTCTCTCCCCCTACAGACAGAAGCTGCAAGATGTGGAACCTGGTGACAGGGCAGGAGATTGCGGCTCTGAAGGGTCATCCCAACAATGTTGTTTCCATCAAGTACTGTGCCCACTTGGGTCTGGTGTTCTCTGTCTCCACGTCCTATATCAAGGTGTGGGACATCCGGGATTCTGCGAAGTGCATCCGCACTCTCACGTAGGTACCTCCCTGCCCTCACCCTAGACACTCTGAAGACTGCTCCTGATACTCCCAGAGCAATTATAAGTGCTCCTCAGCTCCGAAGGGCTCTCCACAATTCCTTCTGGGGGTCATGCGTGTAGAAACACTTAAAAGAGCTTAAATTGATTGGGCTTGGCTTACTGGTACAGGGAGCAGAGCATGCCCCTGCTGGCTGCCACAGTTCCCCGGGTCAAGGAACCCTCAATAGGTGAGGATCCAGGAGCAGGGCACTGTGTAGTTGGTGTTAGTTAGCACGACCCGTTGAAGTCACTAGAAGAGATGAGGTTTGTTCCATCAGCTTGCCTGTAAGCATCCTGCCTCCCTTAAGCACTGTAGCCTTGGGGAATGAAGGTTTAGGTGACAGATTGAACGTGCAGATCTGCCCTGGTATCTTATCCAAGAGTTGAGCAGGTCTTCATCCTAAGCCCATACTCGTCACCCACCCACACGCAGCATGAAAAGTGATTTCTATAGACATAGTCCCTGCCCTCCCACCATCCCCCCCTCCCCAGGCTTACACTCTGAGGTAGACCCCAGGGTATAGACAGAGATAAAGGATGTAAAGATGACAAACTAAAGCTAAGTCAGCTCTAGAAAGTACCTGCACCAAAAGTCCAGAGATGAGTGTGTTTTTGAGGGAGGGGAGATCTTTGGTCAAATAGAACGGCCCAGGGAAGGGGTCGCCTGTCAATCAAATTGGGCAGGCTTCCTAAAAGTGGGGGGATAGTAAGAGTCACTCACTAGAGTGAGACTGGGGGTGGCTTAATGGGCTGCAGCCAGGTCTAACTGTGCTCCCCATGGGCTGGGCCAGGTCCTCAGGTCAGGTGATCTCCGGAGACGCCTGCGCAAGCACCACCAATCGAACTGTCACAAGTGCTCAAGGGGAACACCAGATCAACCAGATCGCCCTCAACCCCACCGGCACCACTCTGTATGCTGCCTCTGGCAACTCAGTCCGCATCTGGGAACTCAACAGGTCAGGGGCAGTGATGGCTGGGGTGGGACCCGGGCTTGGAGATTCTGCTGGGTGGGTGGCGAGACCCCAGGAAGCGGCTGGGTCTAGGCCCGTTCCTTTTAGTCATTCTCTTCTGCTTTGGGACCTCAGCCTCTCCTGAGGAACCTGACCCCTTCCCAGTCATGTTGGGATATCTGAAGGTTAGTGTTTCCTAGTCTCCACCTGAGACTGGGTCAGAGCCATCCAGCTATGCTGCCTTGTTTGTCAGGCTGGTCCTCATGCCTGCTCCTTATTCACATCCCAGTCCAGCGGATTGCTTCTGCTCAGTGTTCCATTTGGGCACTCTTCTCCCCAAACAGGTTCCAGCCCATTGGGAAGCTGACTGGTCACATTGGTCCTGTGATGTGCTTGACAGTCAACCAGACTTCCAACCACCATGATCTTGTGGTGACCGGCTCCAAGGATCATTATGTAAAGGTACAAGCTACTCATATATTCCAGGGACTCAGTCAGTTAAGCAACATACATTTATTGAGCACCTACATGTAAGCCACCATGTTAAGTACTTTTACAAATAGTATCTCATTTGATCCTCACAATAACTCTGCAAGGTAGGTGTTATTATTATCTCTATTTTACAGTTGAGGAAACTGAGGCAAACAGGTTAAGTGACTTTCCCAGAGTCACACAGCTAGTAATCATCTGAGGCCAGATTTGAACTCAAGTCTTGTTGACTCCAGGCCCAGTGCTCTATCCATTGCATCACCAGCTCCCCCCCTCCAGCTGTTGCCTTCTAATCATGGAGAACAGCCAGTGCAAAGGCATAGAGAAAGGAGATGAAATATCATGTGAGAGGAACAGCGATTAGGCCAATATAGACCAGATCGTAGAGGGAGTGGTGGGGAGTAGAATACAGGAAGACTGGAAAAGGTAGGAAGGAGCCAGGTCATGAAGAGCTTTAATGCCAAACAGAGGACTTTCTCTTGGATCTTGGAGCCACTGGAGTTTGCTGAGGGCAGAGGTGGGGTAGCACGATCAGACTTATGTTAGGAAAATCACTTTGGCAGGAATGGGCAGGGAATGATCCCCAGAGAGAGGTCCTCAAATGAGGGTTGTGGTTCTATCAGAAGGGCGCTTATGCACAAGATGTTGCAGAGAAAGAAATGACAGATTTGCAACCTATTAGATGTATGGGGTAAGTGAGAGAGAGGAGCTGAGGATGATGTCAGAGTTGTAAACCCAGGTCACTGGGAGAATGGTCATGCCCTTGATCAGAAGATGGGAAGTTTTGGGGGAAAACAAGTGATTTGAGAGTAGAAGATAGTATAGACTTTAAATGGTTCGTCAAGGGGTCAAGATTTAGAAGAGAGGAGAGTGTAGACAGAGCCGGAGTGATACCCTGGGATGGTATTGGGTGATGGAGGGACTATAGGGCATGATGAGGACAAAGGGTAGATTTGGGAGGAATGAGGCAGAGGAAGAGATGGGAAGAGAAAAGATTATGATCAAATAAAAAATTCAGAATTCTTGAACACAAAAGTCAAAGACTTATGGGTAATGGCAAGATCAAGGTTATGACAAACGCTGCATGTCATTGAAGTGAAGTGAAGGGTGAAGTCATGAGGAACTGGGAATTTAGAGTATTTGAGAGTGCATCAACATATATGTTAAGTCTCTTAGAGTAAGGGAAGGAGTTGGGATGGAGAGAAAGACTTTTAGCCAAGCACCGAACTCTTTGAGAAAGGGAGGAGAGCATCATGGGACTTGGTAGATAACAGCTACCAGAATCTAGTTTGGATAATAAATTTGAATTGACTGAACCTCCAAAAAGGAAAGAAAGCTGTGTGGTGGCAGTCAAAGGAGAGTCTGGAAGTGGCAACAGAGAGTCAGTATTCCAACTCCCCCAGCACAACTTATGAGTTGGAGGGAGATTCTGTGAGTGGAAGTGTTGCCAGTGCTGGAAATGGTGACCAGAGATGTAGTTTCTTCTTAAGAAAAGACTCCCACAATGAGAGTTGTGCTTATAATTCCAGTAGATTATAATAATGGTAAGAACAGTAATAATACTGACCCAATCCATCACTTAACTCCCCTTCTACAAGTAGAAATCTGTCCATCAGTAGCACCTTGAACCTTGAGGTAGGTCACAGCAATCAAAATATGGCACTGGTTGATGAAAAAAGCCAGCTGGCATACCCTGCCAAGCTAAGAGAGACCGCAACCAAGAGGAGCACCAGTTTAGAGTATGAACTCATTTGCAGAACATTACAGAACAGGATGATGAAAGTTGAGGAGCAGTATCGCCACACTCAGTGGCAAGAAGCAGTTCCACGGAAAATGAGACTCAATGAGATGCAGCTAAGCCAGAGAATCCCAAGATCATTTGTAGATGAAATGAGGAAGATAACATGCAGGCATGAAATAAAACATCCACCAGCATTTCTATAGCCATCTATGGAGGTATAGATGTATTTTCTTCATAGGCTTCATATTCTCACCATAGTGGAACCCACCACATTTGGACATTAGTACCTATGCGAAGAAATGAAAATGGTGGTTAAGATGAAGTTGGGAAGTGCCCCCGAGTCTGACCAAAGACGTACAGAAGAAATCCATAATACAATTTTAAAAGCACACAGGAATCCATTTTCAGGATGTCTCAAAGAGGCAAAGAATAGAGGAGCTCATCGATGGTACTTTTACCAAACAAAAAGGTGACCAAGAATCCACCAACAGCTCCAATCCCCCCCCCCGCCTATTTTCTCTTCTCTGTAAAATCATTAGGCAAATAATCTATGCATACGTCAAGGGTAAAAGCATGAGGGAGGAAAGAGCAGCCTTCTACAAGCTGTTTTCTCCTAAGGATAACATGTTCAGTCACTGAAGAGACGGAGTAATATAGAGAACACAAGATTTTGCTGTGTCTATCAGGTGCTGATTGAAAAAAAATTGGAGGGGGCTCAGTAGAACGAAATGCAGCTTAAAAGTTCTAAAATAATTTGCCTCCCATACATAATGTAAAATTCTGACAGATGTCATCATAGAAACAATTCTGTTCTATGACCTGCTGAGCTTCAAGACATAAGCCAGGGATGGAGGTTTGTTTGCCGCCTCTGCCACGAGACAACCTGTGCAGAGTTCAAATAGGCTGATTGTTTGTTGATGGGAAGCTATTCCAAATGCTTCTACCTGTAGATATTGTAACACTTGCTTCATCATGCCCTGTAAACACTAAAAATCTCAACAAAATTCATAATCATTTGAAAGAGATGGGTATAACCATTCACAGTGGAAAAACAAAGTGGATGAAAAGCGTGTATCACCCAGAAGATAACATGCAGTTGTCAGGTGCTACAGATGGAAAATGAGTTGGATATAGAATTAAATAGGAGCCATTGAGGCTCGGTTACATTTGGTGAATTGTACAATGCTTTCAATGACCCCAAGCAACTCACAGTTGCCAAAGTGCCTCATAACCCAAGTATTCTTCCTCTGGTCCTTTATGGCTGAGAATCACGGAACACCATGATCTCAGAAGGATCAATTGCAAGTTGACCCAAAGAGCAATGGAATGATTGTATACATGGTGGTTTAAAGTAGAACATAACATAGTACCATTGATACAACCAACTAGCACTTACTATGTGCTAGGTATTGGAGGTACAAGTACAAAGAATGAAATTACCCTCGTTTACAAGTAGGTTGAAAGAAAGTAGATTGATCATTGTAGCAAATATGAGAAATAATAGACAACATTCTCCCAGCTGTTGTACTGGTATCCTGGAAATATTAAAGGAACAAGACCTGAGTTCAAATCTGGCCTCAGATCAAACACTTGACACTTACTAGCTGTGTGACCCTGGGCAAGTCACTTAACCCCAGTTGCCTAAAAAAAACAAACAAACAAACAAAAAAAGGAACAAGAAGGTGTGCCAGTGTTGCAATCTGCTGATGAGATCACCGATCCCTCTAAGAATTATTACAAGACCAACCAGACCGTGTTGGGGGCTTCTTTACTCTTCCTGGGAAGACCTGGGACCTTCTAGTAGGAAAAGGTCCTCATAGCAGCACCCAAGATCCAGTGTTAGCCTCACCTGGGGTTTTCTTCTTCTACACCATCCTGCTTTACCATTTTACTGCCAAAACTTCAGAAAGGCAGAGGGAGCTGCCTCTTTTGTGTCTCCTAATTATTTCTTCCAGTCCTTGCCTAGTCTGGCCTCAATTTCTCCTTAGCTCATCCTGAGGCACAGGTGAGGTCATTCAGAAAAGCTTTCCTAGTAAAAAAATAAAGAAAATATAAATATATATAATACAAAAAATATATAATATAAAATATATATAATAAAATAAAAGTAAGTCTATAACATATAAATATTAATGATATAAATAAAGTATAAATATAATATAAATAAAATTCAAAAAATGAAACATGTTCATAGAGTTCAAAATTGTCAAATCATGAGGCAGCAAGATCTTTCTGAAGGTGCCCCTAATCTGGTCCAACCCAACTTCTAGGGCTACTCATTGCAGGTCGTCACCCAGCCTCACCCAAACATCTGGACAGCTATTATACAGTCCCAGGAGCAAATCTAGAGTGCGGCCTTTCCAGATTCCTCTTGACATTCCAAGTTCTCACAGTTAATTCCTGGCCTCTTTCCTCCAATTTCTGGAACCAAGGCTTCTAACAACCATTGGTCCCCTCTACATTAGCAAAGATTCACCTAGATTGCAGCTAGGCGTCAGGAAGATCTGAGTCCAAAGTGTGTCCTGGGCAAGTCACTGTCTACCTCAGTTTCCTCATCTGTAAAATGGGGATAATAATAATAACACCTACTTCCAAGGGTTGTTGTGAGGATCAAATGAGATAATTATTTAAGAGCGCTTAGCACAGTACCTGGCACATAGTAATCGCTGTATAATCAGCTATTATAATTGTATGTGCCAAGCACTATGCTAATCACTTCACAAATATAATTTCCTTTGAGACCAGGAAGACCTGAGTTCAAGTCACATCTCTACCACCACCTGGCTGAATGACCCTGGAGGAGACATTTTATCTCTCGGGGTTCTAAGCCACAGGTGTCAAACACTCCCTCCAGTGCATTTACTCTCTAGTTAGGTCCAACTAGATTAAAATGGAATTGCGAAATATTTCACAAAATAAATAAAAATGCAATAGAACATAGATAATGTTAATATGTGGTTTTAATATTTGTGGCCCACCTCGTTTAGTGCCCCTGCTTCTATTTGAGTCTGTCACCCCAATCTCTGCAACTCTAGTAAGACACTATGTTACAGAGAAGGTGCCAACCTCCATTGGTAGAGGGAGCTTCCTCACCTAAGAGTTCCCTGTACTAATTAAATTATGGGTCCCGTCCCTATCCCTGTCTGTGAATGTATCATATCTCTCCACTGGATTGTAAGCTTCATGAGGGCAGGAATGCATCTTGAACTTCTTTTGCTTACCTATTTTTTTAAACTCTCCCCAGCATCTACCACAGAGGACTGTATACAATAGACTTTTAGTGATGGTTGAGATCAACTTAATAAAATTGCTCACATCTCCCCATCTGGGAGACTTCTTCTGTAATTCAGCAGTATACCTATATACTTCCCACCAGTGATTTGGGAGAGGGCATTTCTTTATACTCCTACCCTCACCTTGTCCTGTTCAGCAGCAAAAACATTCCCCCTTCACTCTTTTTCCTGGTTGCCCAAGAAGACATGGTAGGGTCTGGGGGAAGGGAGGGGGCAGGGAAGGCTATGGCATAGTCCAGTAAAAGATTTGAACCCAGGACCTAGAGGAAGAATCTGGCTTCCCTGGGCTCTTTGGAAGAAGGTGGCAAATCTCTCCCACACATGACCCCATGCACTTCAAGCCCTAAGACTGACCCTCCATCCTTCCCACCACCTGACTTATAGGTACTCGCTTCTCCTCAACAGATATTTGAGCTGGCAGAGAGTGTGATGGGTAACATCAGCCCCACCCACAACTTTGAGCCCCCGCACTATGACGGCATCGAGTGCCTAGCCATCCAGAGTGACATCCTGTTCAGCGGCTCCCGGGACAATGGCATTAAGAAGTGGGACCTGGAGCAGCAGGAGCTCATTCAGGTTGGGATAGGGAAGTGAGGGGAAGGATGAGCGTGCAGCTTATGAAGCCAGGAAAGCTGGTCAACAGCACCTCGGGCTTCCCCCTTCTGCATTCCCTTCTACCCCTCCCCCACCTTCCGCTGCCCAGTGTCATTTACTCTCATTCCCCAATACTGCTTGAGAAGGACCTGCTGTCAATCGTGCCTCAGCAGAGCTTGACAAGTTCTTCCTGGTCCCTCTTCCCAGGGCAGGCGCAGCTGAGGTCTGATCACTGTGGAATGATACTTGCTAAGCTAGGGCTCCCAGCAAGGGCCACTCCCCAGGGCCTCCAGCCACCAGTGGGGCAAGCTCTGAAGGGGGACAGGGTGCTTGTCCAAAAGGACAAGCAGAGTTCTGCTCCCTGGCTTTTGCCCATCTTTCTCAGCATCAGTGAGGCCTTATGTGATGACTGAATGGGATGAACAGTAGAAGAAGTTAGAGCTAAGGCTTGCCTCCCATCCCAAACTTGACCCCTTCCCTCCCCTCTTGCCCCATACTTCAGAAAAGTGCTAGTTCCCCTGGGCCCCTTGTCTGAAAAGCCTTTCAGACTCCATTGCCAGGGGAGCTAGTCCTTATGGTCCTTGGCTGCTTCCTGTCCTTCCGCAGCAAATCCCGAATGCCCACAAGGACTGGGTCTGCGCCCTAGCCTTTGTTCCTGGCCGACCCATGCTGCTGAGTGCTTGCCGAGGGGGCTTCATCAAGGTCTGGAATGTGGAAAACTTCACACCCATTGGAGAGATCAAAGGTCACGACAGCCCCATCAATGCCATCTGTACCAACTCCAAGCACATTTTTACCGCCTCCAGGTAAGCTTGGAGGACTCACAGCGCTGACCCTCCCAGAAATCTCTGCCCTCGCTTCCCGTTCAGTAGATTTCGCTATAACCAGGATAGGATAGAGAGGAGAAGAGAAGGAATCGGCGGGGTTCCTGGAAGGTCCGGTCATGGGCTTTGAATTCAGTAGGAGCTGGTGTAGCAGAGTCTCTCTACCCACCCAGTCAAAGAGGGAGGAGGGGTCTAGGAAAGGGGGCAGCCAGGACATGGGTGACAAGCCGAGCAGATGGAGAGCAGAGGGGAGAGGTGCTGTGTTCCTGCTCAGTTCTCTCTCGTCCCAGCCTCCTCTGGTCACCGCTGTTGTTATGAAGCGCAGGTCTTCCCATCTCCCCACCACCTCCCAGCTGCCATCCCCTGCCAAGAATAGGGCCTCCCAGGAAGGGTACTGCAGCTTCCGTCATACCTCTCACTCCCAGCCCAGGTCCATCCATCTATTTATCTCCCGGTCCTCCATGGAGGGGCCCTCCAGGCCACCTCATCCTTGGGGGAGGAGTTCTACTCTACTTGAATTGATCTTTTCTTCCTTCTTTTCCGACCACATTCCCTCTTCCTGTCTCTCTGTCTCTCTCTGTGTCTCTGTCTCTCAATGCATTTCTATCTCTCCCCCCACCCTACCCCTCTTTCCCTGTCGCAGTGACTGCCGGGTAAAGTTGTGGAGTTACGTCCCTGGACTCACCCCCTGCCTTCCACGCCGCGTCCTGGCTATAAAGGGCCGCGCCACTAGCCTGCCTTGACCCTCTTCTTCTCTCCCTCTCAGTCTTTTCTCTCCTTTCTTACTCTCCCCTTCTTCCCTCTTCCCTCTTTCTTTCTCCACTTCGATCCAAGCTGCTTCTTAACGGTATGAGATTTTTACTCCCCCATCTCCCCGACCCTCCCCATCATGCCTGATCTAGAGAGCAGTGCTATGTCTCTCCCTCCCCGCCCACCCCTCAAAAAGTCACACATTTCTATCCCCACACTCATTCCACTTCTGAGCATGAGCAACGGGGCAGGACGTCTAGGAGAGGGTCACAGACAGCAAAGGGGGGAAGGGGGTGAGCTGGCACAATTTTCAGCTGAGCAAAGATGGCCAGTCAAGATGGCCAATCCCTCTCACCCCAGAATCCCTCAGCCCCCACAGTTAGGATTTGTCCCCTGCTCCCCAAGCTGAACTTGGGGCTTTTGGAACCTGACCCTCAGCTCCCTTCAGGCCAGTTGTCTGGGACAACTTTGAGAGCTGACCTGTGCATCGCTCTTTGTCTCTTTCTCTCTCCCTCCCAGTGACCTGACAGTGAAATTCTGGAGCGGAAGGCGGCTACCAAGTGGCACATTTTAGGAGGAGAAGTCAGAGGGGGCACTCGGATTCCACATTTCTTCTAGCAGCCTGGACATCATCTAAAGAAAAGCCTCTTCAGATAATTGAGGCCCCACAGGTCCAGGCCAGATGATGCCGATGGCTCTGGGCGAGAGGGTTTGGGGATTCTGTCCCACTTCTCTCCTAGCCTTCCTAAGTGGAGAGTGTTCCCAAACCCATCTCTCAGTGGGGTGGGAGCCCCCTTGGGGGAAGGAGAGAGGGGAAGGACATTTAAGCTGTGAAGCCAAAGGGCGTTTTTGATCCCCACTTCTTCTCCTGAAGCTTCTCAGCTTCTTCCAGGTTTGGCCCCATTTTTCTTCCTGCTAAGTTGTCCCCTTCTCACCCCAACCTCAGGAGCTCTCCAGCTGGTCTGTGAGGAGATCTTGGGGAAATTTTTATTAGCTCCCCGCCTCCAGAAAGCCCCATGGTGGGGAGGGGATTCTGAGCCAGGCTGAGGGGAACCCCCAGCCCCAACCAGCCATATTTTAACTTGGAAATGACCTTGCTCCTCTTCCCCAGCCATCTGAACACTGTCTTTCAGATAGTTATCTTGCTTCTGATCCCCTCTTGCCCCTCTGGCACCCCATTCCTGCATCTGAGTCCTCAGCCTCCTCCCCCAAAAGGAAGGCGGTCAAAGGACAAAGAGCCCTTCCCTCTAGTGACCATGTAAATTGGGGATGGGCAGCTGCCAGGCCCTCCCCCTGAGCCTTCTCCCTGGGGCCACCACCATCCCATCCCTAGGACTCAGCCCTCCCCCTCCTGGGGTCTGGGCAGGCCCATCCTTCAGAAAGTTCCAGCTGAGGGGAGAGCCGCAGTCTCAGCCTGGTCATTTCATCTATTTAATTATTTATTTATTTATTTATTGCTGGCGCTTCCTGGATACCAACTTGAAGTTTCTTATGTATTCAATCCCCTGAGCTCTCCAGGGCCAGGGAATCCTGAGGAAGGGGAAGGGGGGTGGGCAAGGCAGGGGAAAGCATGGGGAGGGGGCAGAAAAGGTCCTCAAATGGGAAAGGGTGCTGGACAGCACCCTCGAGCCTCTGTTTCTGAGCCGTCCAACTCACCCTAGCCTTCAACGCATTCTGGGATCGATTGGGGAGTAATCCCTTTTGATTTTTTTCCCTCCTGTCCTTCCTGTCCTCACCTCTATCTCCACCATCACCCCCTTCCTAATTCCCCCAACTGCCACCCGATTCTGGGCTATCCTGGCTTTCCTCTCTGAGAGGCACCATCCCAGCCCGTGATTCACCTCATACCATCAGACGCTCCAGTGCCTTCCATGCCCCTGGGGCCTGGCACCCAGAGCTGGGTGACCTCAGGCAGTAGTGCCAGCCACATGTGTCTTGCTGTCTCCCCTTGCAATCTTCCGTCCTGGTGACTGCTGCCTGCCCTCCTAGCTAGATCTAACTTGAGGAGGTCTTGCTCTGTGCCCCACCCCCACCACCCCCCTTTGCCACCACATGCTGTGTTACAAACCCTATCAAGGGGGAGATTCCTGCCCCACTCCCACATCACTTAAGAAGCAGCTTTTGCATCCTCTCCCTTGTTTCATGGTACTGTGTATAGTAGAATGTCTTGAGTAGTAAGGACTAAATTTTAGAATCTGTTCCTTTGCCCCTCCCACCCCCCTCTTCCCCATAGGCTGGGGTAGAACAGTGTTTTGTGCCAGTGGTATGGTGGGAAGCGGGCTCAAAAGGTTCTCCATGGTTTTAACTCAACCATAGCCCAGTTTGTCTCTCCAACTCCTTTCTTTATGGTTATTCAAGAGACACATTTCCAAGCCTTAAAACTGGAAGGAAATAAGGGAGAATCATTACTCATTCAAAAGACCCCACATCCTTTGAGGATTTTTTTTGGGGGGGGTCTGGGGGAGGGAGGGGGAAGGGTGTTGGATTGAAAGAGGCTCTGGTTTTTTTTTTCTTGCCCAGGGCCTACCCACTAGGTGAATTTTGTATTAAATTAATGTCTGGGGTTCCCTTCCTGGTGGAACCTGTGAACTCAAAGACGAACCCAAGGACTGCCAGGGAAATACAATGGCTTCTTTGCCCATCATATATTTCTGCTACCGCACCAGCCCTTTGCTTTTCTGGCCTGTTCCTACCAGGCATGGACATAGAAGGATTCAGGACCCGAAGCCAAGCACGGGCGCCGACGTCTTGCTCGTCGTCTTCAGAGAGAGCTTGTGGCCTGGTGCTTCTGCAAATGGACACGAACATCTCTCCTCCCTCACCTCCCTGCTTTTGAACTGAGCAGAGAATACAGGCCCCAGGTGGGCAGGAGTCCCTTTTAGCTTCTAAACAAAAGTAGCATGAAAGATGACGGAGGGGTTCTTCTCTCATTTGTGAACAAGGCTTGTACGTTTCCTGAGGAGTTCAGGTGTCTGACAGGGAGAAAACTTTCGAGGGGAAAGCTAGTCCTACCTTTCCCCAACGTGACCCCATCCTTTTAGAGTCAACAGACCAACTTGTCCCCCTACCGAGAAGCAGCAATGACTTTGCAGAATGACTGTGTGCACAGTTCATCTCTTTGCTGGACACGGGCTGAAATGTGGGGTCATTTGGTTGCAGGAAGAAAAAAAAGAAATGGAGTTTTAG
The DNA here is from genome assembly GCF_900497805.2 of Vombatus ursinus. Taxonomy (NCBI): domain Eukaryota; kingdom Metazoa; phylum Chordata; class Mammalia; order Diprotodontia; family Vombatidae; genus Vombatus; species Vombatus ursinus. The sequence continues at coordinate 2,663,675 of NW_020954687.1, forward strand.
TCTTCGGGGAATAATAGACAGTATAATTAGTGGCTAGTTACTCTCTCCCAGCCGCCATGCTTGGGGTGGGGGAGCAAGAGTGAAAGTCAAATTTTCATGTCCCACAGACACCTCCCTTCCACTCCAAAGCAAGCCTGTGTTTGTTTGCCTGCCCTTCCTCTTCACCGAACCATCTTTGACCTGGGTCTTGCACCCTGGGAGATGAGGGAAGAGTTCCCTCTGATGGGGGCTGCTGTTTACAAACATACAAGACTGCATTCCCCACCCTCTTGACTCTGGGTCCCACCAGGTTAGGGGGAGTCAGCCCGCAGTAATGGGGACTGAACTACGAGTTTTTATTTGACTCCCACTCAAGGTTTGATCCCATGGTTTCCCTGTGTTGTGGTTGTTGTCTGATTCCTTTGTTGTTGATGTTGGGTAAGCTACCTCATGGCTGGGCCTGGGCTTTGCTTTATGTGAGTGTGCTGGCTTTTCAGAAACTTGAAATCCTGAGGCCCTGACAGGGTCATTCCATCCCTAAGTTGCTGGGCAGCTGAACTCGAAGAAAGTTGGGTCTCTCAGCACTTTCTTGAAGAGGAGTTGGGAGACACAGGGTTTAGCTCTGAGCCGGAGAATGTTGGGGAACAGGGACTGCAACCGCACAAGTATTTACCAGTATTTTAAGTGTTATAAGCACAAAATGATTGTATTCTGAGCACAAGGACCATAGAGCCTAAGCACAAGCCCTAGACTGAGGAAGCTTAGACCCAGCTTTGGAGCATAGGATGACCAGGCCCCAGACCTACCTCTGGGTTCCCATCCTTTTTTTGCCCTCAGTTCAAAGAGGACTCATATTGGCCAGTGTGTCCTGATCCAGACAAGAGAATTCCCAAACTTGCCCTGGCTCCCTTCCCTTAGACCAACCCCAGGGGCCATGCCATGGAGAAGGAAGTCATGCTAGCCTGCTAGGCCCTTTCAGGCTGTCACTGCCCACTGTGCCCCAGAATGAAGGAGCCCTATTCCTTTGGGTATTAATCAGAGATAGTTATAGAGAGGACTGAAAGATAGGTTGTGCTAGTATGTGCCATCCTGATAAGCCTGGGGCATGAGGACATAAGAGACACATGTCCTCATCATTCCCCAAAAACTTAGAGATTGAAGGGCTCTGAGCCCATAACTATCCCTAGACTCTGGCCTCACAGACCTTTCTCCTGTCTCCAAACAGCCTAAACTGATTTCAAGGCCTATCAAGTCTCCTGGGTTAGGGCTCATAGCTAGGGCCCAGATTCTCAAGCACAGTATTATTGTCCTTTACAGTATTTACTCTCTGAGTTAGTAGCAGCTCAGTCCTGAGAAGGATTGATAAGGACCTAAGAAGGTAAGATTTGGAATGTGAGACCAGGAAGGGACCTTAGAGGACATCTCTTCCATACACTAATGTAATGCCCACCATTTGCAAAAACAAAGTTGATAGTGGATAAGCATCTGCGAAAACCTATACCAATGGGTAGGATTTTATGAATCTCATAGGAATAATGAAGTTAGGTCCCTCTGTTGCCTTTCCTTGTCACCCTGGAAGCCTGCCCTCTCCCTGCACCTGGATGGGCAGGTCCCATCTCTGCCAGGTTGGCTTCCTGGGGTGTTTGGGTTGACATTGCCCACAGTGCAGGAATTTCCACTGTGCAGCTGCGGGCCTTTTACCATGCCTCTAGTGCCAGGGTGCCACCCCCTCACCCAGCTGGGCTGGATCCTTTGCCAGGCTGATCTCCATCTTCACTGAACTACCAGGGCCTCTCTTCTCCCTTGGTTTCCCTCCTGGCCAGATGCCATTCCCTAGAGACTGACATTCTATTCCTCTGGTTTCCTGGCTCTAATTGAGCCTGGAAGTCCATGAGGGGAAGAGATTTGTGGGGACGGGGCCCAGCAGTTGAGCAACCATCACAGGCTACTTCAACCTCCACCTTTTCCCTCTCCCCCAGCATCACCACTCATCCCTCTCCCCATTGCACAGCTGAGGGCACAGACCCTCAACTAGGGCCCTGCTCCCCTTTCCACCATTGCTTGAGTTACTGAGATCACAAAGTCCGCCAGCCTCAAAGGAGCAGGAGTGTGTGCAGAGGAGACACCTGCCTTGACCTGGCCACCAGCCGATTTCTAGAGGCCAACTGCTCTGAGGCTCCACAGTCTGCCCTAGCTCCTTTCTGTGACGTGTATAGCACAAGGTGTATATATGTTTTGTACCCTCACGAACAACTGTACATAGTGTAAGAAAGCTATTTAAATGTCACGCTGTACATTTTTGTTTTCAACCTAGATGTGTTGGTTCCCAGGAGGTCTTCGTAAATAAAGCCGAAATGGCCATTGTTTGTGGACATTGCTGCCGTGGGTGGGTGATGTTTCCCCTTTCGATTGTGGCCCCAGCACACGGGATCAGATGCCCCATGGCCCTGCTAAAAATGAAGTTGCTTGGGGAGTAACATTTCCACAACCAGGTTAACTTAAAAAAAAAACTTTATTCCCAAAGGTCTTATTTAAGGTATCATGGCACAGTTTGTGAAACCCAATCAAAAGCAGAAAATTTAAGAGGAAAGTGACTTGCTTTGAGAGAGTTCACTTCAAGACTCCTTTAAATAGCCTATTACCTGCCTCCCCCCACACACATTTAAAATACAATTAGATTGAGTAACATTTTCATTGGCTTTGTAGAAACTTTTCAGTGGCATATCAATTCACAAAGTGCCCCCTGCATACCTTATTATTTGGTCCTTAGGACCTCCTCAACTGGACGACCAACTCAAGTTTGTGGGAAAATAAATTTTGTTTCAAAACCTTGCCTTGAGATTGAGAAAAAGCATTGCTGTCTTAGCTCCTGCTGCCCTACTCTCTTGGTGGTCAGAGGCCCCATTCACTTCAAAGTCAGCCCACATGCAGGCTTTGACTCTTGATGATTAGACTGACCCTTTGGAGATATAACACACAAAGGTAGAACCTTTAAGTCACAAGATTCAGGGCAATTTCTGGGGAACTTTACCCATAGTCAGAGGTATATAGAGAAGCAAGATTTTTACATTGTTGATTTGCATTTGGGCATGGGGAGGGCCAAGAGCATGGCGTAAATATGCTAAGGAGGCTTGTGACCTCTAGGACAAGTTGCATAAAGCAGTCCACACTCTCCACCCACACCCACCCCAGACAGCTGGTAGCAGCTGATGGGGGAGCCTGAGCACAGGATAGAGCAGAGACTGGGGGCAATGGGTGACATCTCTTTGCCAAGCCAGAGATTAAAGAAGTTTTTCATCTTGCTTTTGAAGTTTATTTTCAAACCCAAGCAAATGACTCCAGCTTTATGCCATGGCCCAGGGCCAAGTTAACCAGCTGCTGGGTTCAGAGGATGGTCAGAGATAGCAGTACAGAGACTGAGGGACAGACTGACAGACCAAATAATGATGAGAAGAGAGGAAAGAGAAAGAGAAGAGAGAGAAGGGGAGAGCTGACAAAAAGACCAATTAGTCAAAGATAGACTCAAGAGTATGGGAGCAGATACAAATGGGTAGCCCCAATCAGCTATGGCAAAATCTAGGTCAAATTCAGAGGGCATTTAACTCACAGGGAGTCCTGCTGTTTGGGATATAGTCTCTATTTCCATCAAGTGATGGATCAAGAACTCCCAGAACTCTGCACAGTTCCATGGGCAAAGCCATAGAGGTCACAAATATTGGGATTAGATGTTAGGAACCAACCAAGCCAGCAGCAGCAGGTTAGCTTCTCTGTTTGGCTTTTCCATTAGATTCTTTTAGACATCCAGAGACAGGAAGGTGCTATATTGTCTCTTTACTGCTCAAGGTAGAAATAAATACCAGCTCTCTGTTATCTGAGTCCACTTGGCCCAGGGTGTGCCAAACTATTGCCTCCCATGATAGAGTGTAAACTTGAGAGCAAGATTTTATTTATTTATTTTGGTCTTTGTATCTCTAGTGCCCAGTGCATTTAGGAGATAATAAATGGTTGTTGATCGAGCAGTTGATGGAAATGAAAATTTTTTCCACTCCCTTTCAGATTTGTCCTAATTCTGTTCAGTCTAAACTAATATTCAAATAAATCTGTATTCTCTGGGCTTTATTTTCTTTATTAACACAATGAAAGAATTGGAATAGGTGATTTCTCAAGTCCTTTCCAGCTCTGACCCCATAAGTAAGACTGCCTGGCGTAGTGAATGGAGTGCTGGATTCAGAGGAATCAGGGAGACTTGAATTAGTTGTGACACTTAATTTACATTCTCTAATATCAACAGAGCCCTCAGTACTCAACCAAAACCCTCAAACCAAAAATTTTGCCGAAATCAAATAACATTAACATCATAGCAACCCTTTTGTTCTTCCCTAATTGGCTATCTACCGCACTACCCACAGTAGCTGTTCCAAACCGCCTATCTTCTTGAACAACCTATACCAATCCCTCCCTACTTCCTCTCAACAGAGGACCTCACTTACTTTACTGAGAAAGGAGAGGCTGTCATGGACTTCTTCCTTTCCCCTATTTTGCCCCTTAAAACCTTTACTCTCTCTTTATTCTCTCTCTTTACTTCTCCTCTGTTCCGGTGTCTAATAAAGAAGTGTCCCTTTGCCCCAAAGACAACCCCTCTACCTGATATCTACTCTTCCCATCTCCTCTTGTCAGCTTCTTATGGGCCACATCTGACTCAGACCAAATCTGTGGTTCAGATTTGAGATTTTAATGGAAGAATATGTTCACAAACCACTCAACATTTAACAGAAGAAGTTTGGGGATTTGAATGTGATGATACATTCATAGACCACTTCACATTTAACAAAAGGAGTTTACTCAACAAAGGCATAGAAAAGATAACCAACAAGGACACAACATTGGTTCCAGGGCCAGGGGAGTCTTGAAGAAGGCTAAAGTCCAAGAAATGAAGGCGAGGAAGCTGAACATGAGAGATGGAGTGTTCCAATAAGGAACAGCAAATAGGTCAATGTAGATGGATAGCGGGTATAGAGGCACGTAAAGGGGTAGTGTGTCAGAAGATTGGAAAGAAAGGGAGGGGACAAGTTGTGAAAAGCTTTAAATAACAGAGAACATTATATTTGATCCTAATAAGTTTGGTGATGGAGTTAGGGAGGTGGGGGGGGTGTGACATGATCAAGTCTATTATTTCAGTAAAATCACTTTGGCAGCTAGGAGCAAGATGAACTGGAGTGGGGAGGCTATTGTAATAGTCCAGATGAGAGGTGATAAGTAGTTAAGCCAGGGTGGTGGCTGTTATGAGTAGGAGAGAGGGGGACATATACGAGAGATGCTGTGAAGATAGAAACAAGATTTATTTTGGGGAAAAGATAATGAGTTCTGTTTTGCACGTAGTGAGTTTGAGATGCCTATAGACATCCGGTTCTAACTGTCCAATAGGTATCTGGTATTGTGGGGCTGACATTCACCTCTAGTCTCCTTTGCTGAATTATCCATATCCTGCTTCTTAATGGCAGGTGTCCCACAAGGCTATGCTGTTGGTCTTCTTTCCTTTCTATCCCTCTCTTACTGATCTCTTCAAAAACCATGAGTTAATTTATAATTTCTATGCATGTGACTCCCAGATCTCCATGTCTAGCCCTAGCCTCTCTCTTAGCTGTGCTCCTGTATCACTAAACTACCTGCTAGACATTTTCAATTGGATGGTTCCATAGGCATCTCAAATTCAACACATCCAAAATGGAGCTCATTATCTTTCTACCCCTAAACCTATTAAACAAACCACTCAGTTTGCTAGCACTCTTCATTGCTAATGCCTACTTCCAGCCCACCCCCTCAGACTTCCTGTGCATTACTCTCTCACATACTCTCCTAGACTCAGTATCAGTATCCCACTTCTTCTCCCTTGTGTAGTGCCTGTCCCCTTCCTGATGGCTCTTCCTTCTTCTCTTCTACCCCTTGGAATCCTTAGCCTCCTGCATGGCTTGGTTCATCTGCCATCTCCAGTGGTCCTGCTGCTTCTCCATGCTTCTTTCCCTCAGATTTTCCCGTGTGTGCTTTTCTATGTATGCCTCAACGCCCACCCCCCAGTAGAATGTAAGCTCTTTGAGGGCAGCTGACAGTTTCCCTTTTGTCTTTGTAAACCAGAACTAGCACAGTGCCCTCCACATAGTAGGCACTTAATCCTTGGTCATTTGGACTGTTGGATCATGGGGGCATGTAGAGGAACCGTTTGGGAGAATCAGCCTAGAGTATGACTTTACTTCAGAGGGAAGGACAAAATGAGGTCATCCTCACAGGGCCAACGAAGATTTGATTTTTCATAGACAAAATATGAAAAAAGAGGGGAAAGTGAGTCTAGCCAACTCCAATTTTTCTCTTTATTATGAAAATTATACAGAAATCAAATAGCATTAACATCATGGGTACAAGGCTCAGAAGCCTCATTTTATTTCAACAAGCACTTATAATAAGCTAACATTTATATAGCGCTTACTATGTGCCAGGCACTATGCTAACTGCTTTACAAATATTACCTCATTTGATCCTCACAACAACCCTGTGAGGTAGGTACTGTTTTTATCACCACTTTACAGATAAGGAAACTGAGTCAGACAGAGGTTAAGTGACTTGCCCAAGGTCACAAAGTTGGTAAGTGCCTGAGGCCAAATTTTAACTCAGGCCTTCCTGACTCCAGACATGTACACAGAGAAGCAAATGTAAGGTAATATGAAGACAGTGAGGGAACAACATCAACATCGGAAAGGCAGATGGTCAGGGGAGACGGCCTGGGCACTTGTGAAGGCAGTTAGGGATGAGAGGTGAAAAAGGAGGGCAGTCTAGGTGTGGGGCATGGCCGCAGAGAAGAGAAGTCCATTGTGGCTGGGCCTCTAGTTCAGTATTTCAACTGTTTTCTTTTGAACCAACAGCAAATATAATTAGCTATGTGCTGGAGAGGTCTTGGTTGAATCTTCTTGACCTCCAGGAGGTAGATGGTCTGGGTCGCCAAGCAAGCGACAGCTGGGTCTGGGTCATTTTTCAGGCGCTTCAGGGCTGCAACACAAAACCCGAAAATGGTACTTTAGACTGAGGGGCAGGAGAAGGGCTAACTAAGGGAGGTCAGAGGGAAAGGCAAAGGTTTAGATCTGAGGGTCACAAATATCTTCTGATGGCCTCCACTGCTCAGCCCACCTGATTTTGGCCACTTGACCAAAGTCCCCAGAAAACCTGCACCATCCTGGGATGGTGCTGGGACTGAAGAGACCTGGTACTACTGTCACCTGCCTCATTTTCCCCATCCTGTTCCTCTCTGTTCTCTCTCCTCTCCTGCCAAAGGACCAGGAGGATTAACTAGTTATAGTGCTTTGAGAGCCTCAGAAATGGTCACCTGGAATTCAACCCAGTGCTCAGAAGGGCTACCAAAAAATTCCTTCTGCATTGTCCAGGAAACAGTGCTTGAGAGCCCAGGGAACCAAGAGAATAAGAAAGGTGGAAATAAGGAAGAAATTTTTTAAAAGTGATTTGGTCCAAACATTATCAGAAGAGTACAGATTGACTCGTAACTTATGTATTACAAATGGGAGGGGAGCAGAATGCTCACAACCTCAGCTTTATTCCAAAGTAATGAGAAGGTTAGGCATCCCTGCATGAGACAAAGTCAAGGTTCCACCAATCGTCTCATCAGGAGCAATGTGAGTCCTTCTATCTAGTCCACCCAAGTCAGATCTCAACCAACAGTAGTACCTGAGCCAAAAGTGTGTTAGGTCTGGGTACAGGTAGAGGGTCAGTGGGGTATAGGTCCATGTATAGTTCACTACTGCCTTAGTAGGGTTTTGGTAGAGCCTCAAATGTCTATCTTGGGAAATAGGATTTGGAGATCACCCATACCTCTTTACCCACCCCACTAAAGTGGACAATTGAGAGTCAACTCTATTATTTGAATATGGCCAACTGTTTTCCCTAGTTTCTGGTCCACCCAACCCTTACTCACACCCTCCAAGACAGAAAAACCTAGGACCATTCCTCACCTGAATAGACTTCCTGAAGTTCCTCCTCATTTTCCATGGCCTTGATCTGGATAATCTGGCCTATCCAAGGACACAAAGTTGCCTCAGTGGCCAGACAAGTGCTTCCTCAACATGCTTTGGGGGCTGGAAGCCCCCACTCTAAAACAGCTCCCAGTTACATAGTGCTTTAAGGCTTACAAAGAGTTTTATATATATTATCTGCTTTGATCCTCACAAAAACCTTGATGTTCTTCTTATCTCCATTTTGTAATAGAGGAAACAGGCTGAGAGAGGTTAGGTGACTTATCCAGGGTCAAACAGCTAGTATCCGAGACAGGACTGAAGCCTGGGTCCACTATACCAAGATGCCTAGCAATGCCCTTTCATGGGTCCAAACTGCTCAGGTCACTCAGGCCACTGCTAGAAGCATCTATTCCCCAAATCTAAACCTCTCCCTCAAAACTTAAATTCTTTCCCATAGTATGATACTCAACAGTGTAGTAAAGTATATGGTCTGACCACTGGTGAGTTTACCTTTCTCGCTATGAGGAGGCTGCTCAGTCCTGCTGGGGATTTGTTGGCTGGAAAGAACAGGAGTAAAAGAATCTCCCAGAAACAGTTAAATAATAGAAGGTTCTCTGTGCTTTTGACAATGAAGCTCAGGACCAGAGATTTGTTCTCCTGCTACTGGAGAGGATGAGGCCCACCTTGGGACAAGAAGGGATGGGATGCAATGGGGTGGAATGGGGCAGGATGGGATGGGATGGGAGGGGAGAGGAGAGGAGAGGAGGCCTTACTTGTCAACCACACAGCTGCTTGTCGGATGCTGGACTGGGTGTTATGGAAGTAGCTGAGGCTCTGGCTCAGAAACCAGGGGATCTTGTCCTTTTGCTCCTCCAGCTGGAAGAAGAGGCAAGCAGACACCTAAAGGGCCAGTTGCTGTTTATTACCTGACCGGTGATTTCATCCCAGCAGAGAGTTTCCCACAGAGGAATTTCTTCTACCAGTGCAAATCGGCACCTTCCCAGCAATATGTGGTCTTGGAGAGTTGCTTGGGGCAGCAGCCTCAGAGGCAGGAAGGCCGAGGTTCAAGTTTCACCTCAGATACTTACTAGCTGTGTGATCCTAGACAAGTCACTTAACCTCTCTCAGCCTCAGTTTCTTCACTTGTAAAATGGGGATAATAATAGCATCTACCTCCCAGGATTGTCATGAGGATAAAATGTGAGGTGATCTATGCTTAGAAACCATATGGAGCCATTATTGTCCAGTGTCCACACAACTAAGTGTGCCTGTTGCTGGAGCCTCTCAGGCCCTTCAGGTCAGGGGCTGAGTCTCCATTATCTTCTTGGCACCATGCCCTGCAGAATACCACATGGCAATAGTCACAAGATGGAGAGGAGGAGGAAATCACCCCATAAGAACCAGAGGATCATAGATTTAGAACAGGGAGGCACCTTGGAGGTCACTGAATCCAACCCCTTCACTTTATAGATGAAGAAACTGGGGCCCCAATGACTTGCCTAAGTGGTGAGGAGAGATTCACCCCCAGTTCTTTCTGACTCACACTTCAGTGCCCTCCACCCTAGCACACCTGACCCGGCTTCTCCATCTTAGAGATGCACCTAGTTCTATGGGTGATCATCACCCCACCCTGCCATCCTTGACAGGATGGTCTAAAGATGTGGGTTCTGTTGACTTACTAGGATACTCCCGATGGAGTACATGTCTTTAGTGCTGCACACTGACTTTAACCGTGGGCAGACCAGAATTTTGGCAGAATGGCAGAGGCCATCCCTGCTGACCTGTAAGGACAAGAAGAGGCGAAGTGGGGAGGCTTCCTGAAGAAAGAAGGCAGAGAGGCTATGTAATGGGGATGGGGAACAAAGGGGTTAAAAAAGTTGGCCTCATCAGCCAGAAAGAAGAACCAATGAAAGGAGAAAACAATGTGGTAGAGAAGAGAAAGGAGCAGGGTGGGGGAAGGAACATTCAGAGAGAAAGTATGAATCCTGGGCAACTCAGCTTGTCCCTTCTTTTCCTAAAAGTTATATGACCCCTGACAGCAGATGGGAGGTGGGGGAGGGGGAGTGTTGCCAGGGACTGGAAACTGAGAAACTACATGAATTTGTAAAGACTGCCCTGGTCACCATGAGCTTGTGGTAACACCACCAAATTTGGCATAATATCAAAGAAAGTCATGATGAAACCCATACACAGGCACAAGGTGGTGTGTGGCCACCTCTTCTGAACCTCACTTCCCTCTTTCTGCTCTAGATAACAGTTACATGGAAATACCCTATAGCTCAGCGACTGGACACCCTTCTCTCCCAAGTCAAGGACTGCAACGTAACCACACATTCAGGGGCGTTCCCCTCCCCCTCCCCATGTCGTGGGTCCCAGAGCCAAAGCCTGTATCATCACATGGGTAAGTAACTGTGTTGTCTACCACAAATGAGCAAAAGGTAGCAGAGTTTACTGTGGAGTTTGGGGTCCAGGACTAAAGTTTCCTATTCTTTGGCCTGGGGGAATTCCGTGCCCTCTTCTCTCCCGCATCTACCTCCACCCACCTCCTTCCATCCCTCCCTCCCCATTCAGCCTTGCAGCAGACAGAAAACAGCCCTGGGGAAGCACAGAAAAAGGTACAAAGAAACTGAAGCCAGTGTCCAAAGGAAAGGTTTGGGATCAGTCTGTACTGCCTTCCTCTGTGTAATGACTTCTGACCCATAGCTGGATCTGATTCATAAGTCACAGAACTAGATGTCATTTCAGAATTCAAGAGGCCATATTATCCAGTCCCCTCAGGCAGAGGAAGCCTGGGAGTGACTTTGAAGATCTCTGGGGAAAAGACACATCATCGAGCAATGTATCATGACCCGTCCCATCTCTCTCCACAGTGAGCTCCAGTGTATGCACATTTCCCGAGGGGCGCAAAGGTAGTAGGGATAGGAGAGGAAGGTCCAGGTTCTGGAGCCTTGGGTCTCACGTGGGCCACACTGGTGTTCTCATCCTGCAGGTGGAACATCAGAGGAACCAGGCTGCAATGGACCTGGTACCTGAAGGGAACCATCAGGAACCTCCGTTTCACCTTGGCCAAGAGGGCACTAAACATGTCAATTGAATTATAGCGAAGCTCCTCTGACTCCTAGAGAGAGTGGAAGGAGACACACAAATGAGTGCATGTGGAAGTGCCCCCTCAGCCAACACAGCTAGAGTCACTGACCGATAGCTGGAAGGGGCCTCAGAGGACATCGAGCTCAACCCCCTCCTTTTCCAAACGGAGAAGCCAAGGCCTAAGGGAGTTACGTGCCAGAGGCAGGATCTGAGCTCTGGCCCTGTGACTGCAGTCAGGGCTCTTTCCCCAGATGAGGCTGCTTCCCTTGCACCGACACAGTTCACAGCAGATTCATCATCTCCATGAACCAGGAGCTTCACCCTGGTCCTGCCTGTGCTACCTCCCCCAACCCCAGCGATGCTTGACCTCCTCTGGCCTCAAAGCACTGAGCTGAGAAAACACAGGCATCTGGCTCCTCCCCCTTGCACTGAGCTTGCTCTTCTCTCCTTCCCCATTCCCGTCCTATCCATCCTCCCCAGCCAGCCCTGCTAGAGCAGCAAAGGGTGCTCGAAAACAGTACTAGACAGGACTCAAGAGCCCTGTTTCTTGCCCCAGCTTTGCCACTGCCTCACTTAGGTGGGAAAAAAAATCACTTATTCTGTGACTTGTTCCCTTCAAGGCCCAACCTGTAAAGTTTTTGACTAGGGCAAGGATTTATAACCTTTAATGTGTCATAGACCCCTTTGGAAATCCAGTGAAACCTATGGGGCCCTTCTCAAAATCATGCTCTTAAATAATCAGAGGAAATGCTAGATTTCAGTCAGAGATTAGTGAAAGCAAAGATGTATTTTTCCCCCAGCCAAGTTCATGGACCCCCCGAAATCTATCCATCAACCTGGGGGTTAGGAACACCTGGGCTAGAAGTTGGAATTGGCCATAATAAGAGCGTCTATCTTCCAGGATTATTGTGAGGATAAAAAGAGATGTTTTATAAAGTGCTTTGCAAACCTTAAAGCCCTATATGAATGCTAGCAATTGTTGTTGTTATGGCGAGATAGATCCTAGGGCCCTCTCTGCCTCTACCATTCTATGATTGGAAGCTAGTACCTTCTGCAGGCCAAAAGAGCTACAGGCCACTCCTCCTGGGGCGATGCCAGGTTTCTTACAAACCCAGCTCCCCCTGCTCAGATGCGGCATCCCTGGCAGCAGGAAACCCCCGATCCTCCCCTGCCCTCCTCAGACATTCCTAGAAGCATGGGGCTCATTTTTCCTCATGTTCCCCATCACTCTGTCTTCTCTGCCTACATCCTCTGCCCCCCGTCAGTCAAACGCCCATTCTGTTCAGAGCGACCCCGGAGTTCCCACTCCCTTCTCTATTATTTCTCACAAGGCATCCTCATCCTCTCTCGGCCCACATGTCACCTCCTCCATTAAAACCTCCCCTGCACCCCAGTTGTTGGGGCCTTTGTGATCCGAGTACACAGTTTAGGGGGAGGCAGAGGTCTGGACCGGAGATCTCACTGAAATGGGGAACTCCAAGTTTGAAAGCTCGCTCTGCCAAAGCACCTCAGCAAGAGCTTTGCAATGGAGAGTCATGTCTCCATGGACAAGAATTGAATGAATGCAGGCTTTCTCGCCCCAAGGCCAGCTTTTTATCTGCTATGACAAGCTTTAGGTATGCACTTCTTATTATTATTGACAAAAATAACACAGCACACTTTTCTATAGCTCTTTTACATATTATCTCATTTGATCCTCACAACCACCCTGTCATGTAAGTGCTAGTGTTATTCCCACTTTATAGAACAGGAAACTGAGGTTAAGCTTCAAAATGTTAAATAACTTGGCCGAGTCTGAGGCAAGTTGGACATCAAGCCACCTCACACATATGCCTGCTCTATCTCCTTCCTTCCAGCAGAGAACTAACTTCAGGGCAAGGATCATTTTTGTTGCCTTCGCATACCTAGCACCCAGAATAATGCTGTGCATCTAGCAGGTGCTTAATAAACACCTTTAAAAGTTGAACAGAAGTTGAATTCATTTCTTTGGGATTTCTAAAAAAGATGGCAGCTGGGCATAGAAAGGACACCCCCCTGCTGTCTCTCTGCACCCTCCAATCTCCTAGCCACCCCAAAATCTCACATCATCAAAGAAGGGCCGCAGAGTGCAAGAGATCTCGACAAGCAGTACCACAGAGTCGGTCCAGGTGAGGTTGTAGATGATGTACCTCAGAGATAAGAAGGCTTCTGCCACCACGCTGGAGTTCATGGAATAGCAGCAGTTCAGTACATAGGGCTGCAGCATGCGGAGGAACTTGGTCTGCACAGACCCACAGAGGTTTAGAAACTTGGAAGCCGGGGAAGGCGACCCCTGATCAGCAGAGAGCTTCCAGACTGGGGTAGATGATGTCCCCCAGCTATACCTACCTCCCATAACCTAGCAAAGAAGGTGCTGGGGCGGGCCTGAGGAGGAGCCTTCCCAGGGGGGCCTTTGAACATGGACCAAAGAACCTTGCCGCATTTTCCCCAAGAGGCCAGGGGTCAGAAACAGCTGAGGGCGCCCTACCTGTGCTCCCTCTACCCTCAACTCCTGAGGATTCCACCAACTTCCAGCAGTATCTATCTAAGCATTGAAGGATTTTCCAATCCCACTTGTCTACAATTCTCTAAGGACATTTGGCATGTGCCTAGGGTCCTAGCTGTTAGGGAAATTATTCTGGGCACCCTTTCCCAGGTCCCCACCTAGGCCAGCTCCTTCCTGGTGGCAGCATCTGCTGAGAGCACTTTTTTTGGCATAATGCTCACATTCTGGTTCCTTGACTCCCCCCATCCACCCCACTCCCCAAAGCTGTACCGTTTCCTTATGGATCCCAAGGTTCCCCGCTGCCTTTAGCACTAGCTGCTGGATCACTGGCTTATCTTCTTGGACCAAATTTATGAGGATCTCAATGATGGCTTCGTCTGCCATGATCGCCACCTCTGTGCTCCGGAGAAGCTGCCAAAAACAAAGGCAAAAGGAACCTGAGAGACAAGTGAGAATTTTGGTGGCTTTCAGGGATTTAGCAGTACATGCTAGCAATGTTCCAAAGGATACCAAAGACTGACCACATGTGAATGCCAAATTATTCACTCATTCATCCATTCATTCATCCATTCAAATGAATGAATGTAATTAGCATTTATCAAGTAACAGCTATGTGCCCAACTCAGTACAGGATACTGTGTAGGATATAAAAAAAAAATCAAGAAGACATTGTTCCTGCCATTTAGACAAGTTTACAGTCTAATTGAATAAGTCAAGAAATACCTAGGATATAGTTTAAGGTACTATTTTCTTTCTTTCTTTTTTTTTTTTTTTTTTTTGGCTAGGCAATGGGTTTAAGTGACTTGCCCAGGGTCACACAGCTATTAAGTGTTATGTGTCTGAGGCCGACTTTGAACTCAGGTCCCCCTGACTCCAGGGCCAGTGCTCTATCCACTGTGCCACCTAGCTGC
>NW_020954687.1:2678296-2701842 GCF_900497805.2 Vombatus ursinus
TTTTGTGTCTGTTTTTTTAACATCACACTATTCCTCTAATGATGGTATATGATTGCCAGTCTTAGAACACCACAATTTCCAAAGAATCACAGTTTCAAGTGATCCAAAAGGGGGGCAGCTAGGTGGTGCAGTGGATAGAGCTCCGGCCTTGGAGTCAGGAGGACCTGAGTTCAAATTTGATCTCAGACACTTGACATTTACCAGCTATATGACCCTGGGCAAGTCACTTAACCCCATTGCCTAGCCAAAAAAATACAAAAAAACAAAAACAAAAACAAGTGATCCAAAAGGCAACAGAGAGATGCGTGGTAGAGATAAGCAGAGTGCAGTAGATTCCCTGTGATGTCTTGCAATGAGGAAGTGGTGTAAGAAAAGGGATCGGTAGAAGAGGTTGGCATGTTGGGTGGCCAGAGTAAGGTTTACAAGCCTTTGTGCTGTGTGGTACCCACCAATTATCAACACACCTGTAGGAAGGTCTCCAGAAGTAGGCTAATCTATATAGTATATCTACATTTTCCATTTTGGAAGTGAAAACACCTTGGTATTATTATGAAAATAGTTCTGACATCATACACTACCTCCCGAGGGTCCTTGGACCACAGTGAGAGCTGCTGCTCTAGTCCTACCCTCTCATTTTGCAGGGACCCCCAGGGCAGTTGCCACAGTGAGGTTAGAAAATGGTAGAGCATGCCTATTTGTATGGAGAATGCTTTTTTATCTGTCTGTTCAAGATTGTATTCTTTATGTTTGATAAGTGAATTAACTAATTTTATTATGATAAATATCTCTCTTGATTTAAAAAACAAAACCACCAGTGGTATGTCCTTAGTGTCGAGGTTTAAACCACTAAGCCTACTGGTAGAGGCCAGCCAAAGAAGCAGCCCCATCAATCACCTGCTCAAGGTGACTCTGGGTGACACAGACCAGCTGAGAAAACTTAGAAGCCCCTTTTAGGACATACTGACAGCTTACACAAATATCCACATATCTTATTTTAGCGATAACAAAGTGATTTCTTCACAACAACCTTGTGAAGTAAGCAAGCCCAATATGATCATTTACCTCACTTAACAAATGAGGAGTTTGAGGCTCAGGAAGGGAACACAACTTGCTCAAGGTCACACAGATGGTGGGATGACAGCTAGAACTTGACTCTTTTGCCTTTCTTTGTATCTCCAGCACTTAGCACAGTGCCTAGCACATAGTAGGTGCTTAATAAATGCTTACGACAAACTGGCTCACTGAGGCCTACTGCTCCATGTTCAATGTTGGTTCCATCATACCAAGCTATTTCAACCTGTGCTCTTTCCTTGAAGGGGAAGCCCCTAAATCCTGGGTGTGTTCACGGGTAGAGGTCCCAGACCTCAACCAGTGATGGTTATATCACGCACATCAACATGGACCCCCTGACCAATAAACTAATTAGGAAACATTGAACTAAGAATGTTGAAATGGAAACATGAAGAAGCTGCTGAGAATATACTGATGTGAATTACTAGATGTCACAATTGGCACAGGAACACTGATGAAGAATAATTCACATGAAAAAATATTGACGCACTCTCGACAAAAGTTTCCCATTGAACTTTAAGTACAAAATTTGTAAATACCCATCTGCTTTTTTCCTTATTTATCCATCTCCAAATACTTTTATTATTGTTGTTCAGTTGTTTCAGTTGTGCCCAACTTTTTGTGACCCTATTTGGGATTTTCTTGGCAAAGATACTAGAGTGGTTTGTCATTTCCTTCTCCAGCTCATTTTACAGATGAGGAAACTGAGGCAAATAGGATTAAGTCATTTGCCCATGGTCACACAGCTAGTCAGTGTCTGAGGTGGGCTTTGAACTCAGGTCTTCCTGACTCCTTCCTGAGCTCTATTCATTGCACCACCTAGTTGTCTCCTCCAAATACTAGGTATTATTATTCTACCATGTCTCTGGCTACCTCCAACTCTCTCTCTTTCCTATCTGACTAAGTCAAGAGAAGAAAAATATCTCATTGAAAAAACAGAGCTCACCTTTGCTCTCACTTCTGCTATTAGCCTTAATAGGCAAGGGAAGGGAAGGGTAGTTAGGCCTGCTACCTGATTTTTGCTGGACTCACTGCTTCACTTCATCTGAGTCCCTAGATTCTGTTTGTTTTGATGGCTTCTGACCCAGATCATTCCTGAATCAATCAAAGAAGATCTTGGGGTCCCTGGTCCAAATCAACAGGAATCAACTCCATAAGACCAACCCAACACAAATGTCACATTATGAAGCTTCCTCTGATCTCTCCAGTTAAGAGGAAGCCTTCTTGTCATCATCAATGGGGACAGTTTTGTGTCCCCATTGTACAGGCGTTTTAAGTGGCAGCTGTTTGGGTCTCGGTCTTGCCTACCCCTTGAACTATGACCTCCCAGAGGTCAGGGACCCTGCCTTGGCCCCCACAGCGCAAGTGCTCAGCAAACTGAATTAAGCAGTGTGGTATAATGAAAAGAGGGATGGATTTGGAGGCAGAGGACCTGGGTTTGAGTCAGCTACAGAACCTCTCTAGGCCTCAGCTTCCTTATGTGTAAAATAAGGGGATTGTACTAGACCTCTGAGATTCCTTCAAGCTCTCACTCTATTATCACTTATCCTCTCTCAGGCTCAGTTTCCTCATTTGTAAAATACAACATCTACTTCCCAGGGTCATTGTATGAACCAAATGTGATGACATATGCAAAATGCTTTACAAACATTAAAGCACTGTATAAAAAATAGCTATTGTTATTATCATTGCTATCATCATCCTTGGAATAAGGAAAAACCTGGGTGTCTGGGTTGTTTCTTCACCAGTGTGGCACCATCTTGGAATTTCTCTTAAGGGAGTCTCTATCTAGAGCAATTTCTGCCTTCCCCAGGAGCCCAGGCCACCCTTCTTCCTGTCTCCAGGCGCTCCAGAACAATCCCTTACTGAGTTTCACAGACCTCAGCGAAGACAGCCAAGGCGGTAACGAAACTCCCAACTTCATTCCCGCTGAGGATGTTTAAGATGAGACTAACAATAGGGCGAATGTGCCAGCAGCTCCTCATGGTCATAGACCTGTCATGGGAAGCAGAGAACAGGATCCAGGGTCTAAGTCACACAGGAGGGCAGCCCAAGATGTTGGCCCCAAAGAGAAGGCTTACTTGGCTAATATGGAGATTCCCTCCAGGTATCCCTCTGGCTCAGTCAGCAGCTCCCAGGTCCTGTAATTCTGCATGAAAGACACCTGGTACTCATACCCAGCTGAAGAGATCAAGGTCTTCAGGGACTCAATGACACAGCTGTGAAAATGGCAAAGGGTGGGGAGGTCACCTACCAACTGTTCCTTAGCAAGAACAATCATCCCTTATATCAGTAAAATGTTTTACAATTTTCAAAGTGTTTTCACATACATTCATTCATTTAACTTTTGCCCAAAACACCCCAGTAAAATAGAAAGACAAGAGTTATACCTGTTTTGTAGATAAGAAAACTAAGGTTCAGAAGTTTCTTCCTTGCTCAGTAATCTGTACTACATACTCATAAATGAGTTAACACATGTAAAAAGCTTTGGAGATCTTAAAACACTATATAAATGCTAGTTATTATTATTATATCCAAATACAGGAATCTGCTATATCTCTTAGAAGCATAGTATATTGGCACTAGGAAGGGCCACAGGGACTAAGCACCTACAGACAATGGACAAGGTGCTAGTAATAGCCTATGCATTTATATGGTACTTTGTGGTTTATAGAAACACATTGTCATTTTTTTCAAGTAACCATTTTACAGATGAGGAAACAGAGGCCCAAAGAAGTTACGTGACATGACCTAGGTCACACAGTAAGCCACCGGCAGAGCTGGGCTAGAACTCAGGTCTCCTGACTCCCAGGTCAGTATGGTTTTGCATCATGCTGCTCCCTGGTACAGATTCTATTCCTACAGCTGAGTGGTACATACAGAGGGGTCAGATTCCTGCTGGTGATGAGCTGTAGGTAAGACTCCAGAGTGTAGCCAGAATCAGAATAAAGTGTAATTAGGAAATGTTTAGCAAAACAAATAAAAATACACTACAACATAGATAATGGTAATTTGTAGCTTTTAAAGGCTGTGTGCCTGCAGGGATCCCCTTCTATTTGAGTTTGACATCACGGGTGTACTGGATAGGGCATGCCTGTGAACAAGATAGTGAGATGTAAACTAGATGAGAGTAAAATTAGGTCAGTTTGTAATCAATTGAATGACTAAATTCAAAGTGTAGATGACTATTGATTCAAGGTCAGTCTGGAGAGAAGTCTCCAGGGGAGTGTGCCAGAGAATTTGTCATTAGCTCTGCTCTACTCAATTAATAACTTGAATGAAGATAAAGATGACATGCTTACCAAATTTGTAAATGACACAGAGCAGGGATGGACAGCACACTGGATGACAGAATAAGATATCCAAAAAAATATGTATAGGTTAGAGTGATTTGCTGAATCTAATAATCAATTGATGAACTGGCATTTATTAAGTGCTTGGGCACTGTGTTGTTAAAAAAAAAAAAGTTCAATTAGGATGACTGCAAAGCCTTGCACTTCAGGTTAAGAGAATCAATCTCACCATATATGGGATGGGAGAGGCTTGTCTAGACAACACTTCACATGAAAAAGGCCTGGGGGTTTCACAGAATAAAAGCTTACTACGAGTCAATAATGTGATCTTGGGCTAGAAGTCCAGGGTACAGAACAAGGGAGACAGAAGCCCTGCTGTACTCTGCTACCCTGGTCAGAACACAGCTGAAGGACTGGGTTCAGTTCTGGGCACCACATAGGAGGGATATTGAAAAACTAGAATACCTCCAAAAGACAGTGGGCTCAATGGTAAACAGACTGACTAACAGGACAAATAAGAATTGGTGGAAGGAAGTGGGGAAGCTTAGCTTGTAAAAAAGAAATTTTAAGGGGGCTGTGATAAGCATTTGAAGGGTTATGAGAGGGAAAAGGGATTAAACTTGCTCTGCTTGGCCCCAAAGGGCAGAACCAATACCTATAGATATATAAGGAAGAACTTGCTAATAACTGGTGGTAATCCTAAAGTGGAACAGGCAGCCTTAAAAGGCCTTTCCCTCCCATCACTGGAGGTCTTTCAATAAAGGGTGGATGGCCACTTGTCAGCAGTGGTGCATAGGGGATTCCTCTTAAGGAACAGTTGCGATTGATGATTTCCAAGGTCCCTTCTAACTCTGAAATCCTATGATTCTGCAGAGAGTACCTCACAGGGCTCATCCCTTCAGGCAGCCCTGGCTGCTTGTCAAAGGTCTTGCTGCCCCCTTCAAACACGAGGAAGGAGATCAGGGACAGGAGGGCCATGTACAGCCAAGGGTAGAGGGTCTCCACCTCTAACTTGGAACTGGATTGCAAAAGCAGCTCATTGAGAGCCCTGCTGGCCTGAAGGAGCAGAGAGAAATCGGTGTTATCACTTGCATTTGGCCTACTCACCTCAAATCCGCTGGGGGAGTTCTATCCCTTAAAAAGCCACTGTAACCTAACTCCCTCAGTGCAGTTCACAGTTACAATGTGTCAAGACTACGTCTATCTGAGGTACTGAAGGCCTTCTCTAGCTTTTCATTTTCTGCCCTTCAAAGCACTTTCACAGTACTATCCCAAGTTTCCCTGTGGGTTAGGCAGGGGCACGGATCATTTTCCACAAGGGAGAAAAGGAAGACGCAGAGATATTCAGTGTCTTCCTATAGCTTACACAACTGGTCTCCTGACTCCCAGCCCAGCACAATCACCATTAGAATGTTAATGAGGCCCAACCTCCCTCCCAGTGTTCCCCAAATCTTTTTGCCCCCAGGGATTGTAGACAAAGCAAGGACAACCAAAAGGAGTTCAGGAGTTCTGCTTCCAAGTCCCCATGCCCTTGGCTTTCCATCTGCAGTCACTGTACCAGCACGGAGCTGATCTCCAAAGATTGAGTGGGCTCCTTGGGATCCTGAAAAGACAGCCTCTTCAGCAGATGACTCAGGATGGTAGCATAGCCACTGGAGGAGGCTGCCAGGATCTTCCACAGCTCTCGATTTCTGTGGGGTTGGAAAGCCGTCCTCAGTTAGGCCCCCTCAGCCTTTCTGAGGGTCTTGCTGCCCTTGCTGATTTGGAGCAGGTTCCACAAAGCATCAGGAGGAAAAAGGTTTTGCCTGGCTCCCTCTCCCCCTTGGGAGTCCTACTATCCTTTCCTTTTTTTTTTCTTTCCTCTTGTTCCCTTCTTTTCCCCTTTTGTCTCACCATCCCTTCTCTTCTTCAATTCAATGCAGCAGTATCTATTAAACACCTACTATGTAGACACAAGACAGTATCCTAAGCACTAGTGACTTTCCCAGAGTCACACAGCCAGTATGCGGGGAGGGCCTCTGAGGTGCTAGGAATAGAAAATTTAAAAACAAAACAGTCCCTGCCTGTAAGAAAGTTACATTCTACTTTCATTCCTTTTTCCCTCCTCCCTTTCTTCCTTTTTCTCTCCTTCCCTCATCCCTTCTCTTCATCTCCCTCCCTTCCTTTCACTTCAACCCCAGAGTCTTATACAATCTCTCATTGGCTAATAAATGTCCATTATAAAGATCACATTAAGGACAAAGGATATGACAGCATTTTTCAAAGGAAGAAAACCAAGCTATCAACAACCACATAAAAAAATGCTCCAAATCATTAATAACTAGAGGAACAAAGATTAAACAACTCTGAGGTTTTACCTCATGTCCATCAGACTGGGAAAAATGACTAAAAAGGAAAATGACAAACATTGGAGACAAATGCTGGAAGGAAATGGGAGCATTAATATGTCATTGGTCTAGCCATTCTGGAAAGCAAGACTATACCCCAAAAGTCACCAAAGGGTATATACATTTTGACCCAGTGAAACCACTATTCATCCTATATCCCGAAGAGATCAAGAGAAAAAGAGCCCACAGATACAAAATATTTGTAGCAGCTCTTTTTGTAGTAGCAAAGTACCAGAAACTAAAGGGATGCCCATCAATTGGAGAACAGCTGAACAAATTATGACATATGAATTCATGCAATATTAGTATACTATAAGGAATGAAAGGGATGCTTTCAGGGAAACCTCAGAATATTTGTATTAACTGATACAGAGTGAAGTAAGCAGAACCAGGAGAACAATTTATATAGTGGCAACCACATTGTAAAGACAAAAAAATTTGAAAGACTTAAGAACTCTGGCTAATGCAATGACCAACTATAATTCCAGAGGATTTATGATGACAAAGAAGTGATGGACTCCAGATGGAGAATGAAATATACATTTTTGGACATGGCCAAGGTCAGGGTTTATTTTTACTTGACTATGCATATTTGTTCAAAGAATTGCTCAATTAAAGGGGGTAGGGTGGCCGGAAGAGAAAATAAATACTTGTTAACTAAAAATTAATTACTGTAATTTTTTTTAAAAAAAGAACAAATTAAGCGCAATCTGCCTTTAGTCATACACACAGGAAACAGAGACTCAGGGAAATGACCTGCTCAGATTCCCAAGCTTTGGAGTCTACCATAACTTTTGATCCTTGAAGGAGGAAAAGAGAAGCAGCCTGAGTAGGAAGAAGATGCCACAGAGAGAATTCATCTTACTGACTGATCCATACTAAAGCATGGAGCAGGGTTGAGGTGTCTCATTACCGCTCTTCTCTAACCTGATCAGCTCTTCCAGGCACCTTCAGAAAAGTGAATGGGCTGTCCTCAAGGCTGTTGAGGAGCCAGAACTATGCAGGGCAGCATTCTCAGGGACCTACCCCTCAAGAAGCCCTACGTTCCATACAGATAATCATGCCCTCCCTGCCCCTTGCCCCTGAATTCTTGGGACCTAACAGAGAAGCAAGCATGGATGAGATCCAGAATCCCAACTTGGATGGGAGAAGGTCTGGAGGAGACTAGTTAATAAACATTTATTAAGCACCTACTATGTGCCAGCCACAATGCTAAGCACTGGGGATACAAAGAAAGGGAAAAGACAGTCCCAGCCCTCAAGGAGGGCTCACAATCTAATAGGCATGATGCTTTGAAAACAACTATGTACAAATAAACTAAATAGATCCTCAACAGATAAATTTATAAATAAAAAAATAGAGATAGATAGATAGATAGGTATTCAATAGAGAGAAGGCATGGATTTGAGCTGGAATTTAAAGGAAGCCAGTAAAGCCAGGAGGCAGAGAAGAAAAGAGAGAACATTCCAGGAATGGGGGAGAGCCAGAGAAAATGCCTGGGAGTGGTGGGGAAGGGAGTAAAGATAAGTGAATTAGAAAGTTATAGGGGGAGGAGAGTTAGATAATGAAGGGCTTTGAACACCATACAGGATTTGGAAGGGGGGGAGGGGTTTGACATAGTCCAACCTTCCCTTTACTGGAAATCACTTTAGTGGCTGAATGGAGGGGGAGGAAATCACTTTAGTGGCTGAATGGAGGAAAGCTGGAGTAGGGAGAGATTTGAGGCAGGCAGGACAATCAGTAGACCATTTCAGTGGTCCAGGCTTGAGGAGATGAGGGCCAGTCCCAGGATGGTAGCAGTGTCAGAGGAGAGAAGAGGAGACAGTTGGAGAAGTTGAAGAGAAGCCTTGGCAACAGATTGAGAAGTAAGAGATTGAAGAGTTGAGGATGACCGCTAGGTTGAGAGCTTAGGGGACTGGGAAGATGGTGGAGGTCTAGAAAGGAATAGGGTTTGGGAAGAAAGAGAATGAGTTCGGTTTTGGACCTGTTGAGTTTAAGACATCTGCAACACCTCCAGTTCTAGATATCTCACAGGCAGTTGGAAATGGGAGACTGAAAGTGGGCAAAGAGGCTCTAAAAAAAAGGCTCTAACTAGGACAGAGAGAAGAGGTAATGATGGGATATGCACTGAACCCCTAATAGGAAAAGACCATGTCTTTGGGACCTGGACTCCAAAGCCCCTGAACCCAGATCTCTGGTTTTTGCCTGAGGCACCTGGCTCATCCCAGTCAATAATCCTTTTAACTGTCCTTTCATTATGGCCCTATTGTCTAGAGCTGGCTCACCCAGGCTACTTGCCACTCCTAGATCCCATCCAGTTCTTCCCACAGCCTTTCCGTATAAAAGTACCAATTTTATCACCACCAAATGCACAGATGCTTAAAATCTTGCCCGCTTTTATTGGCATCACAAATACTGTAGACTCACTAGGAGTCTCACCCACCCCAACCAGTGTCATAATAAACTAGCTACCTGGACTGAAAGAAGGCTTGAGTGGTCAAATTCTTTCAAGGCAGACCCATACCCTGTACCCTTGCATTTCAGGGTTCCCAATACCCCTAGACCGAAACAGTAATAGAAGTCTGAGGGGGGGACAGCCTAAGGTTGGGGGGATGGAGAGGGAATCCTAGGTTAGTCTGGAGCTGGTAGCATTGACTTACTGTACATTATCTTGGATGGTGATCAACATTAGTATGACCTCATCAGGATACTTATGGGCTAGTTCTTGAAGAGTCTTCTCAATGATTTGAATGGCACTGGAATCTTTTATGTAGTTCAGATTGCTGTGAATAGTCTCGATCAGTTCTGGCACCTGAATGGAGGTGGGGACAGTGTTCCTCCTGGGAGCCTCTCAGCTCCTCACTGTTAGATTAATGCAAGTCAATAGTAATGGGCCTCAGAGGCATAAAGAGAAATTTTTTGCATCTGAAGCAAGAATTGTAAATAGAGTCTAGAACAAGCAGCATGAAAAGAACCCCTGGATGGGGAAGGGGAAGGGAAGGCATCACCCCAAAGGGCAAGAGTTCATAACCTTTTTTGTGTGTCTCAGACCCCTTTGACAGTCTAGTGAAGCCTGTGAACCCCTTCTCAGAGCAATGTCAATAAATGCACAAAATAAAATATGTAGGATTACAAAGGAAATCAACTAATTATATTTAAATATAGATATCAATTGGGGCAGCTAGGTGGTACAGCAGATAGAAGACGAGGCTCGGAGTCTGGAAGACTCATCTTCCTGAGTTCAAATCTGGTCTCAGATACTTCCTAGCTGTGTGACCCTGGGCAAGTCACTTAACCCTGTTTGTCTCAGTTTCATCATCTGTAAAACGAGCTGAAAAAGGAAATGGTAAAATACTCCAGTATCCTTGCCAAGAAAACCCCAAATGGGATCATGAGGTGTCACACATGACTGGAAATGACTGAACAACAACAGACATCAAAATTGTTTTTTAAAAAACAAATTCATAGACCCCAGGTTAAGAAGCCCTGCTGTAGAGGAAGAGAGAGACCTCAGGACACCAGAAGGCTGTAGGTGTGAAAGCTGCAGCTCCCCCTCACCCTACATCCAATCAAGTATTTAGTAATCTCCTATTTTGTGCTGTGCACTGAGGATTCAAAGAATAAAACCATTCCTACTTGAAAGGTGTTTACATTCTAATGGGGAAGACAAGTACATGTATACAGCTCAAGTAGGAAGTGAACAAGTACAGACTTAGATGGTGCCTGAGCTGCAGCTTAAAGGAAGAGAGGAACGTTGTGAGGTGGGTCAGGAAGGGACAGCAGGTCAGGGGTGGGGGAACACCAGTGCAGAGACACTCTGTCCCTCCTCGTGTTTGGCTGGGTCACAGAATGCAGGACAAGAGTAATGCACAAGGAAGCTGAACTGGCTCAGGCCAGGACGTAAAGGACATTTTATCCCAGAGGCAAAAGAAGGCCACTGGAGTTTGCTGCCACAAGGGCAGCAAAATGTAGGATGGACTGCAGTGGGCAGAGACTTGATTCAGGGAGAGAAAGAGGGAGGCTGATGGTGGCAAACAGGCAGCCCATCAGCAACACTCCCCCGTGCAGATAATGTTACATTTTTAAACTAAATCAGTATGTGGCCAGCAGAGATTCTTATGTATGAATTGTCTTCTACCCACCCCTCCCCAGTGCCCTTTCTATTTGAGTTTGATACCACTGATCAAGAGGTAACACCTACTATGTGCCAGGCACTTGTGCTAATCAAGTGCTTCCCAAATATTATCTCATTTGATCCTCACAACAACCCTGGAAGGCAGGTGCTGTTATCATCCCTATTTTACAGTTGAGGAAACTAAGGCAGAGGTTACATGACTTGCCCAGGGTCACACATCTATAAAGTGTCTGGGGCTGGACATGAACCCCAGTCTTCCTGACTCCAGGCTCAGCCCTCTATACACTGTTACCTAACTGCCTCTACAGAAGGGTTTAGGGACAGAGTCCATTCTGAGACATGTTGGGTTAAAGATGGCTCAGGACATCCCCCAGAAAGTTCCCTTTATATGGTTCACTTTATACTTCTGCTGTAGGTATTTATTTATGTACTTCTTATCTCTTCTCCAGCTACACATCAGACTCTCAGGACTTTGTCACTATGTCACCTCAAGAGTACTTTCTCATTCTGCCTGACTTTTCAGCTCCCTTTAATGTGCTGTCCATTAGAATGTAAACTCCTTGAGGGCTGGAAGTGCCTTTTCTTTTTGCTTATATTGGTATCCCCAGTGCTTAGCACACTACCTGGTATATAGTAAGTGCTTAATAAAAGCTTGTTGACTGCTTGCCAGGCATTAGAACCTAAAACCCTTGCAAATAGGGATTGTTGCATTTTTTATTCTCAGTGCCTAGCTCAGTAGCCTATGTAAAACAGGGTCTTAATAAGTCCTTGTTGATTGAGGGTTATTTGGGAACCTCTTAAGTGACCTTAGCTATCAAGGATAATTAATTGTTTCTTCTTGTTTAGCATCTCAGAAGCCTAATTAACCAGGATTGCAGATGAAGTGGTAAGCTTTAGGGCAAATATGCTTTTGGAAGGAGATCTGGAAGTGGGCTGGCAATTCCCCACCTCTCCGTTCCCCTAACACACACACAGAAGCCCTCAAAGTATCATGTTGGAGCTGGAAGGGCCTGCAGGGATCAACCAGTCCTTAATTCCTTGGTTTTATGAAAGAGAAACAGAACCTTCCCCTTCAGCCTTGAGGAATGACTTTGACTCGCTCACAGTCACAAAGACAGCTCATCCACCTCTTACTGAAAGTAAAGCTGAGCTGAGGTGGCATCAGATGGAGTCCCACAGACTCCATCTGGAGTCTGGAAGAGACCTTAGGAACCATATGGATCAACTCCATTTTATAGAGAAGCAATCCCAGAGTTAGTGTTGTCACAGCAGGGATTAGAACCCAATTCTCAGTGGAAATTTAACTTCTCCCTGAGAAAACTGAAAGAATGGGCACTATCCCTTCCTGGGGAGCCACTGGACCTCCACTAGACCTCATTCTCACCATCCTATCACTGGCTCGGACTTAATCCAAGTCCAGCTCATCTTCCTACCCCCAGGCTCCACATCCTGTGGGGGAGTCTGCTTCCTTCCTCAGAAAAATAAAATTATTTATTGGCGGGCCATTTAAATGTTCAACTCTGGAGCAACTCTCCACCCGAGAGCAAAGCCTTTGGCACTCCACCTTAATTAGAATTATTTCTATTATACCACAGCCACTCTCTCACCCAACCCCACAAGCCCACTGTGACTTGCTCAATTTCCACACTGGGCTGTCTTTAGACAGCCTGATAACCTCCTGCTTGGGGGGTGGGAGGTAGGGGTGAGAGGCTACCATATTGCTTCCAGACTTCATGTGGACACCTGATCAATATTAGCCCTACTGTAGCTTAGAACTCTTAAGTTTAAGTGATCCACCAGCCTCAGCCTTCCTGATAAGTGCATCAAAAAAAATTTTTTAAACCAAGTTCATTGATCCCAAAGTTAAGAAACTGCCTTAGGAAGACCCTAAGCCAAAATATTCTTAGTTTCCCTACCTTGCTGAGTTCAGGAAGAGGCTCATCTATGATCATCTCCAACATCTGAACAGCTGCCCAGGTGTTATACCTGCTACCAGCAGTCATGGCATTCACACACAATGTAAAAATGGTTGTCCTCTCATCGGGGTTCAGAAATATCTTGAAGAACTAAAGGAAGAACAGCATCAGGTAGCCCTTCAATAAGGGCTCTTCCTCCCCCGACTCCTCCCAGATGGGAACAAAGGCTTCTCTTTATGCAGCTTGTTCTGAAGACAGATTCAGGCAGCCACAAACGCAAGGCCCAAATGCAAAGTATAATAGACTCTCTATTCTCTAGGTTAAAAGGATAAGATTATTTAGAATAGAAAATGATCCAAAAGGGATTTCTATTTTAACTTTAGTATGCATTTTCAGTTTAGGGACCATCTGAATACAATGTTTGGAAGAACTGTTACCATTTCAGCACAAAAAAGTCACAAAAGAAAGAGGAAATTACTGGGTTCCCTCTTTTCTCCATTCATCTCCAGCTACCGTCCTTTACAAAATGGCAGACTGACCAACAGCATCGCCTCTATTTATACTCAGCAGGGCACCAGCCTGAGGATAATAGTAGTCTCTAAAGGGTTAGGCTAGAAGGCCTAGTTACTTCTCTTGAAGGGGAATCAATTAGATGTTTTAGCTACAAAGGGGAAGAACTTCTACCATCTCTTAGCTCCTACAGTTCTGCAGGCCACCATGCAAGCAGTGAGTCAGACAAGGTGATGAGGAGGTAAATCAAAGCTATCAAAAATAACTCTCCTATCCCTATCTTGTTGCTAAGATATTAGATGGTCCTTAAAGGGAGAAGTCAAGTCCTGTCTATCTCTGTAACCCTGACAGAATCTAGCATAGTGCCTTGAATATGCATAATAGGAGTTTAAAGAAAAATTATTTAATGCATGCATGAATGAGATGAAAGATATGCTAAGACTGAAATAACAAAGAATAATGTCTATGGATAGAGATGAAAGAGTTAATTATATTTCCAATTAAAGAATTTGCCCCATGGCTAAAACTCTAACCCACAAATAACTTCCGGAGAGAGCCTCCCAGCTGATCATGAGGTTTTAGGCTTTATGGATGGGACCTGAGATCAAGATATGCCCCATAACCCACTCTAACCTCTCCCCCAACCCCCACTAAATAGCATCCCAGTCCAGGCTATGTGAGGAGAGTCAGGGTTACCATAACAATATACTGCAGGCTGGTGGTCCAATCTGCTTGGAAATTCTTCTGCAAGTTTTTTAGGAGTCTGCGCCTTTCTTCCTCATTCTTCAGAACCGATTCTAGGATCCACAAAGTCACCATTAAGGAGCACAGCCTTCCTCCATTGGAGGGAGAGAGAAAAGCAGGCCTCCTTTCCCACCTCTTTCCCTACTCCCACTTCTTTCCCAACCTCAGAGACAGACATCAAGGTTGGACAACTTCTGCCCAACAGGGTGGGCAAATTCCCATGCAACCAGGCCTCTAGGAAAAGAATACAAGAAACAATGTGGCACATCTCTGCCTTCTTACCTCTCTAGGCCTTAATTTCTTCATTTGTAAAATGACAGTGAGGCAGGGAAGGCAATACACACATATATATGTGATATACTTACAAGTTTAATCTGGATTATTTAATTTTTTCCATTACTTTCTTAAGTCCAGATAATCAATTAAAAAAAATAAACCAAGCTCTGCTTTGTAGCTTGCTATCCAAGGTATAAATGTTCACTTTGAAAATTTAACAATGGGCTCATGAGCTGGTTTGAGCCAGCTCTGACACACCACAGCTTCCAGCTCTAAATCAATGATCTCACAGTTCTGTAAATTGATTAGTGTTGCCAGGGGTCAGTTTATTAAAAGCTGCTACTCATCCAACACTTGAATGTGTAACCCAAGTGCCTTTGAGACAGAGGTCAAATTTCCTTAGGTTCCTTAGCAATGGAACTTCTTGGATTATGACTGCAAGAATAAACAACTTGGCTCTTGTGGGAGGCTGCTGAGGTAAAATGGCCGTGTGGCAGAGCAGAGAGGAAGATACAAGGGCAGCAAGCTGGTACACTGAGACTTATGGTTGGGGAGAGAGAATGTCTCTGGCAAGCACTTTTCATGGGGTCTGAGACTGAGGTAAAGATGTAATAAGATTTAGACTGTAAGGTAGGAACAGTCTTTTGTCTCTTTTTGTATCCCTAGTACTTTGTACAGCGCCTGGCACATAGTAGGCACTTAATGAAAGGCCTTTATTGATTAATTGATTCGGAACTCTCCCCACCTGCCTAGTTAAACCCAGTGAGCCATAGTATGGCTAGAACAGACTAGATCTGAGATCAGCAAAGGGACAGTGAAGGTTTAATTATCTTTCCCCCCTCTGCCTGTAACCAACAGGTATTTCCTTCGTGATTTATCTATTTCTCTGAGCTGTTGGTAATTTCTGTGTTTTGAAGTAACTTGAAAGCTATTGTACCCTTGATACAAAATCATGACCAACCATAACTGCTATGTGTATCATATCTTAATTTGTGAACAGAAACCTAGCAATGGAACAGGTGCAGGGGTGAGGAATGGCTGGCATTGGTGTAGAGAAAAACAGCAACCAAGATTTGACCCTTCTGCCTATAACAGTTAGGATTTTCAATCCTAGTTTAGAGCTCTGAGCTATGGTAGTGAAATCTATTGTTTTCATAATTAATGATTTTATATAAACTTCCCCCAAAACCTAATTTAAACCAGATTCAAAATTTGTCTTCTTCCCTCAGGCAGTCATGAGGAGCCTGCTGTCTGGTGGGCAGGGGCCAGAGGAATGGGCATGTGTGAGATCTGCTGTCCTCTCCCTTGTTTTCTCCTCCAGCATGTCCAGGGGATCAAAGATGGTGATTAGAGAGTGATTCCACACAGTGGGAAGAGAAAGGTACGGTCTAGAAAGAGTCTCCATGCCCCCAGAATGAGGTGCACTTGCTGATTCCAGATCAAAAAGTATTCAGTGCTTACTATGTGCCAAGCATTATGGTAAGTGCTGAGAATACAAATACAAAAGCAAGATAGGCTCTGATCTCAAGAAGCTTACATTCAAATGGCGCAGACAATACAAGAGAGTAAATGCCAGGAAATAAAGTTTTGGTCTGGGAAGTTACAGGGATGACGAATGGAACAATAGTGGAATTTATTGGCATGCCCTTTCCAGAGGCAATAGTTACACTGATCAAAGAAAGGGGTAGAAGGCAAGTGGGAGGGGGTGGGGGGGATGTTCCTCGTGTAAATTGGCAGGTCAGAAAGCCCCCAGAGGGTAGCCACCCGTA
The DNA here is from genome assembly GCF_900497805.2 of Vombatus ursinus. Taxonomy (NCBI): domain Eukaryota; kingdom Metazoa; phylum Chordata; class Mammalia; order Diprotodontia; family Vombatidae; genus Vombatus; species Vombatus ursinus. The sequence continues at coordinate 2,694,398 of NW_020954687.1, forward strand.
CCAGATGGTACAATTAATGATACATCATACTAATAGCTCTCATTTCTATGGCATTTCAATGGTTACAAAGTATTTTCCCGACAACACTTCCATGAGGTGGAGTAGATATTATCCTCTTCTTTCCAGTCATCTTCCTTCCATGATCCTGCCACATACTACCTCCAACCTGGTCCCCAGCTCCAAATGATAGGGTTCTGAGGCCATGATTGGAAAGAGTTCACTATATGTAGTTGGCCCCAGGCCTACCACTCTGCCTTCTAGTCATGATCATGTGCCTATACCGCCCCAAGGCTTCCACCTGTTGCTCTGAGAACAGCAAATGGATACCATCATTCCAGGGAAGGTGTATCCATCCATTGTCCTATGACTCCATTCACCATCCTAGGGACTAAAACACTCCACCTTGGCCGCCACTCCATCTATTGTCTTCCCCTATTAGAATGGAAGCTTCTTGGAGGGCAGAGATTATCTTGTCTTTTGCATCTACATCATCAGTGTTTTACACAGTTGCTGGCACATAGCAAGTTAATTTTTTTTTTCATTCATTCCTTTACTATTTCATTTATTCATTCATTTTACAGATAAGGAAGCCGTAAGTCAGAGAAGTTAAGAGACTACTTCACTATAGTGACAATAAGCAGGAGTCAGAGCCTGGCTGTGAATTTTTGAGTCTTCTGACCCCAAGACTGGTGCTCTTTCTGCTATAACATACCGCCTAGCATAAATACTGCACCTCGTAACTATTTTACTTTTCAGTTTTCAGATTAATACTTGTGTTAATTTGGCGTTTTTGCCTTTTCATACGCCATCCCTGATGTCTGGAATGAACTCCCTCCTCATCTCTGTCTCTTTCCCTGTATCCTAGTCCTCTTCCCAACTTTCAGTTTCCTTATCTGTAAATTGAAATAGAGGCTGAACTGGCTCCAGCACACCCCTGGATCCTGGGCAAGTCACTTAATTTCTGTCTGCCTCAGTTTCCTCATCTGTAAAATGGGTGTAATAATAGTACCTACCTCCTAGGGTTGTCACAAAGATAAAAGAAACATTTGTAAAGTGCTTTCTAAACATTAAATCACCATACAAATGTTATTATTATATCTGTCCCAGTCTTGACCTTCAGACTCACATAATAATAAATATCTAGCATTTATACAGTGTTTTAAAGTTTACAAAGCACTTCACAAATATCTCATTTTATCTTCTTGACAGCCCTGGGAGGTGAGTGCTATCATTATACCCATTTTACAGATGATAAAACCGGGGCAGACTGAGGTTAAGTGACTTACCCAAAGTAACACAGCTAGCAAGTTTCTGAGGATGGATTCAAACTCTGGTTTAACTTTCTGGACTTCAAGTGTCTCTACCCAGGGTACCACCTAGCTGCCTCACATATCTTCTGACTTTCAGAACCCCATCTCAAGCTGCTTATAGGAAATCTCTACCTGGGTATCCTTACTAACACCTCCAAACTGTTTAACACTGACTTGAGCTTTTCCCTTCAACTTTCTCTTTCAAGATTCCCTGTTTCTGTTTATAGCACCATTATTCATCCATCCTCCCTCCCAGATTCAAAACCACAGTTTCGACTCTTTCCTCTTTTCTCTCTCATATCCAGTCACTGAGTCCTCTTGGTCTTACACTTCTACCATTTCTCCCATACCTCCTCTCTATTTCAAATGCTCCAATCCTAACACAGATTCATTTTCACCATCTCTCTCTTCTTTATTTAATTTCTACCCCCATTTTAAAGACCAACTCAAAATGTCTCTACCTCCCGTTTCACCATAGGCTACAAGCTTCCTGTATTTTCTTCTGTTCTCCTAAAATGTACTGATTCTGTTATTTTGTATTTTAGTTATCTGTGTATATGTGCCATATTTCCCTGCTAGATCTTAAGCTCCATGGACAGAGATTTGGTCTCAACTAAGCTTTGTGTACCTAACACAGTACTCTGTATATATTAGATGTACACAGTAGTAAATGTTTTTTTTAATGGAGGAAGTGAAAAGGCTCTTTGATAGAACTTTTATGCAAGGCCCAAAAAAAGGTAGTATGGTAGTCACAGAATCTTCCCACTTTAGTTTAAGTGGGACTTAAGGACCCTCTGCAGATATGAGTAAAAGAGAGACTTTCTGAGTACTTCTCTATTCAATACAAATTCAAGGCTGTTAAATATACAACTGTGAATCCTGGCTTTGACACCTGCTAGTTGTGTTACCCCAGGTGAGTTAGTGAACCATTCTGAAACTCAGTTTCTCATTTGTAAAGTGGAGATAATATTCACACTGCCTACCTCATAGGATTGGTATAATCAAAGTATTTTGTCAGCCTTAAAATGCTATAGTAATGTGAGTTATGAAATTATTATGCTGTAATAGCTGTAAAGAAGGGGAGAGGAGAGAGAGAGACAAAGACAGAAAGGAGATAGAGGAAAGAGAAGAGAGAAGGGAAGAGGAGGGAAGGGAAGGGAAGGGAAGGAATGGGAAGGAATGGGAGGGGAAGGGAGAGAAAATGGAGAAAGAAGAGAGAAGAAGAGGAAGAGGAGGAGAGGAGAGCGAGAAAGAGAGAGAGAGGAGAAGGAGAAAGAGGAAAGGAGAGAAGAGAGAGAGAAGGAAGAGGAAGAGAGAGAGAAAGGAAGAGGAGGAGAGAGAAGAAAAAGGAGGAGGAGAGAGAGAGATAGAAGGAGGAGAAGAAAGAGGAGAGGGGAGGACAAAGAGAGAGAGAGAGAAAGAGAGAGAGAGGGAGAGCTCTGCTGTGATACTGAGGGAAGTGACACAGAGGTCAACAGCCTGAAAGCTTCTTAGAATTTTTCACTTTTTAATTAGTACAATAATTGCTATTTTCATAAAACAGAGGGGCCATGGGAGAGAGTTTAAAACAATTTACACAGTGCCTCTCAATCACTTTTCTGTTTGAGGAAATAGAGCTCTGGGGCAGATTAACCTTCAAGCAGGAGGTATGACAAGACTTATGAAAATAAAATTGGTTTCTGATTATAAATTAGATGAAAGTTAAATTGACAGACTTAGGGGAGAGAGTAGAAGACCAAGCAGTCAAAAAATTCAGAAGAGAATCATTTAACAGAAAAAATTCTAAGAAGTAATAAAAGGTCAGACTTGATCTTAGCTGAGGCCACTGCACCTTTTGGCTCAGCCTGACTGAAAATAAGTGTGCTTCATTACCATTAACTGAGAAGCTTTGCTGAGGTTGAGTGAAAAAAAAACTGCAGAAAACTTTATAAGGAGATTTGTTCTATGACATTTGGATTCAGTCAAAGGGCCACACTTGAGGACCTAGAGGGCCACATGTAGCCTCAAGGCCGCAGGTTCCCCACCCCTGAACTACACCATCTCTCAACAGATAGTGGAGTTGGCTAAAAGAGCTATAACCACAGCAACTACAGTAAGTCTAGGCTTTACCAGCATATCAGTGACCTTCAAAAAATAGCCAAGGTTGACTACCAATTAGAAGTAGGAGCAATGGGGAGCTCGTTCAACAAAAAAGAGAAAGAACATCAGTAGAAGACACCAACAGCTTTGCAGTAGTAGAGTCATCATTTGTCTTTCTTTGCATTTTCTGGTAACGTATGTTCTCTGTACATATATTGCCTCATATGTAGACGTCCATGCGCTTCCCATGTGTGGATAATAAGGCTCCTCTCTTCCCACTGAGTGTCTCTATATTTGATGGAGAGTGAGTTTAAGGTTTATGGAAAGATGAAAATGCTCTGTGACTATGTAATTTCCATTTCTATTTAGTTAAAATAACTTTGTTATGAACTAAATGTGTCATCAGTGAGGACTTGGGAGAGTAGGTTTGGAAAAGATTGTGACTCAAAAACAGAACCTCAAATAGCTAACTGAGGATCCCAGATTGAGGGGGACCACAAGATACAGAATATTAATATAATAATAATAATAATATCAAAATACTTTAGCCCATGAGTCAAGGAACCTGAGCTCTAGTCCTAGCTCTGCCCCTAACTAGCTAGCCATTTGATGTCAGACAAGCCATTTAAATTGATCTGTAAAATGTGGGGGATGAGGTCAGTGATGTCTCAAATAGCTTTCAGTTTACTATGCTTTTAATCTATAAGGTACTCTTTGGAAACATGACTCAGGAATATTGCTTTGTATGGTGAGATCCTTAGTAAGGTGACTATGACTATAGTTAAGTAGTCACCTTGGTATGTGACACTATGAAGCACATTCTTAAAACTTCCTTTTCAGTTCAACTGAAAATATTAAGGAATAATGTTTTATCCAGTCTTTTTTACAGACTTTTCCCTTTAGGAAAATGTGTACAGGGTTAAGAATGAAAGGCCCCAGAAAATGGATTAAGGGTAAAGTAAGTAAACTTAGGAGAAATATCACATATTCAGTTTTTGCTTTTTCCCTTCCAATGAAGGATGAAAGGATGAGGGTATTGACCCATTGACCCATTAAAGGCAGTCTCTCTTTTCCCATTTCCTGAAGGGATTAAGGTATTGATCAGAGGCTGTCCTCTTGATTACTTCAAGTTACCTGTGATCAGCCAAGGACGAGCCTTTGAGAGCAGTGGTCAAATAGGAATGAATGGTTTTTAGGAAGATGGTTTTCCAGGGCTATTCCCAAAAGATCATATGACTATTTTCCACTAGACGAAGTAGGATGTTGACTCAAAACTGTATTTTATAATTTTATGACATTTTCCTTATTCAAAATTCCTATAAATGGTTACTTTAAGTTATCTTGGAGAGAGAGGCATCTGAGGGCATGGGAGAGGGGTAAGATTGTATCATATTAAACATTTCTCTCTCTCTAAAATAGAAGTCCTTGGACTTTGAATAATATTAAATCAATAAAAATTGTTTCTGGCAGAATTGTCCCTAAAACACAGAGTATAATATTAACATTTTTTTCTTCAACACTTACGCCTCTGGTTCACAAAGAATTTGAAGCAGTAATGGAGTGCTACTGAGGCCCATGTGCTGACTTCATAGTTACTGTCCATACAGACGAGGCCCAAGATGCCCATCAAGTTCCCACCAATCTTGAAATTTTCCAGGTGCTTTGTAAAAGATTTGGAACCATTTACCTCTCCAAACTCTAAAGTTAGCTCCACTCCACCCATGACAATTTTACTTCTTTCTTCCTCCTCTCTCAAGAGTTAAAACTCTAAGGCCTTTGGTCACCATGGACCAAGTTTTTCTCAAAAACCCCATGTTCACCCCACCTTTATAGAAGCAAGGGAATTCTCTCCAATTTCTCAATGGGGAAATTAGGATATAGAAAAGGTTGAAATGGAGGCTCTTTGAGCCAGTGGCAGAACTTTGAAACATTGAGCCAATCCTCCCCCTATCCCCAATGATGGGTGTTCCCAGAAGATCAGACCCCACCAGAGAGGAGAGTAAAGAAAGGAGCAGTGCAAGGAATTTATAAGATTTATGGATACCCACCCTCTATCTATCCCCTAGGAAACTCAAGGGGAGGATATGGCTAAGGGTCCATCCCAGTGCCATGTGCAAAGCACAGAAGAAGATAATGCCATGAACCAGAACCCCTGGGACACTCACTCTTAGTACAGGAAAGCTGCTAATGAATCTCAATTGTTGGGAAAGAGTTCTCAAAGCCCGGACTTCCTCAAAGATCTTATTGGACAAGATCCAGGGCATGAGCATCTAGGAAGAGAATTGAGGATACATGGGAATCACCATCTGCTTGAAGACACAACAGTCCTTCCCTAGAGGCCAAGCTAGGAGTGAGGATTGTCTCTAGCTTACTAGGCATGGGGTTCAAAGCAAAGATTTTTTTTTTTTAATTTTTCATCTATCACTTTCCTAATCACCCACTACCATTCTGCTCTCTAAGAGAGAATTAACCCAAAGAGTGTTTGGGCATTTGCCCAACAGCCTGTGGAATAGCCTATATTTTTCTTAAAATCATGGTATCTTCCAAGTATAGAGCTGAGCAGAGTAGAGGGCCTGAACCATGAGCTCCTTAACCTGCCAGTATTATAGCAATCAGCCATTCCACTTAGCTAATGACAACGCCCCAACCCCACCTCCTCAAAGGCTCCACCAGCTGGATTTGTCAAGTTGTCTAGGCAGTTTTCAACATCCCTCACCCCAAAATACCTGTTCCAGTCACAGTTTCTATAATTTTCCCTTTGTCCCTGGGCTAAAAACCCTCTAGAGGCAGTGTGGTGTAATCTTGCCTTAGGAATAATGCTGTACTTGGGATCACAGCACATGAGTTCTAACTCTGGCTCTGCCATTTACTACCTATGTGACATTGGGCAAGTCATTCACCTCAGCTGAAAAATAAAGAGTCGGACTAGATGACACTAAAGGTTCCTTTCCAGATGTAAAGCCCTAGGTCTCTAAATTATATGGTGGACTCTATGAACAAGCTCACAACAACCAAAGACCCTCAAGCTACTCTAATCTAGGCTAGAGAAGCTTTTTCAAGAACAACATTCATTTTGATGTATAAGCACTATGTAAGAAGAATGTCTCTTTACATTCTAGTTCTTTTGGAAGGAGTTAAAAATGGTATATGAATATATGGTATTATTACTTCAGTACTTCAGGGAATTCACTCTCCCATACATGTGATTACTCTTTTCAGTGGTGCTCGTCCATGCCTTCTCCTCTTGTGCTGTTCTTGTCCCTGTCCTCACGTAAATTCTCTATGGGTGATGTATCTGTAATCCGCGACTCATAACCCATCACATAGGATTCTCCCTTTGGCAAAGAGCAATTACTTGGTGCTCCATGCTTAAGTAAGATGGAGCATGGTATGCTCCAAGGGTAAGATCTTAGGAAGAAGGGAGACCTGTAGACTTGTTTCCTCTTTAGGGATCTGAAGAGTGACTGTAACTGTGTGTCTCCTCTTTTTAACCTAGAAGCCAGAAGACCGGAATCTCTGCACAAAGCACTAAGTAATCAATCTCCATCAATAAGGAGGGTCCCATGAAAATGGGCTTCAAGCCATGGGTTACATATCAAATCACTGGATTCTTAGGTCTTTTGACATTAGGTAGATACCAGGGTATCACTAAGACTAACCATCTGTTATCCCTCTCTTTCATCATACATGACTAACCTACCTACTGGTCTGATCATACATGTCCCTGGATGATATTCCAAATACCACTTCTTTAATGCATGTCACTATTGGTAATATGCTGCAGTGTACTTGTGGTAAGTACTTCATTATTTTCAGTCTTATAGTATCACCAGAAAAACATTAGTGTTACAAAAAAAAAATGGGGGGGTTGTATCAGGGAACAGCTTGGGATTGTTGAAAATGCTAAGAAATTTCCCAAATGCAATCTAGTTCACTCTTTTCCTCCCATTCAATTCTGGGCTTAGTTCAGTAACCATTTCTAATTACTGTCCTAGAGATAGACAGACAGACAGACAGACAGATAGATAAATAGATAGATAGATAGATAGATAGATA
>NW_020954687.1:2701871-2705704 GCF_900497805.2 Vombatus ursinus
CTCATGTCATGACACACGTGTCATAGTTTAGGTATTAGGCATTCTTCATCCATTTAAGAAATTAGAGGCCATTTGTCATGCATTCTCTCTTCTCCTCTATTCACATTGCAAAATCTGTTTTTATCATCACCCTTCTCTTCTTCTTTACTCCACTCTCTGATGGAGAGGTGGCCTTTCTCCTCAACAAAGTCCTCACATTCACTTTTTAAATTATTTTTAAATGTAATTTTATTTCTTTTACTTAACAAAAAAACTATTTTCTCTTTCTCACTTCTGCCACCTCAATTTAAAAAAAAAGGAAAAAACCCTTGTAACAAATATGCAATCAAGAAAAACAAAATCTACATTATATGTCTAAAAATTTATGTCTCATACTGCATGTGAAGTCCTTCAGGACTGTGTCAGGACATAGATAGAATGCTTCATCATCAGTCCTCTGGAACCACTACTGGTCAATATTCAACTCCTCTACTTGTAGCCTTTATCCCATCCCCTCCCATCAACTCTGGCAGCTCACTCCCTAAATCATTCCTTCTCTTTATGTCTAGAATCTCCAATTTCTCCTTATCAATTGATTCACTCCCTGATGCCTAAAAACATGACCAAGTATCCCTCATCTTCAAAAAACTCTCACTTAGCCCTATCATCCCTCAATAATTCATAGATCCTACTGGTGTTCATCTATTCCACCCATAATCTGGGCAGTTAATTTTCTTTCTATGAGGAATTCTTTCCTTTCCAGAGCTCTACTTACTACTGGTTTCTTTCCCTACTGTGATTCTTCTTTCCAGTGTCTCTGTTACGTTGCTGTGGTGGTGGTGGTGGGTTGTATGACTGCACAGATATCTTGCAGGTAGAAGGTCTCAAAATTCTTGCAGTCTGCTAGGTTCTCAACTTCAGAGTTGATATTTCTTAAGACTTTATTATCATCAACTTCTCAATCTTTGTCATCCTACATAACCAGTCAGTATTGAAGTCACATCTATTCTACGTCCACAAGATTTCTTACGATCCATCCAGGAGTGTGCTGGAGCCAGCTCTAACTGACTTTTGACAGTCAATTGTTAAAATTTCTGCATGTGATTTCTCAGAAATCAGCAATGACTATAAATCAGGGCTTGATTTATTGTCTTGTTGATTGTCTATATTTAAACAAGTGTTAATGGTATATAATTAATTTATAAATGTATATACACCTTTTTTTTTTTGAGAGCCTGGTAGTTAAACATTTATCAGCCTACCCCTGTATTGTGCTACAAACATTGCTTAAGCTCAGGAAGAGTACATTAGAAGATTAAGGTTCTGGTTCATTAACCATACTGGAGTCCTCATGACTATAGGCTAACAACAATAGCAAACAGGTTTTAAAATGGTGTTTTAGGGTCTGTAACGTACTTTACATCCATTATCTCACTTGGGCCTCACAAAACTACAGTATCCATCCCATTCTCTCCACTCACACTACCACCACCACACTTCAGACCCTTGTCACCCCTCTCCTAGACTGTTCTAATAGTTTCCTAATTGATCTCCCCAAATCAAGTCTCATCCCTCCCTAATCAATACTCCACACAGCTGACAAAATGACACTTCTAAAGTATAGGTCCGACCTTGTCATCTGCCTACTCAGTAATCTCTAATAGCTCTCAATTACCTCTAGGATTAAATACAAACTCTTCCACTTGGCATTTAAAGTCTTTTATAACCTGGCTCCAACTTGCCCTTCCAGTCTTATGTATTAGTCCTTTCTATACAGTCTAATCTGCCACTATTATCTTGGTGAGTATTTCGCTTGGCTTTCATGTTTCTTTATGAGAAGATGAAGTGTTAGCTATCTGAGCAGCTTTGGGGCCCTTTGGACCTCTTTGCTGTGATGAAATTTTCACATCAGATAAACTTCAATCCCAAATAGTGAAAATCAAAGTTAGTAGCTTTATACATTTTTCAGCAGCAAAAGCTTTTTTTAAAAAATAAATTAGGTTGGAGCTATTTTAAGTAGTATTTATTTTGACCTTTGCTGTAACTAGTCAATGGTTAAACTGCAACACAGATAGTAATAAATTCTTTGTGACTGACTGATTCAGAAATTATTCCCTTGTCTGAAATCAGTTTTCCTGCCTGAGATGTTATCAGTTTAACTGTTTGCTGTTATTCAGTGCTCACCAAGTCCAGAGCATCTGAAGACTCCTCATAATCCAAGAATCCATGATATAAAGCATAAGGTTTCTGAGTAGGCCTTTGAAGCTACTGGCTTCTCTCATTTCTTAAGCTATATTTTCCAACATAATTTTCTCATTCTCTCCTATGCCCATTATTGCATTGAAGTCACTGAGACCCAAACTATACATTGGTTTGATTTTTAAATTCTTCATAAAATTCCTTTGCTTCCTCATCCTTTACATCAGATGTTGGCCCTTAAGCTGCAATTGTCTTTATGGTGGACCTTTAGACAATGTTTCTTCCTATTCTTGAGTATAAGAGGAAGTCAATTCCACCAACTCCTTCATTTGCTTTTCCAAGAAAACCTGTGCCACTTAGATTTAGCTCCTAGTTTCATTTATGCTGTGAATATATAGACTGATGTGATTCAGTTGCTCCCAGTAACATATCAACATGCTGGTTATTGGGACAAAGATCTTGCCTTTAAAATCCCAATAGTTGAATTAGTGTTTATAGGCACCCTTAAATCTGCATCATCCTCAGTAACCACAGCCCCCTTTCCTACCACTGCACCATGCCACTGTGGAAGCAGAGGGGAGTCTCTCAGGACTGATAGTCATTTGTACGTTTCTTTGTTTAACAGGTAGCGTTGGCCAAAGAAATCCTCACCTAGTTTTCAACCTATATGAGACAAACCTCTCCCTACTTAGCTAGGCTGGTTCTTAGATAGCAAACAGAGTCTGCCACCAGAGCTATATATGAAGCATTTTCTATTTGGAAGAAATCAATAAAGGTTGTGCTCTGCTGGAGTAACCTCCAAAAACTGAGGACCACCCAGGAACTATATGAACACAATTACAAAACACCTTTCACACAAAAAAAGACAGAGCTAAACAACTAGAGAAATATTAATTGCTCGTGGGTAGACAGAGCCAATATAATAAAAAAGACAATTCTACCTAAGTTAATTTACTTATTCAGTGCCATACCAATAAAACTACCAAAGAATTATTTTAAAGAGCTAGAAAAAATAATAACAAAATTCATCTGGAAGAACAAAAGATCAAGAATATCAAAGGAATCAATTTTTTTAATATGAAGTAAAGAAGCCTAGCAGTTCCAGATTTTGAACTATATTACAAAGTGGTAATCTTCAAAACAATCTGGTACTGGCTAAGAAATACAGTGGTAGATCAGTGGAATAGATTAGGTACACAAGACACAGTAGTAAATGATCCTAGCAATGCAGTGTTTGACAAACTGAAAGATCTAAGCTTTGGGGGTAAAAACTCAACATTTGACAAAAATTGATGGGAAAACCGGAAAGCAGTTTGGCAGAAACTAATCATAGACCAACCTCTCACACTGTAAACCAAGATAAGGTTAAAATGGATACATGATTTAGACAGAAAGGATAACATCATAAATAAATTAGTGGAGCATGGAAAAATGTGCTTGTCAGATCTATGGATAAGGCAAGAGTTTATGACCAAACAAGAGATAGAGATCTCATATGGGAAGTAAAATAGAATATTTTGATTACATGAAATTAAAAAGCTTTGGCACAAATAAAACTAACGCAGCCAAAACTAATGCAGAAAGAAAACAAGAAACTGGGGGGGGGGGGGGAATTTCATCAAATTTCTCTGATGAAGACCTTATTTCTCAAATAT
>NW_020954687.1:2705727-2711557 GCF_900497805.2 Vombatus ursinus
GGGAACTGAGCCAAATTTATTAAAATAAGAGCCATTCCTCCATTGATAAGTGGTCAAAGAATATGAACATGAAGTTTTCAGAAGAAATCAAAGCTATCAATAGTCACATGAAAAAATGCTCTAAAGCACTACTGATCAGAGAAATGCAAATTAAAACAACTCTGAGGTACCACTTCACACCTATCAGATTAGCTAACATGACAAATGTTGGAGGAGGTGTGAAAAAGTGGGACACTGATGCACTGTTGGTGGAGTTGTGAACTAGTCTAATCATTCTAGAAAACAATTTGGAACTACTCCCAAAAAACTATAAAACTGTGCAGACTCTTTAGCATAGCAATACCACTACCAGATCTGTATCCCAACGAGATCAAATGGGAAAAGGACCTATTTATACAAAAATATTTATAGCAGCTCTTTTTGTGGTGGCAAAGAATTGGAAATTGAGGGCAGTCCCATTAATTGGGGAAAGGCTGAACAAATTGTAGGATATGATTGTAATGGAATACTATTGTGCTACAAGAAATGATGAGCAGGATGCTTTCAGAAAAACCTGGGAAGACTTATGTGAATTGATGCAAAGTGAAGTGAGCAGAACCAGGAGAAAACTGAATACAGCAACAGTAATATTATAACGATGATCAGTTATGAAAGACTTAGCTACTCTGATTAAGACAATGATCAAAGACAATTCCAAAGAACTCATGAGGGAAAATGCTATCTACCTCCAATGAGAGAACTGATGAACTCTAAATGGAGATTGAAGCAACTTCTTTTAACTTTCTTTATTTTTCTTGTTTTTCTTGGTCTGTGTTTTCTTTTGCAACGTGGTTAATACAGAAATATGCTTTGCATGACTTCACATGTATGATTGATATCAAATTGCTTGCCTTCTCAAAGGGGGGGCAGGAGGGAGGGAGAGAATTTGGAACTAAAATTTTTTCAACTGATTGTTAAAAATTTTTATGTGTAATTAGGAAATGTTTAATGAAATAAATAAAAATAGAGTTTTTAAAATAAAAATAAAGCTTATGACCTGGAAAATTAAAAAAAAAACTACCAAGAACCATCTCTGTACTGCCAGTAAGTATCAGAATATGGTGGATATAATAATAACATGGGGCCTGAAACATTCTCAGTCTTACCCTGAAAGCTAGATATATAGCTTCATACCATTTACAGATAGAAGGGACCTTAGTGGTTTCATAATCCAACTCCCTCATTTTATAGATGAGGAAAGAGAGGTGAAATGCCCAAGGTTACATAGGTAGTAAGTAATGGAGACAGGATTTAAGCCTGGGTCCTCTGACTCTAAATCCAACACCATTTTCATTCTACCACACCACCTATCCTCCATCTTTTTCTATTTCTTCCCACAAATCACTTCCTTGGCAAGCACTACCCACCTCCATGATTTCAATAAACACCAGCATGCTGGGGTTCTCAGTTTCAGTCATTAGTCCTTGCAACATTTCATCCAAGGCCCGAACAGTCTAAGAGATTTGACAATAAGGTTGAGGAACAGCCAGGAGGAAACCCTGCCCTCCCTTTTACTTTGGGCATTGAAGTCCAAGAGGAAAACGGGTGGTGAGAGAAGTAGGGGCAGCTATAGAAATTACCCGGCTGTATAGACTAATGATCTCCCTGTTGGTGTCAGCCTCCATGTTGTGGGGCAAGGAAATCAGACTGAGAATACCTGACTGTATCAACTCCATTCTTTGTAAGGGCTGGAACTTTGGGTTCACCTGGCTGGGGTAGGAGGAGACAATGGGATAAGAAGGGGTAAGTAAGTAATATCTTGGACTCTTAATTGAAACAAAACCAGAGTGTTCATTTGAGTATTTGTTTGGGGACCAGTGGAGAATATCTTCCAGAGAAAAGTAAATGGTGCTAGGTGTCCCAGTCGAGGTCCACAGGCCTGGACTTCCAGGGATACTACCACCCTGTTTTGAGGAGTTCATACTGATTCTCAAACAGGGGTGTGCTGGAGAAATTGACTCTGGAGAGAAACTGTTAAATTTTCTCTGTGAGTACTTACATCCCAGAAATCAACAAATGACACAAATTAGGACTTGATTTATTGTTTTGATTGTCTAAATTTGAGAACATGATAGAGAAATATTAATAATTAATATTAAACTTAAAAGTATGTTATGCATATTATTTTTAATCAGAGATCTGGTTGTTAATCATCTATCAGCACACCCCTGCCCAAGTGATCCCCCTCCCCATCCCACCCCAAGATATAGTGATGACATTAGCAACTAGACATCTGTGGAAAGCAGAGCGAGCCAAGGTTCTGAGGTTGCAAGGACACCCACCCTCCATCCCAAGTGAACAAGAGGATCCCTTTTAACCAACGAGGCAAGCTGGGGACGGGAGGTACCTCATTTCCATGATGCAGAACATGGCTTGTTGTCTCAGAGAACTGCTCATCATATCAGCAGGCTCTTCAAGCATCAACATCTGAAAGGTCCGGGAGGAACAGACAGCCCAGAACTCCCCTCCAAGACTTGTCCCACTCCCTACACTGCCACATCTGGCCCAGGAATGGCTCCCACTGCTCCCAAACCTTTGGTGACTGACTTTGAGAAGAGATAAAACCTCCCCACCTCTCTCCCCCAAGGGTGTCCTCACCTCCACTCTCTCTGCCAACATGGCTTTACTGCAGTAGTAATCCATGTTGCGGTGCTTCTGACTCTGCACAGCACTGCAGAGGATGCTCACAGAGCTCAAGAACGTCATCTTTGTGGATTCATCCTAGAAGGAGACACACCTACAGTCTTCCTCCTGCCTGAACATTGCCCACCTTTTCCCCTCATTTCTCCCTCAGTCAACCCATTTCATGATGGATCTCTCCTGGGCTGGACCAAAAGGCATCTTGGACAGAACCAGGACAAAGTGGATCCGGTCCATGCTTTCCCTTTACTTCTCTTCTTAGTTTTCCCTAGCACAATGCTCACTTCTTCCCTTATCAAAGTGCATCACAGAACGGGCAGCCCTTCATTCACAGGGAGTACAAGGGAATCATTCTGTGTGGGAGGTGGCATGTGGGACTTATACCTAGAGAGGCTAGGCAGGGATCACAAATTTAGAGTTAGAAGGGGCCTTGAGGTGAAGTGGCTTGCCCACATCAGCCAGTGAGTCTGCACTCAGCATTTATTAGGTGCCTACTGTGTGCCAGGCACTGTATCCTAAGTGCTCGGGATACAAAGAAAGTCAAAAGACAGTCTCTGCCCTCAGGGAGCTCATAGTCTAATGCGGGGTCACACAAATTGGAAGTGGAAGACCTTGGATTCAAACCTGGGTCATCTGATCCCAAATCCACACTCTTTCCACTGCACCCGCCATGGGACACTTTCATGGGGTGAGGAGAGGGAGAAGAGCACTGGACAACTGCCTAGTCCCCAGGGAATCTGTCCAGAAGAATGATGTTCACAGAGCAAAGAGGAGGGTGGTCATAAGAGGGACGATATTCAGGTCAGGCAAAGAGAAAGCAGAGTCCAACCCCGAAGGAGAAGGGAAGGTATGTGAGCAAGCCCCTTCAACCACCACACTCCACTACCCAAATATTCCAGAAAGACATTTGTACCTGTTTTTTAGACTTTAGAAATCCTAAGATGAAGTCAAATGCTTCATTTTCTGTTGGGAGGAACCCTGGAAAAAGGGACAATGAGTGGACTTAGGTAAGCTGAAGAAGCAGAACCACCATAACAGATAGACATAACCCAGGTCCCTTTCCAAATCCTCAGTCCCTACATGCCTCTTGAGGATTGCATAACAGCATAACAGCAAGGAGCTCTGAGTTCAAAACCTAGCTCAGAATAGTACTGCCTGCATGACTTTAGGTAAGTCATTTAGCTGCTCTCAGCTTCAGTTTACTTAGCTGTAAAATGGGGGTAATAATGGCACCCACCTCGTGGGGCTGTTGTGAAGATCAAATGGGATAATTCACTTAAAACGCTTCACAAACCTCAAAGCACTACATAAACGTTAGCTATTTATTATCTTTGCTGTTGTCATTATTATTGCTATCAGTCTAGTACAGTGGTTCTCACATTTCATACTCCTTAACCCCTTTACACTCCTTCCCCTCTTAAAAATGATCAAGGATTGGGGGCAGCTAGATGGTGGATAGAGCACCGGCCCTGGAGTCAGGAGGACCTGAGTTCAAATCCGGCTCAGATACTTGACACTTACTAGCTGTGTGACCCTGGGCAAGTCACTTAACCCCATTGCCTAGCCAAAAAAAAAAAAAAATGATCAAGGACCTAACCACCCACCAGAAAGAGATTTTATTTAGGGGGTTATACCTCAGTCAATCAATAAACATTTATTAAATACTAGCTAGGTGACTCAGTGGATAGAGCACCAGGCCTGGAGTCAAGAAGACCTGAGTTCCGATCTTGCCTCAGATACTTACTCTGTGTAACTCTGGACAAGTCACTAACCTGTTTGCCTCAGTTTCCTCATCTGTAAAATGAGGATAATAATAGTACCTCCCTCCCTGGGTAGTTGTGAGGATCAAGTGGGAATAACAATTGTTAAGCACTTAGCACAGTGTCTGGAACATAGTAAACACTATATAAATAAATGCTGGCTATTATTATTAGTAGTAGTAATAATATTATTGTTACCTTGCAAGGTTGTTGTAAAGATCTTAAATGAGATTATATTTGTAAAACACTTATAGTGCCTGACACAGTACATGCTACGTAAATGTTAATCATTATTATTATTACCTCGCAGGGTTCTTATGAGGACCAAATAAGATAATATTTGTAAAATACTAATCACAATGCCTAGCACATAGTAGGTACTATATAAATAGTAACAGTAGTGGTGGTGGTGGTAGTGATAGTAGTAGTGGTAGCAGTAGTGGTGGTGGTGGTGGTAGTAGTAGTAATAGTATTAGTGGTAGAAATAGTAGTGATCGTAGTAGTGGCAGTAGCAGTAGTGGTGGTGGTGGTAGTACTAAATAGTAGTAATAGTGGTGGTGGTAGTAGTGGTAGTAGGCTCAAAAGGCTGTTGTGAAAACCAAATGAGGTAATATTTATAGTGCTTACTCCAGGGCTACAGTAAGCGCTCTACAAGTGTTAATCAGCACCATCCTCAGCCATGCGGGCCCAGCTCCAGGCAAAGGCGTCCCTGCCCTCGAGGAGCTTACGGTCTAAAGCAGAGGCCGCAGACACACAGACAGGGCACACGAAGAATAACTGGGAGGGGGAAGGAGAGCTTCTGGGTCACATGACCAACGAGATGGAGGCCCGGACGTTTCTATGCCGAGCCTTCAGAAGGCTCCCAAACGGAAATTAAGCACCAAAAATGAGGGCCCCTCTGCTATCTCCGTGACTTGGGACCCCCCAGAATCCAACAGGCCCAGCCCTGCCCCCAGCTCCCCCGCCCAGCCACACCCCTCCCCCCATGAACGGCCGTCCAGGCGCCCTCGGCCCCTCCCCCACCCCGGGTGGAGGCCGACCCCACCTTCGAGGTGTTTCCTCCCCCTCTCTGGATATGCCGTCTCCAGGCTGCAGGAGTCCGCTGGGTCAGGACAGATGGACAACAGCCGGCCGCCTCGGGGTGCTGCGGACTACGGAAGCTCGAGGGGGCAGGCCAGGGGTCGTGGGCCAGGCCGCATTCTGCGCTCCCGAGAGCTGTGCGGCAGGGCCAGGGGCCGAGGGCGAGGGACGAGACGAGTGTCGCGCCCTTCCCCCACCCCGCACTCCCAGCCTCAGAGACCCACACTACGAAAATCAACCCGAATCAACCTAGCCTTTGGGACCAGAAAACTGAGGGACCGGACACTGGGGGGGGGGGGGGGGGGGGGGGG
>NW_020954687.1:2711593-2715719 GCF_900497805.2 Vombatus ursinus
GACCTTGAACATACTCAGATAAATCAAGAGAGAAAACATTAATAGCCAAAAGAAATATGGCCTCCAGATCTAGTAAAGGGGTTCAGGCATTTATAAATCCTTCAAAACAAAGGAAAATGATCCAACTCTTGAGACAGAGGATCCTCAGGAATGTGAAAAAAATGGGGAACAACCGCACATTGTTCCTGAGTGGCTTAAAAGAGAAATGAGAATTATGAGGGCATAATTTATGGCTGGCACAGCAAAAATACTGAGCAGAGTAGAAAAACTGGAATCTGCCATGGCAAGCCCCCCCCCCAAGGAAAAAAAGAGAGAACAATAGATTGGGAATGCAAATCTAGAGAAGTGAAGGACAATCTAGAAAAAGAGACGAAGAAAACAGCTTTTGTGATGGCAGAAGTATGTCCACTTTGAGTTGGGGTGGCAGGTTACTGCTGCAGAAATAAACCTACCAAAACACAGAAACTACAGAGATAAAAACCTAGGTTTCGTTATGCTTAAGCACAGATTCAGGGTTCAAAAACTAACCCTGAACCAAGATTGGAGTTTCTGACAAGTATTTGTATGGAAAATTACATCAGAGAGGCAGAGGAATCATTTTTTAACATATAACAGTCTTTATGGTGTAGGCCATAAAGGTTACACAGGCTTAGTAAAACATTTTCAATATCTAATGCTTTCTTCAATTAAGATTGGACAAAGTAAATTAGAATAAAATCATAATTTCATATTCCCTAAGGAAACAAATCTGGTTAAATAGACTATACATAAACTAAGGCAGGTTACAAATTAAAAAGAGTTTGCAAAATCCTACACTTACAAAACTGCAAGGATACATTTAAAAGAAGTCACAATGGGCTAATTGAAAGGAAGAGATTTACCTGTGTGAACCATTTTGAGAAGGGGGGCCCATCACCTGAGAAAGGCCTCAAACCTGGATTGACCAATAAAGAGAAAGACATCTTTGGCCCACTCTGAGCTTAACCCGCCACAATGTGTCTGGTGCTCTGCCATAACAGAAAGGCTTTGCTTTGCTCTCGAAGTGAACCCAAAATGCCACTTCCTATGTCAGCAACTACAAGGACAGATGAAGCTGATCAGGAGCATTCTTCTGTTTATGACTGTCCAGGACAAGATGCCTTGAACCAGACACTATATTGAATAATGTGACTTTTCTTATCTTGGTATTTTATGGACACATATTATGCTATGTTATGAGAGATATGTATATATGTATATGTATAAATATATATACATATATATGTAGTCATGTTAATGATACAAGAAACACAGACATTTCAATTGACACCTTAACATTCTCTTATCTTATTATATTTACAACCTATCCTATTAAAAAATTCCTTGCTCATATTATGGTTAACACTTATGGAGACTATAATTTTGGTAGACACAGGCATCCTGAGTTGGGATTGTTTTAAGTGAATAAAGGGTCTCCATCAGCTTGTTTACCTCTGAATTCAGAATTATTTTCTGACTCCAATGTATAATTCTCTGACTTAATGAGAATAAATAAGCACATTACAGCACATGTACAGCTTGATTCTGTTTGTTTTTTGGTCAAATGTTTGGTAAGATGAACCCCATTCTGTTTGTTCTTGAACAAACCTTTGGTAAGGGGGAGCCCCATTCCATTTGTTCTTTGGACAAACTTTCAGTTAAGGGGGAAACTGATCCTGTTTGTTTTTTGGACCAAACCTTTGGTAAATTGTTGACATCTGTCACTAAAATAATCCCAGGCAACTAGGTGGTGCAGTGAGTGGATAGAGTACCAGGCCTGGAGTCAGAAAGATCTGAGTCACTGTAAGTTTCCATGGTGACAGATATCCATATCTTAAGGTATGGCATATTAACCTCCAAGTCCAAAATAAAATCTTTAAATCTGGGGCCTATTGGGACTAAGTTGGTTTAAAGATGTAACTTTAATACATACTATTCCAGTACAATTCTATAATTTTAATGAGCAATAGCCAATCTATTAGATAAAAATACCTTCTTATAAAAAACAAACTTATACAACCCATTATTTTAACTGTGAGAGATCCTAGTTTCTTATTAAACCACTTCCTTACTTTAGAATTTCACAGCATGCTATCACTAAGGCTGATAATATTTATGCTTTTGCCCAAATAGAAGGTCCCAATGAAGTTGGTAAATCCGCAAAGAACTTCATGGATAAGAGAATTTACAAAGTCATATTTTTGCCAAAGAGCAAATTATAATAATTATTCCTTTTAAATAAAATAGACCCAATGAAATACTCAACAGTTTTGAAATGGTATGACCACATTTTTCTAACAGTTCAATTCATAATCTAACAGCATCCAGATTAAAAGAGAAGTTAATTTTTAGGGATACAATTATATCACTCTCTGGATATTATTTTTCAAATTCACAGCATATCTTTTACAATGATTTCCCAAAAATCACAATACAAGAAAAATTAGAAGTCTCACAATAACATAAACAACATTATAGAGTTTAAGACATAAACAAAATTAATTTCCCATCAAATAACATCAATTCAGTTGAATGCATTTTTGAATCATAGAAAATCATTTCATCCATCTATCAGTATGGCATTTTATATTAATTGCATTCAAAAACCAATATAGGGTAATTTTAAAGTAATTACATTTTAAATTCTTATTCACACAGTTTCTTTTTTTCTTTCTTTTTTTTTTCAAGGCATTGGTGTTAAGTGACTTGCCCAGGGTCACACAGCTAGTTAAGTGTCAAGTGTCTGAAGCTAGATTTGAACTCAGGTCCTCCTATCTCCAGGGCTATGCATATAGTTTCTAAGCATATTGCCTTGATGTCAAATATCAAGTATATTTTGCATTAAGTTCTGATTTACCTATAGAGGTTAAAATATACTTATCCTAGGAGAACATGCCTCACTTTAAATGAGACCACATCATAATTTAGTTTAAGGACAAACTCAGTCAAATCATATCTGGATTGACAATTACAAGAGGTATCATTCAAAATCTCTATTTTCCCAAGGGCTAGATGTTTTCAGTGAGCTTACTTCCAAAGATTTATGGTGGCAGTCTAACATGCTCACCTCCCTCATTTGGAGCCCGTGATGCTCTCCTAAAATATGGAAATTGCAAACAATGATGGTATATCTCTCACATAAAGATTGAAACACATCCTCCTGGTGCTCTATCCATGGTACCACCCATCTGCCTGGGATTATTTTAGTGACATTTAAATCTCTTTCTTTCAATTAGCCTTTTGTTACTTCTTTTAAATGTAGCCTTGTAGTTTTGTAAGTGTAGGATTTTGCAAACAGTGTATTATCTGCAACCTGACTTAGTTTACTTATACAGTCTATTTAACCAGATTTGTTTCTTTAGGGGAAATGTTCCTTCAAGGGCAGAATTTTAGTATGCTATGCCCCAAATAATTCCATGTGGCAAATTTATTTCTATAGTTTCTATTTGATAAATATTATAACTTGATAGGATATTGCCAATATTAAATTGCCAATAGGCATTTCTCCAAATGGTGTTAGTTGCTTCTTATGTCAATGAGATCAAAAACCTCCTCAAAAGTCTCTTTCCATAAATCCAAACTCTTACTTCATGTTACCTTCCATTCATGTTATCAGTACAAATGGATTCCAACTTTCTTTAAATTTCTATCCATTCTCTTCTCACCTCTACTTTCTTAAACCTTCTCTCTCTTTTCTCTTCTGCTTGACTTTGATTAAAGCCCTACAAACTTCAAAACCTTCTAATTTGACATTTCACTTACCTTCCCTACTTTATTTATCCAATTCACCTTATTTTCCAATCATATCCCAGTCTAACACTCCACTGAATCTCTCCTATACAAATTTTTTTTTAATACTATATTCATTAATTGTGAAACTTACATTTTGAGTTGTAGAATCTATTCCAGGGGTGAGGAACTTGTGGCCTTGAGGCCACATGTGGTGACAGATTCCCCACCTTCTAATCCAATTTCTTTTAGGGGACTTTGCTTCTAATTTACCTAAACATTAAGTTTTGTTCAATCCTTCACTGGAGAAATTACAGTGGTATGGTAAAATATCCTACTAGGATTTAATTTTCACCTGATAAGATCTAACTTTTTTTTT
>NW_020954687.1:2715756-2721413 GCF_900497805.2 Vombatus ursinus
CCTTTTGCTTTGAGGTTTTCTTAGCATTCTCTAGGCAGTAAAATCACCTACTAAAACAATGCATCTATCAACCTCCAGGGGAAAGCATGTTTTTTTTTAATCTTTTCATGTAATCTTAATCCTAAGGAGCTGCAAACCCCACCCCATCCTTTAAAAAATACACTAAGATATTTCAGCATTTGCAAAAGCATTTGGAAAGATATTATACTTCAGTTACAAATTTAGTCTAATTAGTTTACAATGCCATAAATTTTCCTTTCTTTTTTTTTTATAGTTTATTTATTTTTGAGACAGTATGTGCCCAGGGTTACACAACTAAATTTTCCTTTCTTTCTGTTCTGTCTTTATCTCTGCAACCTCAACCTGGTCAGGATTGAGAAGACTGATGAGAGACAATCTTGAAGGTTTTCCTGCCTATTCTAAAACCTTATCTGCTATGATCAAAGGGTCAGTGGAAGTAAGTCCCTGCTTATTGAGGAGAGTTTAGCATCAGAATTGTAATACATTACACATACCAGAGAGAGTTTTTTAAGATATGAAGCATTATTAACTAAGCTCATGCAATATTTTAATTTTTAAAATTACTGTCTGTTATAATGCAGATGTTGTAATGTTATAATATCAAATGAGGGGCATCAATATAGTTTTCCCTAGCATTCTAAGCTCCCTAGACTTGCTCCAGTTTGTTATCCTCTCACTGCTTTTCTTGGCAAGAGTGAAGGGAGCTAATCGTACCAGATTTGAGGGCCAGGGCCCTAGCTCCTTGCTTGTATAAGAAGGTGAGATTTTCTGATTATCAAAGCCCATCTAGGGGTGGAGAACCCAAGGCCTAGTGGCCCTGAACATCTGTAGAAGTAGATGTCAAAACCAGTTGTGGGGCAGCCTATTTTAGGACAGAATTTTTGATTCTCAAGGTCTGCCCAAATGTCTACAAAAAAAAAGGAATATGGGGGCAACTAAGTGGTGCAGTGGATAGAGCACTGGCTCTGAAGTCAGGAGGACCTGAGTTCAAATCCAGCCTCAGACTCATAACACTCACTAGTTGTGTGACTCTGGGCAAATCACTTAATCCCAATTGCCTCAAACCCCCCCATCAAAAAAAAAAAAAGGAATATGGCAAATGCTGGAAGGGATGTGAGAAAATAGGTACCTAAGGCACTTATGGGGGAGCTTTGAACTCGTCCAATGTGGAAAGCAGTTTGGAACTATGTCCAAAAAACTGTTAATCTGTATATACCTGTTGACCCAACAATACTAACTAGTAGGCCTATGCTCCAAAGAGATATAGGAAAAGGAAAAGGACCCACATGTACAAAAATATTTCTAACAGCTCTTTTTATGGTGGCAAAGAATTGGAAGTTGAGGAGATGTCCATCAACTAGGGAATGGCTGAACAAGTTGTGGTATGTGATTGTGATGGAATACTACTGTGCTGTGAGAAATGATGAAGGGGATGGTTTCAGAGAGAGATGGAAGGGGAGAGAGAGGGTTAGTTCAGATATCTGAAACACTATCACATCAAAGTGAGTTTCAGTTTCGTTTGACCCCCGAGGAAAGAACCTTTGCTGTCCTCTGCCCATTAGCACTGAGTAGGAGTTGGAAAGTGGTAAATGTAGACTTGACATCAGGAAAAACTCCCTAACAATTAGAGCTGTCCACAGGGAGTGTGGGCTGCCTGAAATCTCCTCACTGGAGGTCTCTAAGCAGAAATTGGCTGGTCACTTGTGGCTTCTACGCCTGTTGAGGCCAAGATCAAGTGTAGCTGAGATTCCTTTCTCAGATGGGATGAGCTAGAAAGCTGCTAAGGTTCATTCTGTGAACGATAGGGTCAAACTTGGAAAGGGAAAAAGTAAAGTCAGAGAAGAGGTAGACAGACTGAGTGAGCAGGGAAATAGCTGTACTCTTATTCTGTCAGTCAGTTTTGGAAGCTGGCCACAATAGGTATGGACTGACTTGAAGGTGAGCCTGGGAAAGAGATCAGTGGGGCCAAGTCGAAGGATTCCTGGTCTTGATCTTTGCATCAGCCCTGGAATCTCCCTGACCTCTAGGGTGGGGACCCCTGGAACCTAGACTCAGTTTTCTTAAAAATCTAACTAGGAATGTAAGATTGAGCTGAAGGCTGGGGGAGGAGAGAAAGATGGGTATTGAAAGGATTGAGGGTCAAGAAAGCAGATTATTTCATGGAGTTCAAAGCAATTTAGGTAACTCACACCTGGGCCAAGCCAGATGCTGCTTCTCTTGGTTGCTTGGCTTACAAAAATGAAACACTTGGGGTTCTAGGAAGGCAAAGATGAAGAAATCAATGAGTACAGGACCCTTGGTTCTGTAAGCTCTCATGTACAACAGACTGATAGTGCCCAGGCTCTGCTGCACAGAAGGGTCATGCTCAAGGGAAGGGGTTCAACTCAGCCCTGCCAAGACATACTCTGCCGAAGCCCAGATCCGTGCTCCTAATAAAGGAAAGACCCAGGAAAGAGACTTTAGAGTTTTAAAGTTTATAATTTATTGTTGTTGTTCGGTCATTCCAGTCATATCCAACTCTTCATGACCTCACTTGGGGTTTTCTTGGCAAAGATACTGGAGTGGTTTACTGTTTCCTTCTTCAGCTCATTTTATAGATGAGGAACTGAGGCAAACAGAGTTAAGTGACTTGTGCAGGGTCACACAGCTAGTAAATATCTGAGGCTGCATTTTCACTCAAGAAGACTAGTTTTCCTGACTCCAAGCCTGGCACTCTATCCACTGCCTAACTGCCCCCAAGGTTTGCAAAGCACTTTACTAATACTATCTTATTTGATCCTTGTAACAACCCTGAGAAGTGGGTGCTATTTTTATCCCCATTTTACACATGAGGAAACTAAGGCAGAGGTCAAGTGCCTTGCCCAGGGTCACACAGGAAGTGTCTTTGAACTCGGGTCTTCCTGACTCCAAGCCCAGCTCTCTATCCACTTAGGCACCTAGCTGCCACTACTGGTTCTCAGTGACAGGGACTGCCTCAGAAATGATTAGTGAATGAGAGTTAGTGTACTAGACTTTTGTTGGAGGAAATCAACAACAACAGGCTTAGATTCTTATAATCTAGCCACTGCTCAGATTCTTATCATCTAGCCAATAGCTCAGTAACGTTCAGATTCCTTAGAGTCTAACCAATATGACGGATGTTCTAATAAACCTTGTCTTTGGCTGAAAGAAGGCTTGGGTCAAATTCTTTTGGCAGGACCCGTGTGTCATGATCTTGGGGTCCCAGCACCCCTAAACCTCTAAATCTCAACATTTTGGTGGCCCGTACAGGGAAGCTGACTAACCCCAAGTTCTCCAACCAAGACTGGAAGGTATGTAAGCCTCCCCCTTTTTCTTTCTTGCCCTGAAGTTAGGGTCACTCTCTAAGCACCTAGGAAGGCTTTGGAGGTGCTTTATGCGCCGACAGTTAGGAGGCTGTCTCTCACTCAGCTGACCCTGTCAGGCTCTCAGTCCACTGGTTTGGTTCTAGGCCATGGACCTGGCTACACCTTTCACAGCATAGAGGACAAAGAGAAACACTTTATTGGGAAGCATATGCCCAATTCTGTCAATTCCCTTGGACCTAGGGAACTGGGAAAACTGCAGGTGCTTTTTGGTTCCCTGAGGCTTACTTACTCCCTTCCCTCTACACCCCTGAATCCTCCTTCAAGGAGGCTACAGGGAGAAGTTAGAACAGGTAAAAACATCTTAGCAGGTTCATTTAGAAGTTTTGAAACACCTCCTTACAACTCCCTTCTCCCACTCCCTTCCCTTGAGTCAAGAGGTTATCTGTTAATCTCTCTCATAGAAGAGAGTTTCACCCTACCCCCCCCACCTTTGAATTCGCCCACTCTCACCTAGTGAAAGGAAGGATGTGGGAGGGCCAGCAGCTACCACATAGGTCCCACTGGCAATGGCCTTGGGCCCTGGGGCAACCTGTGCTTGGAAGCGTCACCCATGTTCAGCACACTCTGCTCAAAGTAAAGAAGCTAGCCTCTGAACTTGGGTAAGCACGCTCTTTTAAAGTTACAGTTTTAACTGTTTATGATGACATGTTGATTCTCTGTGTAAAGTAATTTGGAAATGCATTTAACAAAACTGAAGTCACCTGATTGGTAATGGGTTTGTTTCAGGTTTCAAATTGGTGAACTTTTTGTATCAGTTATGTCAAGCAACTTTTCATAATTTGGTTACTGCTAAAATAATTTGGCTATTATTGGTTATTGTTTTAATGTGTAAATTTGCCAAAAAGCTTGTCTGGGTTTTTGGCTGGCTGAGAATTTGCAAGTATGTAGAAATAATCTCTGATGATTGACTTTTTACACCAGGACAAAATTAAATTTGAGATGTAAATCCTGGAAAAGTTTTTCCTAAGCTGTGATTAGTGAAACTTGCTGCTTGAGGTAAAAGCTCATGGGATTTTATTTTGAGTTGTCTGATGAATCGTAATAATCCGTTGATAATCAACAATCCACCATCTGAGAGAAATGCCACAAGATACTCTGTTACCCACCTGGCTATTCCTGAGTCTGGCTATGAGGTAGATTTGATACTGCGTGGTTGGAAAACTGAATTATCTGAATCCAAACAGAGCTAAGGATGTTTTATCCTGTCATATTTGGGCCTTAAATCTTGTCCCTGCTTTATCCTTTTATAGCAAATTTTTATAGTCAGAGCAAATAGCACAATGCAAGTGTGTGAGATCTTGCTGTTCTGACCTGAATGTGTAGTCATTCAATACCCCCAAACAACTGAAATTAAATCAGAAACATCTTCTGAGGAGAATTTGAGTGATAATTGAAGTGAAAGTCAGCCTCTGGCAAATTCATTTGTGTAACTATTGAACCCTGGGTGGAAAACTTCTACCTGTAAAAGTGATACTTAAACTTTTGAAAAAGAAACAAGATCAGATAAGCCTGCAGGTCAAATGTAAATTATTTTAATGGAGCTCTTACACTTTTACTTCTCCCTAAATCTAGACCCTGCAGTCTTTTCTGTCAGATATGTGTCTTCCAGACTACAGGCCATTCACTTACAGTTGTTAGCAGACAGTGGGTACAGGCCAATGTCCCCCCATCATTCCCTGGATGTAGCATGTGCTCGGTTCCAGTCAACCTCCTCTTTGGGACCCCCTCGAGTGAGGAGCAGCTCTACGCCCCTTGCCAGCAGGAAGCAATTTCAGAAGCCAAGACCTTCACCCCTTACCCCAAAAGAATTTGGGTCCCATTTGTTTGAGGGGGGAATGATGAGGATGGGATCTGGACCCCAAAAAGGAAAAACCCTGAATTTTCCCACATGGCCAAATGTCTGGCTTTCATCTGAGGCTATAATCCTATCTGTCACCTCCAAATGACCCCCAGCCACTTCCCACCCTTAATCCTAGCTAGGCTTCATTCTCCCTTGGTCCAGGTCCCTGGTTTTCTGTTCACCTCAGTTTACTGGACCAGATCTTCCTTAGACCCCTCCTCCAGTCACCCCAAACTGCTTGGCCACTCCTAGATCCCTCCCATAGTCTTTCTGTATATAAGGTCCATCTTGTCTCCATTAAGATGCTCAGATTCTTATAATCTAGCCAATAGCTCAGTAATGTTCAAATTCCTTAAGAGTCTGCCCAATATGACAGAAGTTCTAATAAACCTTGTCTTTGGCTGAAAAAA
>NW_020954687.1:2721477-2722400 GCF_900497805.2 Vombatus ursinus
AACCAAACCCCAACAACAACAACAAAATCACCACATGGGGTTACAAAGGAAAACAGTAATATTAACATAAAGTTATCAAAATATGGTCTTTAAAAAAAAAACAATCCCAGGTTAAATAACACTGATTAAAGGAATCTGTGAAACCAGATATGGGGCATCTTTCTCTTTTTCTTTTTTTTTTTTAATTAATTTATTTTGATTTATCAGCAATCACTTCCATAAGCTTTTGAGTTTTAAATTTTTCCCCTCCTGCTTCTCTCTCCCTCCCCAAGATGGTGCGCAATCTGATATAAACTCTATCTGTATATTCCTCTTAAACACATTTTCACATTAGTCGTGTTGTAAGGAAGAATTAGAACCAATAGGAGGAACCACCAGAAAGAGGAAACAAAATAAAACAGAAGGAAAAAAATAGCAAATAGTATGCTTCAATCTGCATTCGAACTCCATAGTTCTTTCTCTGGATGTGGATAGCTTTTTCCATCATGAGACTTTTGGAGATGTCTTAGATCCTTGCATTGCTAAGAAAGGCTAAGTATATCAAAATTAGTCATCACACAACATGACTGTTACTGTGTACAATTTTATTCTGGTTCTGCTCACTTCACTCGGCATCAGTCCATACAAGTCTTTCCAGGTTTTTCTGAAGTCTGCCTGCTAATCATTTCTTACAGCACAATAGTATTTCATTACATTCATATACCACAACTTGTTCAGCCATTCCCCAATTGATGGGCATCCCCTCAATTTCCAATTCTTGGCCACCACAAAAATAGCTGCTGTACATATTTTTGTACAGGTGAGTCGTTTTCCCATTTTTATGATCTCTTTGGGATACAACCCTAGAAGTGCTATTGCTACATCAAAGGGTATGCACATTTTTATAGCCCTTTGTGCATAGTTCCAAAGTGCTCTCCAAAATG
>NW_020954687.1:2722410-2730854 GCF_900497805.2 Vombatus ursinus
CTCTATATATTTTAGAAATGAGGCCTTTATTAGAGACACTGGTTATAAAAATTCTTTCCCATTTTTCTGCTTCCCTCCTTATCTTGGGTGCACTTAGCTAAAATTTAATTTATGTCATTCAGTGGTTCTATTTTTTTCCTTTTGGAAATATGTAAGAATAAATATTTCACCAAACTTAAAAAATTATTGGGATTATTTTTTTACTTTCTTGGTATCCCCAGCACTTAGCATTATGCCTAGCACATGGTAGGTACTTAATAAATGCTAGCTGGTAGATTGACTGATAGCCCTATTCTGAACATCCTTGCTTCTATTGAGGGTACCAGCATTCTTTCAGTTGCTTGGATTTATGACCTTGATGTCATCCTAAACTTCTCATTCTTCCCTTACCTCAGATATCTCATTAGTTGCTAGATCTTGTCATTTCTATAGTCAACAAGTCAACAGACTTCTATTAAGTACTTACTAAGTATCAGGCAGTATGCTAAGCTCTGAGGTACAAAAAAAGGCCTCCTAGGAGTAAAAGATGTTGTCAACAATATGCTTATTAAAGAAGCAAGAGCCTGGCCAATGTCTCCTTGGAAGCTGGAAGACTGGAGCCTCACCTTGGCACCCCTCCTCAGTATTGCCTTGAGTTGCTTAGACAGTGCTAGTCCCAGGTGAAATGCTTATGCAAAAACCCCTGAATTGTGATTGCCTGCAGGGCAAATGCTTAAGGTGACTTTTTTTTTCTATTTGTTCTTGGGCTCTCTGAATTTCCTGTGTATCTAATTCATTTTCTGTGTCAGGTGAGATAAAGGCTGTCTCATTATTTGATAACCATATTGTATGTGAGTGCCTGTGCAGAAGCTGGCCTTTAACACACACTTGGGGAAACCTAGACACAAGCTGTATTCTAGCTTTATTTTGGAGAATTCCTGGCAGTAAAACTCTGGGATGAGGGCAACCAGCCAAAGAGAGAAAATTGCCTTCTTGAGGTCATCCTCCAGGATTGGTACCAGTCTGCATAAGGGTCTTTATGGGGCCCTGAGCCATGGATGATAATTGTAAATTTGGTGAGTGCAGGGACTTTCATTTTTGGATACCCAGCATCTACCCAGCAGACTGCTTTAAAAATATTTTTAGGACAGTGCTTTACCCATAGCTACACACTTCCACTTAATAATTTAGTTGAACTGAATTTCCTCCCTCATCAAACTGTGAGCTCCCAAAAGGCAGGGATCAGTCTTCTCCTTCCTCTGGATTACTCTATCCCAGAACCCAGTGCTCAGTGCCTATGCATAAGGAACATTCAATACAGATTGCCAGCCAATTCCAAACAAAATTTTCTCTCCCCTTCAAATGGATAATATCCTAGTTAGCCATCACATGGCCATTCCCAACCTGCATTTCGTTGTTGCTGAATTTGAAGTTATTGAGGCTACAAAGCAAGTCATCAGTTCATTATTATGGCTCCAAAAGTATTCAGATCAAAGCTTTATTTCGTATCTATAACAGCCCTAACAAATGAGTACCCAGTTTCTGCTTGAAAGAAGCCATCTAGTGTTGGAAAATTCATCACCTAGTGAAGTACTGGTCTAATTGTCAGGAAATCTTCCTTCCTTCCTTCCTTCCTTCCTTCCTTTCAAAATGGATGCATATTTATTTGTTTTTGAAAGTTATATGTTGAATTTATTAGTCTTTTTAAAAACCAAATGTAAATAATAAATATTTGTGTTTTCACACATAATTCTCCCTATCTGTCCTATTTTTAGATGCAAATGTTCTTTTTATTGTGCTCTTTACACTAAGGATAAAATAAAATTATTAAAATAAGAATAAATGAAAATTATCAATAAGTTTTTCTTTCTATCAGGCCAAAATTTGCCTCTCTGTAATTTCCTCTGTTGATTCAAGTTCTGTCCTTTGGGGACAAGCAGAAGAAACCTAATCCCTTGATTAAGAACTTCAGATCCTTAAAAAGAGTGACCTTGTTGCCCTCTCCTAGACTTCTTACTCCCCTGGTGGAAAATCTGAGGCACATAGCTTCTGCTAGATTATTCAGGCCAGTGGAAAGAGCACCGGACCCAAAGTCAGGAAATCTGGACTTGAGCTCTGGCTTTCTTTCTAACTTTCTGTCTGTCCTTAGCCCTATCAGATTCCCAGATTGCCAGTTTGTAAAGGTTTGGAGAACTGGACTAAATGATCTTTAAAAGTTCCTTCTAATTCTAAATTGCTAGTCAGTCTGTGAAACTCCCTGCCATGCCCTAAAACTCAGCATATTTCCCACCTCTATGCTTCTGCCCAGGGTGTGCCCCCTGCTTGGAATGCACACCCTCCTCACCCCTGCCTCTTAGAATCCCTCCTGGCCTTCAAGACTCAGTAGTATGTGTCAGCTCCTATAGGATACCTTTGCTCATACCTCTTGTTCTTAGTGCCCTTCCCCTCCTCACATTCTCATATTTACATTGAGATGTTTGTGAGTTGGATGCCACTCCTACATGCCCCACCCCCACCCCAGGTGGAATGTAAGATCCTTGAGGGCAGGGGTTATTTTGCACTTTGTCTTGGTTATCCACAGCATCCTGCTCAGTGCCATATAGCAGTTAATAAATAAATGATAGTTAAATTAGATTGGGCAGAGCCATATTCTGTCTAACTCCCTGCAGGACAATGCCATTCCTTTAAGCTCTATTCCCTGAAAAAATTCTCAGCTCTAGAAAGGCACCATTCTCCCTGCTCCCTTCCCCAAGGCAGGGCTCATGAGTCAGGTTAGAGAAGTGGAAACTACCTGGATGGGCCAATCACTAGCCTAGAATACAGGGGAAAGAAGGAGTGAAAGGACTCCCCGAGGCATTGACATTATCTCACCCCCACCCAAAAAAACTACCTCCATCTTCCAAAGAGGATGAAGGTAGCCAGCATAGATATAAGATGTCCTATCTATTTTGATCATATCTGTTCCCAGGGCTTTACCATTGCTCTAGGGCAAGGATTCCTAACATAGGGTTGATGAGATCCAGGGACATATTTCAGGGGGCTCATTTCAGGGAAACTGGATGAGGAAAAAAATGACATCTTTACTTTCACTAACCTCTAACTCAAGTGTGGCATTTCATTCCATTATGAATGTAGACAACAAACATTATTCTGAGAAGGGATCCGTAGGTTTCCTCAGACTGCCAGAGGGGTCTATGACATAGAAAAGGTTAGAAACCCCCATAAACTCCTAGGCTCTCTGCCATCATTAGGTCACAAACCATAAGAAATGACCCAGTTAGGGCCCAGGGCTAACTGTCCAGGGGCTCAGGCCACTGCTTTTCTTTCTCCTTCAGAAAGCCAACCCAAGGAAGAACTATTAGGAATATCAGGCACACATCCCACCCAAAAGTATGCCCTGGCTGTCCTTCCTGCCTTCCAGAGCCATTTCTCCTCACCTTTAACCAACAGCCCCAGCAAGGGATCTCTTGAATCCACACTCCCAAGTTTTGGAGGAATTAAATCTACACTAGCTTTTGAACTCCTAATCCAGTAGTGAGCCATTTTGATCAAAAACTGAATGACAACTTACTTAACTTATATTTAGCTAGACCATGCTTACCTATCTTATCCAGATGTGCCCCCAGGTCATCTTGCCACCTGCCCTGCCCATGACACATCTTGCTCTGGGCACAGGAATCAGACCAATCAGATCAATAGCTCCTATCAGGGCAGCGTCAATTGACTGCCTTAATGGATTGAGACCTTCCTTCCCTAGCTTGAGCTCCTCGGCAGCAGATGTATTCTTACTTTCTGTACTGCATCACCTGTACTTAGCACAGTGCCTGGCACATGGTAGGCACTATATTAATGTTAGTTGTTATTATTATTAGTAATAGTATTACTCACTTCCTGCGTGGCCATGAGCACATCCCTTCACCTCTCTGGGCCCCTTCCTTCAAATAGAAAAGGAAGGTGATTGGTTGAGCTGGACTCTAAGTCCATGGCTTTTTCTTCTAAGATGCCAGTGTTGCCTATGGAAACCACTGTGCTCTTTTCTTAAAAATGGGTTTCACATTCTATTCTAGGGACTCACACCCACGCTATCTTGGCCACATAGTTCTTCCTGGGCCCCAGAAAGGAAAAACCCCCGGACTCTGGAGTTTGCCTGAGGCTATAATCCCATCAACTGGCCTTTCACTGTGGCTACACCCAATCTCCCCTCCCCCGTCTTGCCTCGATATGGCCCCAGGCCACTTCCCACCGTAATTCTATTACCTCACGGACTACTTGGCCACTCCTAGGTCCCTCACATAGTCTTTCTGTATATAAGGTCCATCTTGTCTCCATTAAAATGCTCTGATTCTTCAAATCCAGCCACTGCTTACTCATGTTCGGACTCCTTAAGAGTCTGCCCAATAGGATGCATGTTCTAATAAACCTTGTCTTTGGCTGAAAGAAGGCTTGGGTCGAATTCTTTCGGACAGGACCCGTGTGTCGTGGTCTTGGGGTTCCAGGACCCCTGAACCCCTAAATTGCATCACTTGGACTTGATCTTCTCTTCTCTTGCCTCTTAAGCAGTGAGCTGGTGCAGTGAATAGAGCACTGTGCCCGAAGACCTGAGTTCAATTCTAGTCTCAGACACTAACTCTGTGACCTAAGCAAGTCACTTCACAAACTCTGCCTGCCTCGGTTTCCCCAACTGTAAAATTAGAATGATAATAACACCTACCTCCCAGGGTTGTTGTGAGGTTCCAAGGAAATAATTGTAAAGTACTTAGCACAGGATCTGGCACATAGTGTTTTACTAATATTAGCAGTGATTATTATTGTTATCATTATCTCTGCAGTTGACCAGGGCAGCAGCTCCCTGTGGAAACATCCAAATATGCTTGGGGGTGCCCCCACCTGTCTTTTCCTGGCCTCCACTCAAGGGAAGTCTGCCCCCATTCTGGAAGGGTCCGCTGGGCCACTTGGCAAGTCTCACCTGGCATTGCTTTGGAAGGGCATTCTCAGCCCCTTCTACCTGCTTTGAACCTCGGGACCATTTCCTTGAAGGGTCTGTGGACATGGCAAAGACAGCAAGGACCTGGTGTAGACTGAGAATGGAATATCAGTCTGCTGGCAGCACCCGTGCACTCTGGTGGGCAGGTTCAAGACCACATGGGACCCGTAGAGCCCAGGCAGGGGATCCCAGGAAGTGCTGTGCCCAGTCCTGAGGCTTCCTCATCATCAGCATGGCATGAAACCATCCTCAGGCTCGTGTGGAGGATTTACCCTCCCCCTCCCCTATGGTTACATGTGTATTTGAGGGACCATCCCCAAAGAATGGAGTATCTGTGGGGGAGGGTGTTCACCCGGTGCGGGGAGGACACTTATTTCTCTCTTAGGGAGTGGTAGTGAGGGGGCTGTCTCTATTTTAAAAAAAGAAAAACACTTTAAAAATCACCAACTTTGGGAAAGATAAGAGTGGTCATTATCTACCCAACTCCACTTTAAGTGTCCCCTGCCCTCTATG
Source organism: Vombatus ursinus (assembly GCF_900497805.2). NCBI lineage: Eukaryota > Metazoa > Chordata > Mammalia > Diprotodontia > Vombatidae > Vombatus > Vombatus ursinus. The sequence goes on from NW_020954687.1 coordinate 2,727,887, forward strand.
CCTAAAACTTGTTTTTCACTAGATTACATCACACATGCACACACGTGGGCGCATACAGGCACACACACACACCTGTTGGAAAGACTGGCAGGGTAAAAATAGGAAGAGGAGTGGTAGGATAGGGCCTTCAATGCCCCTCCAAAAATCCTAAGCTGGAATCACAGCCACTAGTCAATTTCAAATACCCAGAAACCTTCTTTGAAGAGTGACCATGGGGTGAGACCTAATATGGCCAAACCTGTGTCCCAAGGGTCCAACCAGAATCCCAAAGGATGAGACTGGACAGAAGTGAGGAGGTGGGAGGAGAGTGTGGCGAGGAAGACCGACTGCCAGCAGCCAAGCCACACGCCCATGGGCTTGCTGGGTCCAATTTTGTGCCTATCAGGAAAAGAGGAAGAATCTCAAACCTCTCCCACTCCACCTCCACCTACTTCTCTGGGGTGGGAATCAGACCAGCTGGAGAGAAGCCAGTGGCTTTCCCCCAGCGTGGGAGAAAACAGCCTTCAGAGTGTTAGATAGAGCTTGAGAACACCTGCCCCCACAATCTCAGCTAAGATGATCACAAAGAGTACATTTTATTCAGGAGAATTTGACACTACACCCCGTACAGTTCCAGCCCTGCAGCTGGGGACAGGGCCATTTTACGATGCCATCAGGGGCTAAGGAGAACCAGTAAGTTAAACAGAGAAAGACTCTGAGATAGGGAAGTCCCCGAGACCTGGCTGGCTCAGCTACGGGAACTATCAGGGAAGAGATATTTCAGGGTGAGAAGATGAAAATAGAGTCTATGAGGTGATTAAAAAAAAAAAAAAAGAGGAATGAGAAGTAGTAGTGGGCTCTGGCTGTGAGGAAAGATGGCATCTAGAGACCAGAAAAGGCCAGGAGTTAAGGCTAATTATCAAAACCCAGCCAAAAGAAGCAGGAAAGGAATGTGAGTTGGCACGTGGAATTGTGGAGCCCACCCTTGTGGCTGCTGCTTCCCCTTCCCCTTCCCCAGGATCTCCCCATGGGACCCTTAGTGCAATTAGGTGGGAACCTTTTCTTTTCCTGCCAAGATCCTGATGCCCCCCTCCAGTCTAGCATCCAGATCCTGGGGCCTCTAAATACATTCTCAGCTGTCTGCCCAAGTTCTAATAACCTAGTGGGAACCGAGGCCTGGTTGCTGCTAGGTATGAAGCATCCCTCTCCTAGCACTGGAACTTCTTTTCTAGCTCTCCTGTTCTGGGACAGGTTCTGCAGCTTGCTGCTGGGGGCAGTAGAACAGGGTGTTAGCACAGGTTTGCTTCTACTCCCCATAGCAGCTGGTGCAATCAACACAGATTCCCCTCTCTGAGCAAAGTCAACCTCTATCAGGAGCCAGGGTGGGCATCCCTAAATTTGGATAGCAAAACTTCGCCTTCCCAATGGACAGCTCCAAATGCAGTGCCCAAGGCGAAGATGAGATCTTACAGCCGGGGAAGGTAACAATGATGAGCTCCACAGTGGGAGGTAGAGGTGGGAAGTGGAGAGTTGGAAGCTGAGTCACACCAGCCACATTTTATTCTTTCCCCTTCCTTCCATCCAGGTTAAATGACGAGGAATTGCTCTTCTACGTGGATCTGTGGGCTAAGGAACCCATCACTTGGGCTGTGCATCACAGAGCACATTACTAAGGGAGAGAAAACAGAGAGAGAGAGCCCTCCCCATCAAGATAGTGAGTCCTGCAGAGACAGGAGAATTTGGAGACACTTGTTACCCAAAACCCCCCAGCCGGTGTTGGAGATGCCTGGCCTCTAACACACAGGGACATGGGCATGGTTGGCCTCTGTTGACAGTCTCTTAAACAACCATAACATAGGAGGCTCACTCATGACTGAGATGGTTAAACATGGTAACAGACAGACAGACGGGATAAAGCAGAACATAACAACATCTTTGAAAATAACACAGAAGTATAAAATTTCAGGCCAGGCTTCCTAAACTAAAATCAGAGGAAGTCTGAGGTCTTGCTCATCGACCTGCGATGAGTATAGGGAGCTGAGGAGAGGTGCCAGGGTACAGGCTGAGGCCAACCCCAAAGTCCAGGGCACCCTCCTTAATGGACCAAAGTCTTCCCAGCAGTGGGGTGGCAGCACTCCATAACCACGAGAGGGGAGCCGTAGCATCACACTTGGCTGATGACCTCTCCTTTCTCTGGCACATAGACTTGCATAGGGGTTCCATCAGATGTCCTCCTCAGCACATGGACCATGGGCATCTGCCAGGGTTGGGGAAAAAAAAAGGAGTCAGTGGGTAATCAAGTCAGGAGGGAGCCTCATGCCACAGTGCCCTGTTTTACTGTCCTCAAAGCCTTACCTGCTCCGGATCACATGCACACTCTTCTAGGTTCCTATCTGGCAATGTTCTATCTCCTTCTTTTAGCTTTGTGTCTCTGCCCAGACTACCCATTCTTCCCATGCCTTCAATGCTCTCTACCACCTCACTTCTGACTCTTGGGACTCCTAATTCCCTTCAAGTTTCTGCTTAAGCGCCACCTCCTATAAGAGACCCTTCCTGAGTCCCCCACTTACTAGTACCCCCTGCAATCACTTCATATTTATTACGGATAAATCTTACATATGCTTATCTGTGTGCATACTGTTGCCACCCTCAAGCCCTAACCTCTCTCTAAAAGGAAGGCCCCTTGATTGTAGAGACTATCTTGTCTGGTACACAATAGTTGCTTAATGAATGCTGGTTGATCTGACTGACAACCTCTCTGAAGGGGCTTTGTATTTCTCTCATGGCTGAGCTGTGGGGAGGAGGAGGAAAGAACATATGGAAGTGAAGATAGGGAAATAGGATGTATGGGGGTGATGAATGCGGCTCCAGAAGTAATGCTGAGCTGGGATGGTGGGGTGAATGAAGGAATGAATGAATAAAAAAGCATTTAGTAAGTCCTAACCTCATGTGCACTGACGGGGGGGGGGGGGGGGGGGGGGGGGGGGGG
>NW_020954687.1:2730891-2750477 GCF_900497805.2 Vombatus ursinus
CCTGGGGGGGATATTTCACTAGCTCCTGAGGCACCCCATCTGTTTTCAGACAGCTCTCACTTTTTGAAAGTTTTTCTTTACATTAATCCTAAACCTGTCTCTGTAAATTCTACCTAGACAGCAATCATGTCCCTTCTCTCATCCCACACCTTCTCTTCTCCAAGCTATGCCAGTTCCTTCGTTTGATTCTCATGTGGCATGAGGATTCAGTCCTTTCACCATCCTGGGCACCCTCTTCTGGAAATTTTCCAGTTAAAATTCTTCCTTCCCCTCCCTCCTTCTACAGGTTTACTCCCCACTACTGGGACATCCTTGGCCAGGCTGAGACGGGCCAGGTGAGGGCCAAGAACAGGTCCAAGCTCGCACATAGGGAGAACATGTCAGCTGGGAGGGTGCGGCCTGGGCTCCAGGCCAGGAGAGCCAGTGGGGCACCAGCCACAACCCAAATGGTTTGTGGGTGGGGAAGCAGCTTGCTACAAGGAACCTTAGGACCCAAACACACCTCTGAGTTTATAGCTTTGGGGCCTTTCTCTACTGCCAGTGAAGAGAGGACGGGGAAAACAAAAGGATTTGTGTTTGAGGGTAGGAATGTATATGAATGACTTCAAAGAGGAGGTGTTCCCCCTACCCCTGCCCCATTTCAGATAGAAAACCCAAGATCCAAAGAAAAAGGAGGTGCTGTGTCAGGCTAGAAAATAAACTGGAAAGAGGTCCCAGTCTCTGGTCCCAAAGTCTTCCTTGGTGATCCCAGTTTAGTGTCCCTTGAGTCCCTGGAGGGCTGAATAGGCAGGAAGATGATTCAGCTCTGGATCTGACTAATGCCTTTTTCCTGGGGCCTACTAGGTCAGGAGGTAGATGGGATAAGTACTCAGAGCGGCCTAAATAAACCTAGAGGATTCAGTCAACTCTCAATTATCTGCATGTGACTCATCCACTTTGTGGGTCACCTCCTAATGCTGCCAAACTGGCATGCGCTCAAGAAGTGCAGTATAAGCATCTTACCAAGCAATAGGACAGGATAAACATGACTTATGAAAGCCGAGGGGCACCATATAAGCCTCAAAGAAATGATGTTAGGGTCATTGCCTGCTTAGGACTACACATATCTCAATATTGGTGCGGACAAATAGAGACTCAGCTGTATTTTCATCGTTCCTCAAATTGGACTTGCCCACATTACCTATCGTTCTCCTATTCCACCCCATAACCTTCCTTGGGTAGGCAAGCATTGGGTTCACTTGCCTTTCAAGTTCCCTATTCCACTCTAATGACTTCCTTTGTCCCATACCTGTGTTCTCCCCATGACTCTCCCAAAGGACTCTCTGCCTGGAGGGAGGCTCCTCATTCGGAAGGCCCCCTGCCGGTCTAGTGAATGTGGACGGGCACTACGTAACCGTGCCCGCTCATGCCACCACTTGAGTTCCTCTGATACAGCTGCTTTGCTGAGTCCCCGGCTTGCAGGGCTGTCCTTCAAGGAAGGTGTCCTCACAATCCGGCTGTGAGAGGGCACTAGTCGTTGGTAGCGCAGAGGGGTTCCATCTTCATCATAGATAGTGCCAGGTCCCAGGTGGCAAAGCTCCCATCCAGCGGGCAAGTATTGCCTGTCAGCCACCATTACATACCGCCCTGCTGGGAAATATCCAGATGGGGGCAGCAGCTTAGGATAATAAGCTGCCAGCTCTCGTCCATCAGCTGAGACCCAGGTTCTCCGGGAACAAAGCTGGTCAGATGGGGACATGGGCCGCAAGAAGATGTCTGGGCTGCTACTGCCTGGAGAGGTAGCATGAGAAATGCTGGAGACATCAGAGCTGCTGTCTTCAGAGCCAGAGAGGCAGGCAGGGTGGGGCAGGGGATGTTTTGCTGAAGGGAAGCAGGAGTCAGGCACAGTCACTGTATAGTGTGTGGGACGCCGGCGAGGGATGGCACTTCGGCCACGGCCTTCTGGGCACACCCGGAAGGAATCTACCCTGAAGGGAGAAAGAAGACACCAACTCAGCCCCGGATCTCAGAAACAGGTGAGGACAAAGCAAGAGAAAGCTAGAAACATTAATTTGGGGGAAGAGATAGAAAGGGTCATTTGTCAAGGGAACTAACTCTCAACTTCCTTCTTTCCACCACATTCCCATTCATGTGGGCTCAAAAACTCAAAGATCACCTTTGAATATTCCTTCAGCCTTATCCCCTATATCCAAAGTTGCTACATCTGTATTTCCTCTCTCCTCAATATCTCTTACATCCCTCCTTTCTCGACTTCCATTGCCACCACCTCCGTTCAGTCCCTCATCATCTCTTGCCTGGATTATTCCAAAGGCCTCCTAATTGATCTCCCTGCCACCCACATCTCCTTTCTCCAGTCTGTTCTTCACACAGCTGATAATCTTGTGTATGGGAACAGACTATGTTACTCCACTACTCAAAAATCTTCCTATTGTGCCTTCCTCTTGCCTCTAAGATAAAATGCAAACTCAGCCTGACATTTCAAGGGCCTCCACAGTCTGGCTCCAATTAATCAATCAATCATTCAACAAGCACTTATTAAGTGCTTACTATGTGCCAGGCATTATGGGGGTAACAAAGCAAAAGCGATCCCTGCCCTCAGGGAGCTTGCATTCAGATGGGAGACAATATAGTGACAAATCTACCTTTATAGCTTCATTTCATAATATTTTCTTATACTCATGTTTCAGCCAAAGAGAACTATTAGCCTTTTTTTTTTTAAATTCTGCCCTGTCATCTTTGTGTTTTCCTAGAGACCAATCTCCATTTCTGAAATACAATCCCTTTGATATCCCTACCTTTTGTAAACTTTGTCTTCCTTCAAGCCCTTCCCAGGTACTAGCTCCTCCTCTATGAAGCCTTCCTTGATTTCCCCTCAACCTGAAAGTTTTCTCTCCCTCCCCACTCAGATTTCCTTAAATCACTTTGTCCAGGCCTTTCCTTTGCCCTTATCACACTCTGCCTTGGAGCAGAGTTTATTAGTACACAAGACTTATTCTCCTTTAGTGGGTATACTTACCCACTAATGGGTCAAAGATGTCAAAGACCTCCTATCCTCCGTAACGTTCCCAGTGCCTAATACGATGCCTAGCACTTAGCAGGTGCTTAATAAATGTCTGGCTGCTTCAAGAGCTGTATCCCAAAGAGATCATCAAAATGGGAAAAGGACCCACATGTACAAAAATATGTATAGCAGCTCCTTTTGTAGTGGCCAAGAATTGGAAATTGAGGGAATGCCCATCAATTGGGGAATGGTTGAACAAGTTGTGGTATATGAATGTAATGGAATACTATGGTGCTATAAGAAATGATGAGCAGGCAGACATCAGAAAAACCTGGAAAGACATGTATGGACTTGTGCTGAGTGAAGTGAGCAGAACCAGGAGAACATTGTACACAGTAACAGCTATGTTGTGCGATGATTAACTTTGATAGACTTAGCCTTTCTTAGCAATGCAAGGATCTAAGACATTTCCAAAAGTCTCATGATGGAAAATGCTGTCCACATCCAAAGAATGAACTACGGAGTTTGAATGCAGATCGAAGCATACTATTTGCCATTTTTTTTCTTCTGTTTTGTTTTGTTTCTTCTTTCTTGTGGTTCCTCCTATTGGTTCTAATTCTTCCTTAAAACACGACTAATGTGAACATATGTTTAATAGGAATGTATATGTAAAGCCTGTATCAGATTGTGCGCCATCTTGGGGAGGGAGGGGTAGAAAAATTTAAAACTCAAAAGCTTAAGGAAGTGAATGTTGATAAATCAAAATAAATTAATGAAAAAAATTTTTAAAAATATTTGGCTAATTGAATTGTGCCCAGGGAGGTAGATGGGCCACCTAGGTCAGAAGTCTGTACAGAGAAAGCCAGTGAACTCGAGGTCTTCACCCCAACTGCCTCTAGTCTCTTATCTAAGGATACTCAGAGGCAGCAATGAATAGAAGGTCATAGAATGCCTGGACTTGTGGTTAGGAAGAACCGGAATTGAATCCCACCTCAGATCCTTCCTATCTGTGTGAACGCGGGCAAGTCACAGAAGTTCTCAGAACCTCAGTTTCCTCATCTGTAAAATGCAAATGAATCTACCGTGTCCTTAACACCCCCCCCCCCCCACAGGTCTGCTCGTCAAAATGATTAATAAGTGGAGGCTCAAATAAAACAATGAATGTAAAGAGTTTTGCAAATCCCCAAAAGAGTTCTATAAATGGAAGCCCAGTCCCTGGGACTCATTACCTTAGAGAGTGAGACTGCCCCCGTCTCCCCTGAATCTCTGGGGTAGCAGGGGCACTCGCCCGGCCTTGAACTTGTCCAGGAATATTTCGGAGTGGGACCATGTGATTTGCAGGTGCATCCAGCACCCAGGAGCTGAGGGAGCTTGGTCCATCCTGGGGTGTCGTGGCTGGGCTGCTGCAGAGAGAGGAGAAGGGTAAGAAGGGAGAATTTTCCCATGGGCTTGGAGTTTTGTTTTGTTTTTTGGTTGTTTTTCCTTTGGGAGCACAGGTTTGAGTCTGAGATAGAGGTTAATGTGGAAAGAAGCAAAAATGAGCTTGTGTTCAGTGGGGAATACATTTCTACTTCTGGGCAAGAGGTGGAGAGAGCCCAGTCACACTGACCAAAGAGCCGAAGTCACTCATCCCTTTCCCACCTTTTCTATACCCCCTTCCCACCACCCTTTCCTCCAGACGCCGGGACCTCCAATCCCCCAACGCCTCTACCTGGACTCGCTATCCAGTTCTGAGGGAGATTTCTTGGGTTTCTCATAGGGATGATCCAGGCTTGTCTCCTTCCAGGGGCTGTTCTGGATTGGAGAGCGCTCTGGACCCCCAGCCTCAGGCCCTGCTGGCTTCAGCCCCTCCAGTCGCTGGGGCGGGAGTGACCTGGTAGGCGGTGCCGGGGACTCTGGAACAGGTTTTGACAACTGGGATTCTTCTGCAAATGGAGAAGAAAGACAGTAAGGGTGGCTGGTGGGTGAACCAGCCCAGCAGGAACCAAGCTGCTTGTTCTGTGCCTCTCCTCTCCTCTCCTCCCAAGGCCAACACCAATTGCCCCAGGGGTTCTCTCTGGTCACAGACATCAATGAATGGCACCAGATCCCTTGGGTCTCTAAGCCAGCCTCCCCCAGGAAGCCCTCCCAGGTGAACCATACCACACAACCCATTTCTCCACTCAAGGTGTATCTTGGCACCTGCAGCGCTGGCTGCCAACCTTCTAGTTATTATCTTTCCTTGACATGTTTTTCTAGCACGTGGTTTCTATATTCTGGAGGCCTCAGAAGGTTCTGTGCCTTCTCTGTGGATGATCCTTAGGCCCTCCTCAATTCCAGGCTTGCAAGGAAAAGGTGCCTCAATGGTGTTTTGTCTCTTCCTATCACTGCCTAGCTATGTTCCTGAGCCACGCTCCAGAGGCCAAAAAAGTTATACTCAGCTCTAAAGAGGAGATTTTGAACAGCAGAATCCTCAGTGACTCTGGCTGGTTCACTGTGGGAAAATCCCCAGAATGTGTCTCCCTTCTTCCCCAAGGGTGAAACTCTTCTCAGGGGCCTGGACTGTCTCTTCCTTGCCCTCAGGGTCTCTGGCTGACAAGTCTGGAATTTATCTCCCCACTGGGGTCATCTGGCTCCCAGGCTCAGGAACTCCTGGGCCGAAGCTGACTCAGCTCTCCACCACCATTCCTCTGCATTTGTTGTGGGAAGCTGGAGCAGGGAACTTGGCACAGGCAAATAGGTCATTTATCCCACCTAGGCCTGTGCCCAGGCAAGAGAGAGGTTTCTCTACTAAGGGCCAGGCTAAGAAACCTAGCTTTGATTCAACAAACTTATTAATTGTGGTACAGTTAAAAGTCATTGTTTCTGGGCAGGTAGGTGGCACAGTGAATAGAGAGCACCGGCCCTGGAGTCAGGAGGACCTGAGTTCAAATCCGACCTCAGACACTTGATACTAGCTGTGTGACCCTAAGCAAGTCACTTGGGGTCATTGCCTAGCCCAAAAAAAAAAAATCATTCTCTGGAGTCAGACAATCTGGGCTCAAATCACACCACTCTATGACTTTGGGCAAATCATTTAACCTCACTGGGTCTCATTTTCCTCATCTGTAAAATAAGGGTGTTAGACTAATTGGCCTCTAGGGATCTTCTCTAAAGCATCCCTGCCCTCAGGGTGCTTCAAATCTAACACTGATGATGTGGGTACAAATATGTATAATACAAAGCAGAATGTGATGGGCACAAAGGAGTGATCCAGATAAAATGCTCTAGGAAAATTCAAAGGGGGTGAAATCACTATGAGCAGAATTCTGGAACTAAGGAGTTCTGCCTCTCTGCTCTGCCTAAGATATTTTATACAAAATTTCCCCTTATCTTGCCTAGGCTGAAAGTGTAGCAACCATCCCCAAAGCTGACTGGTACAAAAGGTTAGGCCTGCTCTGTCTTTCTAACCTGAGCTAGTCTGACTGTCTTTAGGCAGTTTGGTGGTCCTCCATTCCTAGGGGCTCACCATTCTGGTATCAGACTTAGTGAAAACACCTGATCAGCTTTACCCCTACTGCATCCTAGAACTCCCCTGACCTCAGCCTCAGCCTCCCTCAGGAGCAAGAATTACAGGTCTGTACCACCATGTCCTGGAGCAGCTAGGTGGTACAGTGTACCAAGCCTAGAGTCAGGAAGACTCATCTTCCTGCCTCAGACACTTACTAGCTGTGTGACTTTGAGCAAGTCACTTAACCCTGTTTGCCTCAGCTCCTCATCTATAAAATGTGCTGGAGAAGGAAATGACAAAACCATTCCAATATCTTTGCCAAGAAAACCCCAAATGGAGTCCCAAAGAGTTGACACGATTGAAATGACCAAACAGTAACCCCCCCCCCAAAAAAACACCGCCATGCCCAGAAAGTTTATACATCTTTACTTGACACGTGAGGATCAACGGAGGCCTTTGCTAAGCTTCTCAGGGAATGGGGAGACGGGAGCTCCTGAGCTACGGAGAGCTACCTTCATTGGGGCACTCCCATCTAACTCCATTTCCCAAACAGCCTCACTTACCTTCTTCCAATAGCACCGCATCTGACAGGGAGCTGTCATCAGAAGTGCTCAGCTCTGGAGAAGAGAAAAGAAATGGGGTTGGGAGGGGGGCAGATGAGGTCATCAGCAGGCACAGGGAAGTTTGGGATTTGGAGACTGGCAGACTTCCATCCTCTACCTCCAGGCAATCGTGTTTGGTAGTTACAAAACGTTGACTGCATGCTAAGCACTATAGACGAGGTAAAGAAAGGCAGTGTGGCCCAGTGGAAAGAGCCCTGAATTTGGAGTCAGAGACCCAAGTTTAAACATGGCTCTGCTCCTTACTGAACAGGTGTTCATGGGGAAATTATTTTTCCGTCCTGAATCTCAGTTTCTACACCTTTAAAATAAAGGTGTTTGGAGTGGATAATAAAAAGGAAAGGAAGAAAGCAAAAAACTGCCATTTCTATACTGCTTTGAGGTTTGCAAAACACTCTATAACAACTCCGTGAAGGGTATGCAAGCATTATTACAGATGGGGTAAACTTGGGGCTCTGAAAGGTTAATAAATGATTTGCCCATTACAACCAAAAGGTCCCTTCAAACTCTAAGTCCCATGATCCTCAGGCTCCCTTCCCCCTCTGAATCCACCAAAGCCTCTGGGCTCTAAGAGGAAGTCTCCTCACATGGCCCCTGCGGTGATCCCAGCTTATTATGCAGGACTGATACAATTATGTTTCCAAAATGAAATTATTGCACTATAATGAGGCCATTGCTTTGCCTCAAAGAACTTTCCAGTTATTAACTTCTTATTAATTTTGCTACTTCCTCCTTCCTAGAAGAGCTCATTCAGAAGGGTTCTTCCTTTTACCTACTCTGTGAAGGTAAGGAAGGGCTTCCTTGGGATAGGAACACCAAGACCCCACATTTGGAGGCCAAGAATGGGGCTGGAAATTGAAAAGTAGAGGAAAATATCACAGGATTTAGAACCAGAAGGATTTAGAGAGCATCGTTTGGTCCTATTTCCTCATTTTACTACAGATGAAGAATCTGACTTATTAATAATAATAATGATAATAACAACTAGTATTTATATAACTCTTTAAGGTTTACATGTTATCTCATTTCATTCTCAAAATAACCCTATGAGGTATCAGCTCTTATCACCCCCATAGATGAGGAAACTGAGGCTGAGAAAGGCTAAATGATTACATGACTAAGTAATTATCTGAGGCAAGATTAAAACTCAGGTCTTCCTGACTCCAAGACCAACATTATAGCACCTTCCCTTAACAGAGGCTTGACTCGGCCAAGATGGTACAGCTAGGAGGGATCAAAGCCAGGATATGAACCCAGGTGCTCTGACTCCAAATCAGGTGTACTTTCCACTATCACACAATTTAACTCAACTACCATTTAATAAATGCTAACTATGTGTATCACACTATGCTAGTGTTGGACATACAAAGTCTAAAAAAACAGCTGATGTCCTCAGGGAGCTTATATTTTACTGAGGGAGGGAGCAAGATGCTGATACAACCTGTACCAGATAAGGCAATAATATCTGTAAAGTGCTTAGCACAGTGCCAGGCACACTGTAGGCTCCGTGGGAATTCATAATAATGATGATGATAGCAGCTAGAAACGACACCTCTGAAAGGTTCATAAATGATTTGCCCAATACAATCAATAAGGTTAGGAAGGTTAGCTGCTATCATTATTATTATTGTAATTATTACTATTATTATTTTAGGAGGCAGAAAGCAACGACGTCTGAGAAAATCAAGAAAGTTGGGAATCAGACAGAAGGGGGCACCCAAGCTAGAACTCAGGACTGCTTCAAAGAAAGACCAAGGCAAGGACAGAGTGCCTTGGAAACATAGGTTGCAGCCTGGAAGAGATGGAATGTCCAGTCTGGGGAAGAGCAAGTGAGCCTGTTTTCCTGGAATGCAGAGTTGGAGAAGACAAATAGTACAAAATAAGGGGGACTGTGAGGGGCTTTAAATGCCAGTCTGCATTCTCTCCTAGAAGAGATAGAGGCCCACTGAAGAGTTTTGAGTGGAGAGTGCCATGATCAACCCTGCGCCTTAGGGAAGGTATTTTGGCAGCTAGAGGGAGGTTGGTTTGGTAGAGAAAGAGACTGGGAGCAGAAAGACCAATTAGGAGGCTGTAGCAATAATTCAGGCAAGAGAGGACATTGGCTGCCTGAGCAGAGCTACCTCCAGAGTTCTTACCCCTGTCCTGGCAGTGGAACCCTAGAGCCACAGGATCCTTGTCCCCAATTTAAAAAGTGGGAAAAAGTGGCCATCTCAGCTTTTCCCCCACCCCCAATCTCCAATGAGCACCCCAGAGACAGGTTTCTTGATAACCTTTTGACTCCCACAGTGAGTTAAGTCAAAACTACCACCTATCTCCACCCTAGCACCCGGGCCATGTCCTAACCTGCTTTCCACTCTTGAAGAGGGGACATCAGCAGGCATGGTGGACACCCTCCTTCTACTGCTTCAGGCTTCTGTTGTCACAGCCTGGACATGGTGTCTAGGAGCTCCAGGTCCAGCTGGCAATGAGAGGCCTTCTGCTCAAGCAGCCTGGAGCCATCAAAGGGACTAGAAATGGACCCGAGAAAGGGAGACCAGAGCCAAAGAGTGTGATCTACCCACCCCCTAGGCCTCACTCATACTCCTTACTCTCTAAACTAAATGCCCTTGGGCAATTTCAGGCCCCTAGCCGGCAACAGGCTTTTGAAGGGGGAGAAAACAAGTTCCCAGGAATGACAGATGGGGCCAAGATGATATCATCTTTCCTTATTGCTTTCCCAGGTCTGTGACCCTCCTTTTTATCACCTGCTTCCTCACAAAGAGTGACTGGCACCCCAAAGCTTCCACTCCCTATCTACGCAACCATGGGTGTACCGTTCTCATTCTCATATCTTCAACTTCCTCAACTATAAAACAGGGAAGTTGGATAAGATGGTCTCAGAGGTCTCAAATACGCCCTAGGGTTCTACAATTTGGGAATATTGACTTTAGCCAAGCCCTGAGCCATGCCCTTCCCCTTCAATCCAAGAACACTGACCTTCTGGCTGTTCTGCAAACAAGACATTCTATCTCTCAGCTCTGGGCAATCTTTCTGCCTGCTCTCCAGGTCTGGAACACTTTCTCCCCTCAACTCTGCCTACTGACTTCCCTGGCTTCTTTTAAGTCCCAACTAAAATCCCACCTTGTACAGGAAGTCTCTCCCCATCCCTCTTTCCCCCATCCAATTCCAGTGCTTTCCTTCTTTTAGTTATTTGCTATTTATCCTAGGTGATATCCTAGGTGATATCCTAGGGCAGCGAGGTGACATAGTGGCTTGGAGTCAGGAAGACCTGAGCTCAAATCTGACCTCAGACACTTAGTAGCTGTAGGACCCTAGGGCAAGTCACTTAACCCTGTTTGCCTCAGCTTCCTCACCTATAAAATGAGCTGAAGAAGGAAATGGTAAATCACTCCAGTATCTCTGCCAAGAAAACCCCAATGGGTCACACAGAGCTGAGCAAACAACAAAATCTGTCCTGTAAATGGCTTGCTTTGCATACATTTGTTTGTTTGTTGTTTCATGACTGTAATCTCCTTGAGGGCAGGGATCATCTTTTCCCTCTTTTTGTATCCCTGGCACTTTGTATCCCAATCTCTGGCCCGTGGCAGGTGCTTAACAAATGATTATTGAATGAATGAATAAAAAGGTCTGGCTATTTAGCTCTAGAGGGCAACTCGAGCACCTTTATCTAATGAGCCAAAAGTCATTTTAACTCAAGTCCTTTCCTGTTCTCACCATTTTTCTCTGCTTGGGTTCCTAAAGTTGACTTGGGAGGAATCTGGAAACTATCTTTCAACTCCCAATAGACATTTCCAGGGATGAGGAAGCAGTGGGCAGAAGGATGCAACAACCCCTTTTGGGGGGGGGGAGTAGAGTGGTGTAGCCAGGGACCAGGAAGAGCCTAAGATGTCTAATGATATATATACTCTCACAAGAGGATTCTAGTCCTTCCAGATAAAGAAGGGCTAGGATAGCTCAGGTATGAAAGCAGCAAAGACTTCTAGTCCAAGCCCAGGTCCAAACTCTGCTTGGCCTCAATTTATTAATCCCCAGCCCAGAGAGCTCCCAGGCATAATTAATATCTGAGAACTGCCAAACTAAGTGGTACTTTATGAAGCCAGAACAGAGGAAGAAGAGAAACCAGTAACCTCCTATGTGCCAGGAAGCTAAAGATTGGGCTCTCTCCACTGGGGGAATAGGGTGGGGTGAGAGAAAAAGGCCATGGTTGGACAGCTGGCTTGGAGAGAGCACCCAGTCAAATCCAAGGTTTCAGATGATTAAGGGTTAAAACCACAGTGGAAGGTTTCCAGGGCAGGGTCTTCTATGGTGAGCAGACAGGCCCTGCGTACTATCAATTTGCTGTGCGCTCTAGAGACACATAATAGCAGTGCCCACTTTGACCTCTGCCCTGGGAGTTGAGTAACTGGACAAAAGGCCAGAAGGTAGCAGATATTTCACTCTCTTGATCAGGACATTAGAAACTCAAGAGTAGAAAAGATTAACTGGGAGTAATTAGTATTAGAGAAGAAGAGTAATCAGGATGTTCTCATTAAGCTTCTGGAGGAGTAGTCTCTCCCCCCCATGCCCTGTAATAGTGGGGAGGCTGGGTTTTAGGTAGCAGGGTTAGTAATCCTGGCAGCCCTGTCGACTCCATAGGAAGGATGCCCCATTCGGGAACCTCAAGGTCCAGCCCTCCTGGCCAGAAGGGCCAAGAGTTGAGAGCACACACCATCTAGGCCTGAAGTCAGGGGGTCCCTGCCAAGGCCAGGTCTACTCACCTCCCCTGAGCATGGTGGCAGGAGAAAGGGGTGTACACCCACTACTGAGCCTCCGTTCGTTAAGGCTGTGTTCTAGCTCCCGAAGCTTCTTCTCCTCTTGCAGCACCGCATGCTTCCTCCGTCTTCGGATCTGCTTGGTGAGGTTCTCCTCTTTGTACAGACGACGGGCCGCCTCTGCAATCTGTAGCTGTAGCGCCAGCTCCTGCTCCAGGTTGCTCAGAGGGTCCTGGGCAGGGGTCATGGAGACAAAGTCAGCACAGATGAGGGTGAGTACAGATACCACAAGTGGGCTAATTGTGTTTCCATTAGATTGGGAATTCCTGTGGGCTAACATTGTGTCAAAGAATCATAGATGTAGAGCTGTAAAAGGCCCTAAAGACCATTGGGGTTAGGCCAACCCCCTCATTTTATGATGAGGCCCAGGGAAGTCATGCAGTTAGCACATCCCTGAAGAGGGATTTGAACTCAGGTGTTCCTGACTCCAAGTCCAGTGCCCTATTTACTATGCCATAATGCCTCTCATCAGGCCTGGAGATCTTTGTGGGCAGTGATTATGTCTCCTCTATCAAGCTTCTACCTCTCCAAAAGGTAGAGACCACATCTCATTCAAGAGCATGCCCTGCACAAGGTGTTCGGACCACAGGTAAAATCTGACTTTAAAGAAGAGAGAAGTCTCCCTTCCCTTGCCCCTCCCTTGAAAGGCAGGGAGAGAAGACCAAAGTCTACAGAGATGTAGGGCAAAGGGAGGGGAAATTTCCAAGGCTGAACCAGAGCCACCTCCTTGATCAGGAAAAGTCAGCACCAAGACCCACCCATCAGACACACGTGGGGATGGGCAGTCTCAACTAGCAGGCCAGAAGGTGTTGTCCCAACTTCCCACCCAGCTTGCTAAGTGGGACACTTTCTCTCTCGACTTTGTTGGGCCAGAGCCACTGGGGTGGCTGCCAAGTGGAAACCTGCTAAAGTCTGTTCCCAAAGTATTAGAGAAAGTCAAAGACCTAGGCCTAGGCTTTAGGCCTCCTGGTCAGCTTCTCAGTCCATAAGACAGTCTGTCTTGGTCTGCAGCAGACCCAAGGAACTTTAGCTTTCAGTCTCAAGACTTTCACTCATCACTATTTTCTAAACCTTCACTTATCTCTGAACTATAACTCAAAGCACCATTCCCTGCCAGCTAGGCTCTAAAATCTACTACACCTAAATCCTAATTACTTCCCTTCTCCCTTCTGCTATCGACTCTGCCTCTTGGATCTAGTTTTATCATCCATTTCCTTCTTTCCTTTTGACCCTGTTTCTACATGCCCCAGACCATTCCTTCGCATATTGGGGGGTTTATTTACAAGGGAAAAGGGAATAGACAAATCCAGAAATAATACACCAGGGTAATAAGGTAATTAGAAATATAAATAAAGACATCTATCCAGTCCCAGACTGAGTGGCACCAAAGCTTTCAGAATTTCCCTAGCCCAAGCTTGGCCTTGATTCTCTCTAGGCTAGGAGGCTTTATTTCCCAGTGGGCCCCTGGAGGAGAAAGTTTCCAGAATGCCCTGGGCATGTTGGATTAAGCTCATTTGCCTATTCTGCAATCCCTGGATCATTTTCAACCAATTAGCCAGACTGAATAGACTTTTGTTTTTCCATGCAATACTCCAGAATCACTTAGTCAACTAGATAAGGGAATTGTGTTTTCTGATCTACGGAACACAAGGAAATGCAGTAAGCAAAGTGTTCCTATCACCTTAAAAATCAGAATATTCAACCCAACACATAGCTTTCACCCAAAGCTCACAAAAGACCATGCTTCCTTCAGGGGCCAAGGTCCTATCCCTTGTGTCCCGCGCCAAGGAAAAGCAGGCCACAGCACGGTACCATAGGTACCCGGGCCTGGGATTTGATCTTCTGTCCACTAGGGAAGGTGACAAATGCCTCATAGCCTTGATTATCTCTCAAGGAAAGACCAGCCCCCAGAGTGATTTTGCTTCTCACCTCTCTTCGGAAGGTCTGTTCATCCAGTCTGTAAGCTGCTCCGATCCTTCGGCGCACCTTGGGGGCCTTTTCTCCTGGTTTGAGGGGATACTCCTTTGGCAGTGTGCCGGTCAGCTCCTGAAACAGGAGACGGCTGTAGGCCAGAGCCCTCTCTGCACCCGCCCCTCCCATTATCCTCCCCTTGGCTGATCTCTTCCCCTTCTTTTCCTCCAAACTCTCTACCCACCCCCTTATTTCTCGGCCACCTCCCCTGGACAAGGGAGAGAGAGCACTCACTGCTTCTCGAAGACATAGTCTCTTTAACTCCTCCAGACATAACTCTAGACGTTCCTCCAGCGCTCTCTGCTGCTTTCGCATGGCATGGGTCAGCTCCTTCATTGGGGAAATTGGGCTGTCAGGGCCTAGATGGAAGGAGCAACACATAACCCATCTATATCCCTGGACTGAAGTGAGGAAAGGAAGAGTAAGGCCACTTCAGCCTCTCCCACACACCCGCCTGACCTCCCCTTGGAGAGACCACAGGCACCATTCACTCATGTACAGCACACACATGATCTGAGGATATCGGTGAGCCTGGGCCTCCTGAGTCAATACTGCTCAAAGGGCCGGGGTGAGGAAAGCTGCCCATGTCCCAGCCTGGTCCAAGAGGCACAGGAGGCAGATAAGCCTATGAAAACCTCCAGGAGAACTTCCTATCCCTCTTCCTCTGCCTCTTCCCTTCTTCTTTGCAGGAGAACAGCAGTGGAAAGAGCATTAGATTTTAGTCAGAGGAACTGGGTTCAAATCCCAGCTTTTTGACTTAGTACCTGCATGACCTTGGGCAAGTCGGTCTGGCCCTCAGTTCTATGCTTAAAATGAGGGGAGGGGTGGTCTCTTCCAGCTTTAACTCTATGCCCCTATGACTTAGCACAGCCTGTCCTACCTACCACACATATGCGTGGTTCCTTTTTAGAGGAGATAATGTACACAAAACAAGGTATACATGGCCAGTACAAGCCAAGAGATAGAACTATAAACTCCAAGAATTCCTGGGAGCTAGTGGAATCACACTCAAGATACCAAGAGGTAGTGAGAGGTCCTAAAGTCCATTCCCCTGTTTCCAACGAGAACAGCAACAACTCTAGGTCAGCCCTCCTCAAGGAAGGAGAGATCCCTTGGGTTCTGATTCCTTTCCCCAATCCTCTTATCTCCCCAGTCAGAGACTGAATCTCTTCCACTCCAACCATGAGGAATGAAGACTCAGGCAGCTGGCCTATTCCTGGGGAGGGGTTTCCCCAAGCCACTCACCAGACTGCAGAATGATGCCGCTGTCTGTGTCGCTGATCTCATCCTTGCTCTCCATGGTGGACATCCGGGGGGGCAGGGGAGACAGAGTGGAGGAGGGGAACACAGCTCCCAGCCAGGGACTTTAGGTGGCTTGGAGTTTCCCTGGCTTGGGAAAGAACAAAGAGGCCATGTCTGGACTCACCTGGGCCTGCCTAAGGGGCCAGGACCCTTTTTCCAAGCAGAAACTAATTAACAGCAGGATACTAGGGAAGGGGGGGGGAAGGGAGGAGGAGTGGAAGGGGAAAGAAAGAAGGTTTAACCCCTTGAGTGCCAACGTACACTTTCTTTGCTCTTAAAGCTCCGCTCTCAAACTGATAGTAGTGTCTTAGAAGAGAGATAAGAGAAAATAGCAAGCTCAACATCAACAAGTGAGCTCACTTGACTCTTTGTGCAGAATGAGAAATATATTTTTCGGCCATGGCCAATGTAGGAATTTGTTTTGACTGATCACGCATACTGATTACAAAGGTTCTGGTTTTGGTTTTCTTCAGGTAGAGGAGGTAGGAAGGGAAAAAATTGATTTTTGTGAATTGAAAACAATTAATTTTTTTAGATAACAAAAAAACCAAACCCTAATTACCTTTACTGCCTCTAAAATGATGTCTTATTTTCCCTAGGATGTTTCACTCTTATCTAATGTGTTCATTTTGCTCCATATTATGGGCTGATACCCTGGTGATGAATGATAGTAGAATTCCCATAATTAAGGGTAAAATGGTCCTTCTTACTAAGCTAAAGTCCAGCAATATAAAGCCTAGGATCACAAAATCTCCAAGTTAGAGGGGCCTTGAGGGGGCCCTTAGACCAACCTTTACCCCCAAAGGAATCCTCACTACCACACACCCTGAGAATAATCATCCAGCCTTTGCTAAAGGGAATTCTCTGCATCCCTGAGTGGCCCATTCCTCCTAAATCAGTTAGTCAACAAGAATTTATTAAGTGCCTACTACTCGCTAGGCCCGAAGCTAAATGCTGGAGATAACAAAGAAAGGCAAAGATAATCCCAGCCCTCAAGGAGCTCACCTTCCAATGGGACACAACAGGCACAAAAATATGTACATTAGCATTGAGAGAGACCAAGAAAGGCCTCCTGCAGAAGGTGGGATTGGAGCTGAGTCTAGAGAGAAGCAGGAGGCTGAGGTGAGAAGAAGAGTATTCCAGGCAATCCTAGAGAGCCAGGGAAAAGACTCAGGAGTTTGGAAACCGAGAAGCAGTAAGAGGGTCAGTATTGTTTGACTGGAGAGTGTATGGAGAGAAAATAAAGTGTAAGAAGATTTCCATCTCCAACTGGCCCTCCATGAGCCCATGCTGCCTCTTCTAACTCTCCCACGTGCACTTCAGCATCCTTTGTCCCTCTGAGGCCGAAACTGGTACCCAGGTGAAGGGGATGCTCAGCACTACCTACATCTGGCACCCCTTCCATGAGATGTTTGTTGGGATGGGAAGAGGATCCTTCAGAGACAAGGGTACATACATGGCCGCTGTGACGCTGCCATGTCTTCTTTTACAAAAGAGTAACAGGAAGGTCAATACAACCCACTTTGGGGCAGGTGCCCCAAGGAACTTGGGCAGGACCAGAATATGGGGCTCAATGTTGCCAAAGCCATCGCTTGGGACCCCTAAGCCTCTGTTCCTGGTTATTCAAAATTCGATGAAGAATTGAAAGACTGTGAAATGGAAGGCTGCCCACCATGCCTCAGTAGGTCTAGGGGGGATACAGTGTAGGTCAAGCTTCACTCTGGCTTGGACAAGAGCCCAAGTGTACCACCACCCCAGAATCAAGGTGGCATATGGGGGAGCTGGAAAGGATGGGCCCCTTTTTGAAACAGCTCCAGAAAGAAGGAAACTGCAGCAACTCACAACTCACATCTCCCCAGCCATTAGCAAAGTGCCTAGAGAACAGCAGGTATTTAATAAATGCTTGTGGCCCTGACTTCTACATCACTTTAGGGCTTAGAAAGCACTTTCCTCATCATAACCTTGAGAGGTAGATAGTGCAAGAGTTCTCCTGTCTCCATTTTACAAATGAGGAAGGAATCTCTGAGAAGTTATGACTGGCCTAGTTAGTTAAGCATCAGAACCACGATTTAAATTTAGGTCTCATTTATCTTTCAAATCCATTGTTCTTTTTACTATGTTTCAAATAAACTCATAGGCTATCTGAGTAGAAAGGAACCTTAACAGATATTTAATCCAACGGCCTTATTTTACAGTGAAGAAACTGAGGTACAAAAAAGGGCAGATATTTGCTTGCCTACAATCAGGAGAGAAGACCAAGTCTCCTAAAGCCCTTGCTGTTGCTACAACAAAATAAAATCATAGGTTTTAGAGTAGGAAAACCTCTTCATTTTACAGATAAGAAAACTGAGGCTGCGAAGGGAAGTGACTTGTCCAAGGTCACACAAAGTAATAAACAGAACTGGCATTGTAGTCCCTTTTCTTTCCTCCCTATTTAAATCCTCAAGAGAAAGCCTGTTGAGACCATACTAGGAACCAGGATTCCCCAGGACCATTTTTTGTTTATTTGTTTGTTTTCTGACCCCTCTTTGGGATTCCACATCACTCAAGTGTCACCAGAACATTGTGCAAGTCTATCAGTCAACTTGGAGGGATCCCGGTGCCCACCAACCTCCATAAAGCCCTGGAGGGTAAGTCCTGAATGGGGCTGCCTGAAGGGAGGGGGTGGAGCTCCTCCAAGACTGGATCCAGGGCTCAGACACCTCCTTACTGAGTCAGCATCATTGCACAAGAGTCCAAAAGTCCTTCCGAGTTTCTGTCTGGCACTTATCCTGCCTCCTCTGGGCACTTGGGGCTGTGAGGTGGAGGAGAAGGGCCCCGCCCCTTCTGCCTTCAGCAGAGCAGGTCTTAGGTGGTAAACAAGGCAGCAGGGAGAGGGTGTGAGGGACAGGAAAGAGGGAGCGGTCAGTCATTCAGTCTCTAGAAGAGTCCCCTCTTTTAACCAAGACCAAGAACAGGAGCAATACTATGGAAAAGTACAACCCATCTAACCATGGAGGCCGAGACTTCCAATAACAAACCTAAACAGCCCCACTGACCCAAAGGGTGGAATACCTGGTCAAAATTCTAACTCTGCAAAGGGAGAAGGGATGGTGGCCCTTGCCAAGTGAGTGCATAGGATATCAGTAAAAAGGTTTATGTGGTGCCAGTGTAAACAAAAGGCAGCCTGCACATATACCCTCGCTATCTCGGATTTCCTTGTTGTCAGGAACTAGGTAACTGGGAAGGAACTTTCTTCTCTCCAGCCCTTCCAAGACAGTCACCTTCATTTTTACTCTTTTGGTCTCTGTGGGGTACAAGAGTAACCACAAATTAAATGCCTTATTGATAGATCTTGAGAGCTGGAAGAGACCCCAGACCTCATCTAATCCACGCCTCTAATTTTGCAGATGGGGAAACTGAGACCCAGGAAGAATAAATCACTTACCCAATGTCAGTCAATTAATTCACAAACTTACTACGTGCTAGGCACTAAAGATACAAGGAAAAAAATGAAGCCATCCCTGCTCACAAGGAACTTACATCCTACATGCTTACAGGTGGTAAGCATGAGATGAAGGATTTGAACTCAGGTCCTCAACTTCGAATCTAGTGCTCTTTCCACTGTATCCCATGCATATGGAGCATCTGACCTTGGTTATTCAAAATTCGATGAAGAATTGAAAGAAGGACTCTGAGCATGGCGTACACTCCCATTGTCACCTGCAGCTCACCAGAAGCTTTTCTGCCCTCCTTTGGACACTTTATCTCACTTGCCAAATCTTCTCTGACCCTCCTGCTACACTAATTCCAAGAGAGGAGTACCAGGTCAGAGCTGGGCAGCTACTCACATAACCCACTTACCTAGCTCAAGGTGTTTGCCTTTGGAAAGGAAAGAGGAGATGAAGAAGAAAAAGGCAGGAGGCCCACTAATTAGTAATCCTCACTAATTAATTACATACTTCCAACTCAGCACTCCTGAGGATATTAAAGTTGTAATTCCACCTCTCCTCTCTCCCTCCTCCCCTCTTCCCCTTCGCCTTCCTCAGAGACAAGGAAGGGCAGTGACGAAGATGAAAGAAGAGAACCAAGGTGTCCCTTGCCATTCCCAGGCCATAGCCACATGCTTCACGACTCCCCACCCATGTGTCCAGCTCCTCATGCCCTCCGTGGCCCAGTTTCTCCTACTCTTCTTGCCCCAGGTGAAGAAACCCTGGGCACTAGGCATTTGTCCAAATCTGATACTGGGGCCCACAGCACCACACTGTGCCCGGCATGGTGGAGCAAGCTCCTATCCATGTAGGAGTTAGGAATCTTGGACTGGAGTCCAAGCTTTTCTTGACAACTCACTTCATCTGTAGGACTCAGTTTCCTTATCTGTAAAATGAGGGAGTTGGCCTCGATTGCCTTTTTTTTTTTTTTTTTTTTTTTTT
>NW_020954687.1:2750506-2752149 GCF_900497805.2 Vombatus ursinus
AAATTAACAAGCATTTATAAAGCGCTTACTACATGCCAGGCATAGTTCTAAGCTCCCAGGAGACAACGAAAGGGAAAGACAATGTTTCTGACCTCAAAGAACTTAACATTCTGAAGGTGACATGAAAGGCCTTACTCTAGTTAGGGCCTGTTGCTTTTTCTTCAATAGTCACAAGGCAAAAAGGAAAATGAAAGGTATTATTTCCATCTTTTGTTTATATAACATATTGGTAAAAAGTTCAAGTCTGAAAGAACTTTCTAAATTATACAAAAACACTTCATTCAATTCTCATCTGAAGAAAAAGTATGTAGAAGTTCATCTGTACATCCCAGAATGGGAGTGGGGATAAAGAGAGTGAATAGCTCAATGTTTTAGCCGGAAAACCAGTGTGCTTAAATGAGTCTATGTCAGTTAGAGAGTTGTTGAAAAGAGGACACGAAGTTCTAATTAATTAATTAATAGGAAGATTATCTCCTCCAATCCACATCTGGCCCCTAATCCTATTCTGGAAAGTAGCCACCAGGTACCTGCCATAGTCATCTCCTAGGTCAGTTCCTTTTGTGGCCTTGGTCATCTCAAAATAGGGGCTGCCTTCTAGGAAAATCCCCATTGGATGACACCACATTAGGTAACTTGTCACCCCCTCCCCCAAAATTCTCAAGTCCTTTCCCAAATCTCCCAGTCCCTAGACTCCAGTTCTTTCATTGTTTGCTGAGTGCTTTCTGCTGGGAAAGAAATAGTCCATCTGGCTGTAGGATGTTGCCTGATATAGTGACAGAGAAGAGGAGAAGGGAGGGAGGGAAAACTCTCTTAAACTAAGTCTTCCGGGGCTTCCTTCCAGCTTCCCACCCTCCCCCAGTCATAACACTTATTCATTCCCCCTATTCATTCTTCTCTCAAAATCCTCAAACCTCGTCTAGTCTATTTGTCTTTCTCTACTCCCAACTTCTCACCTGGAAAAAGAGGAATTTTGCCTTCTCACCTGAGGAAACTGAGGCATAAAATACAACAGGGATCAAACCGAGATGGCCTCACCCTTCAGAGTCACCACTCCAAAGTCCTGTCTTATGCCCTCTGCCTCAGTCACTGCCTTGAACTTTCTTCTACTTACTTGTCTCCCCACCCAGAAAACCCACCTCAGTCCAGTCCCTGCCCTTACCTGCTTCGGATGCCTAGACCCTGGAACTAAGGAAGAAAACCAGCTTCTTCCCTCGGAAATCCAAGTCCAGGGAATGAAGGGGGTTTGAGTGGCAACGCTGCTTCTCCCCAGCTAAGGGCTTGCCATTCTGTTCCTGCTCTGGCTCTCCCTCCTCCCTTCCTACCTCCCTCCCGCCTCCTCGGCTGGGCTAGGAGAACCAGGTTACTTGTTATGACTTGAGTCAGAGGGGAGGAGCAGGTGAGCAACTCCTTCCCTGAGCTAATCCTACGGCAGCTCTGTTCCTAGGGCCTCTGGACTTCCGGGGAAGGGGGATGGGGGGGGGGGAGACAGGACTCATCTGTAGGGGAGCCCCCAAGCAGAAAACAGTGGGGCTTTTTACCCCAGGTGGCCCATGGGGCGATGGCTTTCCTGGATCAGGCTATTGTTCTCATTCTAGACTATTTGCCTTTTTGGAAACTGGGGGGGGGGGGGGGGGGGGGGGGGA
>NW_020954687.1:2752176-2759407 GCF_900497805.2 Vombatus ursinus
GGCTCATTTCTGAGTAAGTGAACAGGAGGGCTCACAAGAAGACAGAGTTGTTTTCTCCTTACCCAGAAGAAATTGAAGCCTAAGGAGGCAGAGCTGCTAATAATAATATCTAACCTGCATATAGCACTTTAAGGTTTGCAAAGCACTTTAAATATACTGTCTCATTTGATCCTCAAATCCTGAGTCACATAACCAAAAGCAAAGTCAAGAACCCAGGAATTCCCCAGAAGACAAAACTAGCAGTAACTGGCATAAGTTGCAAAAAGGAAAATTTAGGCTTGGAGGAAGAAAAGACTTTCTAACAATTAAAGCTCTGAACAAAAGTGGGGTGGGCTGCCTCTCTAGAGGGGGTCAAGCAAAGGCAGGGCCCTTGTAGTAGGGATTCTTTTTCAGGTATGGGATGCACTAGATGGCATCTGAGTCCCTTCCAACTGTGAAATTCGGTGCTTCTGAGCCCTGGCCCCCAGTGCCATGGAGGTCTCTAGGGGTAAGG
The DNA here is from genome assembly GCF_900497805.2 of Vombatus ursinus. Classification (NCBI taxonomy): domain Eukaryota; kingdom Metazoa; phylum Chordata; class Mammalia; order Diprotodontia; family Vombatidae; genus Vombatus; species Vombatus ursinus. The sequence continues at coordinate 2,752,670 of NW_020954687.1, forward strand.
CAGGAAGGAACTTTTCCTCTTCTTATTACAAAAAACCAGTCTTTAGTGCAGTACGACTATGGGCTTACTCCTTAAGAGAGACTTAAGAGATCGCTATCCTTCCAAGACTGCCCCATAAAATAAGAAGGGGCCAATGACTTCAATGAGCATCCATCCCTGGGGAAGAAAAGGGATTCTTTGCACCCACAGATATCTCTCTCACTCCTTCTCTCTGTCTCTGTCTCTCTTTTACCAGCCACACACAAAACATATGGACACCTACTCCCCAGCCAAATCTATCTGGGGTCCTACTCACTTCCCAAATGAGGGAAAAGCCAAGCTCTCAAAAGATCCCACCCTACTCTACTCACTCCTTCCTGACTCCACCTACCCTTTGTACCCTACAAGTCAGAGGTGGAGGCTGGGAAAAGTACATTTACCCTATCCAGACCCTGAAAGAGGAACAGCCTAAGAACACACGTATGGGAATCACGGAATGACAAAGTTTAGAAGGACCCTCGAGATCATGGCACTTAGCACAGTGCTTGGCACATAGTAGTTGCTATATAAATAAATGAGTATTCCCTTCCTGTCACCTATTGAAAAACCTCCAGTGGCTCCTCACTTCCTTCTGAATAAATTCCTAATCCTGGTATACAAGGTCCTTGATAATGCCATTTAGACCTATCTCATCAGCCTTGGGGAATACCACTCCTCTGCACATACTCTATGATCCTGCCAAACTGGACCAGTGTTATTTACCACACTTGCCGCTCTCTTATCTAAAGTGGAGTGTCTCCGTTTCCATTGTCCTTACACCTGGAATGGACTCCTCCACATCTCTCTGTTTTGAGTCCATCTCTCTCCTTCTCACTCTCCCTCTCCCTCTCTCTCTCTCTTTCTCACTCTCTCTCTCTCTCTCTCTCTCTCTGTGTTTCCTTTTCTTGATATTCCAAACCCAGCTGCCTCACCCTCCATGCATGCTTTCTTAACCACCTTCCTAACATGTAAGTGATCTCCGCCTCCCCAAATTTCTCCCAAGTCTGCCTGGATGTCCCTTCGCACCAATCTTACACTCCTTCATATCAGTTATTTTGGCACGTGCTTCCCCCATCCCTACCTCCCACACCCATTAGACTATAAGCTGTTTGAGGGTAGGATCTGAGCTTTAGCTAACCCATGCATCATATCACTTCTAGAGCGCACCTGATAAAAGTCTGCTGACAAGGAATGATCGTATTTTTGTATCTCTGGTACCCAGAACTGTACCTTGAGGAGGTCTAGACTTGGCTTTCATTAGTGTAAGGGAACATCAGTGGGTACTTCAACAGCTCTGGGTCACGGAGAAAATCGACTAGTCCATGGTCACACATCTTCTTGACTCCAAGACTCCTTCATGGTGTAGCAGGATGTCAGGATATGGGAGGCTACATCAGGATATGAATCCTTCCTCTGACACTAGCTATGAGATGCTTCAACTCTCTGGACCCCTTTCCTCATAATGAAACAGGGATCATAGTACTCACATTAACTACCTCACAGGGTTGTTGCAGCAAAGTACTTTGTAAGCCTTAAAGCACTATAGGAGGTGTGAGTCGTAGGATTATGATGGATCCAATACCCCCATTTAACAGAAAAAGAAACTCAGGGACAGATATGGAATGTTTTGGACTGAGCACTAGTGGTTTTCCTGAGTTTTTTCATCCTGCAATTTCCCAACTCCTCAGGGTCCCCAAAGCTTCCCAAACTCCAAAGTTTCAAGTGGAAAACCCCAGGGCTACCAAATTACAACCAGGAGCTAACACCAATCCCCTCTGCAGAGGATTCAAGTCTTTAGCAGCTGGGTTTTGTATGCTGTCCCCAGGCCCACCCCCAACTCAGCCCCAGGTCTGTTTCTGTTTTTCCCAAACCCCTTTCTTTCCTCCTTTCCCCTTATTGCTTTCCCAGACCCTGATCTCCTCCATTCCCCCCCTCTTTCCCTTATACCTAGCCGGCTCACTCACATTCCTTACCCACACCCTCTCTCCAAACAATACCCTCCCCGAGGCCCTCCCAGCTGACCACCAGATCCTTCCTTCCACAGCTGACCTCAGGGTTGCTGCTGAGGGGCCCAGGCAGGGAAAATCCCCTCTTCCCCTACCTTCTCTCACTGGGAGCCTGAATAGAATGCAGCAATCTTTAGGCACAGGTCTTCTGGAAGTAGGGAAGTAAAGCACCCTCCTCCCCAAGGCAGCTTGGAAGATTAGCCATCCCACAGCTCTAGGCTTGAGCTGGGAAGATGGACTGGGAGTAATCAGAATTTCTCACACCACTTGAATGTAATATACAATCCACCAAGGGGAAGCAAGTGTTCCCTCCACCATATTGGGTGTTAAAATCTGGTCTCCTGGAACGCCTAGAATTCTGGTTGACCTAAGTGGATGCTCTCTGCTCTCCTCTCTCCTAGCCCTTCCTCTACCTTTTTGGGGACATTACGGAATACGGATTAGATAAGGAGTATGTGTGGGGAAATAGAGGATCAATCTGAGGTCCAAAGGAGAAGAGGGCATGAAAACCAACCTTGACAGGAGGGACTGAGTAGGCCTGAGCAATTTTGGAGGTCCCCTTGAGGCAATTTGACCCACTATTCAGCAAAGGGTAGTGTCTTCCAAGCACTGAATTTGCAAAGCCATCTAGACTGTCCTAACTCAACCCTCCATCCATGTCATTCTCCCATGGTATGAACTGAATGACTCAAAGTCTCACAGACTTCCCATACTCAAAAAAAAGGAGGGGGGGTGCTGCTTTTCCTTTTACTCTCTTAAAGATACCACAAAAGTTGCCTCATGCTAGAGGTTTAGAGGCAGCTGGTCAGGTGGAGTCTAGGCTGAGTGGGCGCAGGAAGCCTGTCTAGTCTTTGTATCATCCAAAGTATCTAAAGCAGAGTCATGTATATTTCATTCATTCATTCACAGGGACAAACAAAATAGGGATCAGAAAAAAAGGAGAGGGGAGAGAAATAGCCCAGGCCAATTAAGAATTGATGGCAATCAATTCACTTTTCTGCCTTCCTCCCTCCCTTGGCTCCCCCACCTCAAAAACCAGGGCAGGCCACCTACCTTGGAAAGGGTGTTCGTGTGTGTGTGCGCGCGCGCGCGCCCCCGTAGAAGTCTGAGGCAGGGAACCGACAGGAATGCATGCTTAAAGTGTGTACTGAAGTCAGACCTCCCTCCACCTTCCTTAAAGAACTCTTTTGTTCTGCTCCCCAACTCCCCCCACCGCCGAGCCTTAGCTTCATCTAGGGTCCCTATTCCACTGCTCCCTCCACCCCACCCCCCATCTGGGCCCTCCAAAGTTTGTGTCTTTTGTTTGGCTGTGTTTGGTTCTCCAGACCTCGGATGTGGAGGCAATACAGAAATGGGGGGGGTAGTGTGAGTAAGGAGAAAAGTGTATGTTGAGGGAAGTAGGGAAGGGGAAAGGGGGAATAAGAGTGTGTGTGTGTGTGTGTGTGTGTGTGTGTGTGTGTGTGTCGGGGAGTGGGGAGGTGGAAATAAGTGTGTCTGGGGGGTGGGGAAGGAAAGGTGAAAATGTGTATGTGTGTGTTAGTTACGGGAGTAGGAAAAGGGAAAGGTGTGTGTGTGTGTGTGTGTGTGTGTGTGTGTGTGTGTGTGTGTTCCGGGACTAGAGAAGAAGGTTGGTGTGTGTGTGTGGTAAGGAAGTAGGGAAAGAGAAAGGTTGGGGTGTGTGTGTGTGTGTGTGTGTGTGTGTGTGTGTGTGTTCCGGGAGTAGGGAAAAAGAAAGGTTGGTTGATGTGCGTGTGTATGTGTGTGTGTGTGTTCCGGGACTAGGGAAGAAGGTTGGTGTGTGTGTGTGGTAAGGAAGTAGGGAAAGAGAAAGGTTGGGGTGTGTGTGTCTGTGTGTGTGTCTGTGTGTCTGTGTGTGTGTGTGTGTGTGTGTGTGTGTGTGTGTGTGTGTGTGTAACACCAGCAGTCTTGGTTAGGAGACCCGCATCTCCCCCTGCTCTGCTCAGTAGCCCCGCGCCGCGCCTCCGAGCGGGTTTCACCCCCGGGCCGCCCCGCCGCGCAGTCCTCATCCCCTTTGGGGCTCCTGACCGGTCCTCTGCCCTCACCTGTGGACGGTCCGGCGGCCGCCTGCCTTCCTCGCCTTCTCCGAATTCTCCCTCCACAGTCTGGGGGCCCGCCTCCTAGACCATCTTCCCGCTCCCGGAAGCACGTTGCCCCTACCTCTCCCTCCTCTGAGAGATTTCATTTAACTTCAGCTTTTGCTGCATCCCAAATGTTAAAAGATCCCAAGACATCTGTCCCCTGGGGCATACCAAGGCCCAGAGGGAAAGGGGGGAGGGCTTTAAAGGGGACTGGGGAATCCCGGTCCATGGTGGGGGGACCAGGACTTGGGCTGGGGTTGAAGGGTCTAGCAGGCTCAAGGACCGTGTAGGCCAGGGGCTTGTGGGGTTGGGAGTCTCCCTTTGCCCCTGATTTGGGATGGTGGAATGACCCTCACACCCCTCCATCTCTGCCCAGATTTCCAGGGCCCCAGCCTCAGAGAGCTCCTTTGATCCGGGGAGCGCCTGGCCCACTGCGGCTTTCATTCCAGCAGACCCCAGGGTGCAAGAATGAAAGCAAAAGCTAGGAGACCTCTATACTCCTTCCTCCACTTTCCTTTCCCCTCAATTTTACCCCCACCCCCAAGCAAGACAAAGTCCCTGATTACTTCTGAATCCTGATTGTGAGCTCCTAGAAGTCAAGGTCTGTCTTGTACCTTTCTTTGCATCTCTATGGCTTAGCACGGTGCCTGGCTTGGAGTGGGTGCTTAATCGATGTTTATTGATTAACTAACTTCCTCCTTTTGGGATGATAGCTTGGTGCTTCCCCAAGGCTGAGATCTGCCTCTACCTCCCAGCTAGGAGAATTGATCATTCGGTATATCTCATTTCCCCAGGGGTTAGGGCTTTGTGCTATAGTGAAAGGAGCATTGGGTTTGGAGTTGGAAGAAAATCTGGGCTAAATCCCAGCTCTGCTATCTACGACCTTCATGTGCCCTTTGGCCAATTCACTCAACCACTCTAAGCTTCAATTCCCCTAGTCTGTGAAAAAATACTCTTTGATCCAGTAACACCGGCCTCCTGCCTATTCCATGAACAAGATATTCATCTCTCAGCTCCAGGCATTCCTGGTCAGTTGCCCAGGCCTAGCACACTCCCTCTTCCGCTGTGACTGCAGACCTCTCTGGCTTCCTTTAAGTCTCAACTAAAATCCCACCTTCTACAGGAAGTCTTCTGCCATCCTTCTTGATTACACTGCCTTCCCTTTCTTAATTATTTCCTATTTATCCTGTATGTAGCTTGCTTTGCATGTTGTCTCTCCCCCTTTAGATTGTAAGCTCCTCGAGGGCAGGGGCTGTCCTTTGCCTCTTTTTGGATCACCGGAACTTAGCACAGTGCCCGGCAGATGGTAGGCATTTAATAAATGTTTATTGAAGTGAATGAAATTTCCAGGATTGGATTTGATGACTTCTGTGGTCTCCTGTAACTCTACAACGATGAACCTATGACTTTGGGAAACAATGTAGGAAGGAAAAACAAATCCCAGACTACCAACTGTAAAAAGGCATATCGTTTTCTGGAATGCAAGAGATGCTACCTTGGAGACACAACTCCCCATCAAAAAAAGTTGACCTTCCCACCCACCATTCCCTCCAGGAGAAGGAACAAGAATAGGAAAAGAACAAAAGAGAGGGACAGATAGGGATTTGCTTGTGGGAGAAACAGCATTCTCCTTACCATTCCAGGGGTGGCCCTGTGAGATAGTTTTAGGATTAGTGTTTTGGGGCCATGCCTGGCAGCATTGGGGATGTTACCCCCATTATGCCCTTGCCTCTCAGGATGTCTTCCCAAATCACTCCCCTCCCCTAGTGGTATCCTTTATGTGAAGCCTGCCGTCCTGAGATTTGTTCCAGGCTGCCCACTTTTCCATTCTTTGCCCTTGCTTTACAGAGATTGAAATCCCTGGCTGCTTTCTCTTCTTGTTTTACTACAGCCTCATCCAGGAAGAAGGAGGTGAGATTGAGCCTGAGAGGGGCCAGACAGTAACCTGTCTCTGACCTCTGGCAAGATGTTTTCTGAAACCCCAGAATGACTCACGACCCCATCAGCAACATTTCCTCCCTAGACCACATGCTGAAGAACAGGAGGGCAAGGCAGCAGGTCAGAGTGGTGGCAGCTGGTACTGCCAGGGAGCAGCCAGAATTCCCCTCAGCCTCCCTCATTCTGTTCTCAACCACCCTAGAAGACTCTGCCCTGGGATAGGGCTGAGGGTGCAGTCCCAGGTTAGCTGATTCGAGCAGGTGAGTGACAGTGGTCTTTTTTCAGTCTTGATGGCCTTCCATCAAGACTAGAGACTATCATTTAAGTAGGACCCAACCATAAGGAGTCTAGGGTGAGGACCGGGGAGGAGAGGTGGCATGTCAAAGGCAAGGAAAAGACCTAGGATACCTGGGAAACTAAGCCAACAAAGGAAAGAAGTGGGCAACCTCCCAGCCATGGTAAGTGTTATTTCTGAAGGGAAACCAGAGGACTCTCTTCACACCAAGACCTTAGAGGTTATCTATCTAGTCCATGTTGAGTTCCATTGAGGTGAAGTGATGTGCCCAAGGTCACACAGGTAGTGACAGAGCCAGGATTCAAACCTAGATAAGGCTGGCTTTAGAATCAGTGGCTACAGGTTTGAATCCTGCCTCTTCCTCGGGGGGGGGGGGGGGGGG
>NW_020954687.1:2759432-2760806 GCF_900497805.2 Vombatus ursinus
ATAGAGGGCTCAGGCCAGATGACCCCTAAAGTCCCCCTCAGTTCTAAATCAATGGTCCTCTGACTTCAGAGGGGCAGAGTTCTTTGTCCTCCCATCCCATTGCCTCTTGAGAGACATTTTACCCAACAGAGTAAAGAGCCCAGGCCACTGAGCAGAGTTTCCTGGGGATCTAGATGTCTCTCTTCATCTTCTTCCTCTGCTTTTTATTTCCCTGTTCTTCCTCAGTTTCCTTTTCCTCTAGCTTATCTCTCCCTGACTCTCCATCCATCTCCCGCTACTTCTCTCCTTATTTTCATCTTCATTTGTCCCACTTACAATTTTCCCATTTTTTTTGGCAACAAGTTTTCTGGGGCCACAGAAAACATCTTGGTGTCTGGACCCAATGTCTGTCTCTCTGTCTCTCTCTCTCTTTCTGTATGTCTCTGTCTCTCTGTCTCCGTGTCTCTGTCTCTCTCACATCAGTTTGCATAGCCCTATTTAGGCCACCAGGTGGCACCATTTGCCAAGAGAACCTTCTTGTTACATTCTCTGCATACCCCCTAACCCTCACCCCACACCACCACCCCCAGGAAGGTCCCTTAGTGTCTTATGTTCTAGTTCAAACCCTCAGAGTAAATAGAAATAGAACTCTCCAAAGGATTTCCCTTTCCCCACCTAACAGTTTGTTGGACAGATCGCCAAACCCCAAATCCCACCTACAATTGGAGCTTCCATCCCATAACTTTCAGTGATTATTATGTCCCTGTAAGATTTTTTTTTAAAAAGACTAATCCCTTGGATGTATTTCCACCTAAGAATCTGAACTGGGTTTGAAATAAATTTGAAAGAAAATGAACAGTAAAGAGCTGTCTGGGATTTACCTCTCTGGGACTGCCAGGCAGAACAGAGATACCACCATTTGGATTCTACCATTTGCATTCTAAGCAATTCTAAATTGCTCCAATTTCCCTGTGCCTCAATTTACCAAATTCTGTCTTTCCCTCTTTCCACTAGGAAAGCAGAATGACCTTGATAAAAGAATTTGCCAAAACTGGATGCAGTTTATGTTGTGGCCACATTGCTATGGACAGTGCCCTAGCTGTATCTGAGGTGTGGCTACTCGGGCTTTGTACTGAAATTTAAAAGTGCCCACAGCTCTTGTCCTTCAGCTACTGAACCTTAGCACTCAATTAGCAAGAAGAATCCGTTAAAATGGAAAGCTTTAGATGGAACAACGGGGCCCCACTGAGGTGAGGGCCTCGATTCCCTATTCTACCCCCGCCACGCACCAAATCAATCAGCAAGCATTTATTAAGCACTTATTAGAGCTAGGTATTATGCTAAGCCACAAGGATGCCAAAAAAAAAAAAAAAAAAAAAAAAAAAAAAAAAAAAA
>NW_020954687.1:2760847-2801859 GCF_900497805.2 Vombatus ursinus
TCTATAAGGAGATACAACTTATGGGTAAATAAATATAAACAAAGCACAGAGAAGGTAATTTGAGGGAGGGGGGTTGGAAGGGCCCTAACAGTTGGGCAATTTATTAAAGATGGTTCTTGAGCTGAGCTTTGAAGAAAACAAAGGGTTGTAAGAGGTGGAGGGAAGGAAAGAGTGCCCTCTCAGTGTGGCTCTCCCTTCCCTTTCAATTGAATCTGTCTTAAAAAGTTGATTTGAGGTGGAGTTTTGGGCTTCATAACTCTAGCACCAAAATTGTTCATTACTGCTGAAGTTGGGCAATTGATAGAGCGATGGACCTGGAGTCAGGAAGAGCTGAGCTGAGCTCAGATTTGGCCCTGGGCAAATCATTTAGCCTCTCTCCTCAGTTGGCTAATCTGTAAAATGGGCATAATATAATAATAATAATAATAGCACCTTCCTCCCGGGCTTGTGAGAATAAAAGGAGATGATTTGTAAAGTGCTTTGTAAACCTTATGGTACTACTAAATGCTTGCTGTTAATTACTAGTATATCTCCTTCTGTTGGGATTCCAGATCACAGATATAACCCTGATCTGTAAAAATGCAGGTCTTCAAAGAGATTCAAGGCAATGTTAAGTATTGACTTGTTGAGCTGTGGGCTTTTTTGCTTCCTTCCCGAGTCAGGTATGCCTTTGTAGTGATTACAGAAGTGTTAGTTAGCTCGGCTCTAGAAGCAGCTGTGTTTCTAGAAGGCCAGGCTGCTGCTTTGTAAGGGCTGACAGGATTTGTTCCAGGCTCAAGGTGGAGGCCTACAGAAATTAGGCAATCCTGAGGATCTGAGAGGTAAATGGACCACAGGACTAGAAACTGGATGGGACTTCTGAGACCCCATCGAGTCCAACCTATTGATTTTGTAGATCAGGAAACAGAGGGTCAGGGAAGTCCAGTGATTTGCCCAGGGTCAAAAAAGTAGTAAGTGGTATTTGAAGCTGACATTTGAACCTGGGCCCCCTGACAGCAGAAGCCAGAGTTCTTTCAGGGCAGTGCAGGTCCACGAGGTCATTTTACGTTGGTTACTAGCATGAAAGCAACTTGACATATATAAATCCTACCCTCTAGATGCTTTTATCCTCCTTTTGACATCGGATATCTATAATCCTCGGTTGGAAGTGCCCTGAAACATACAGATAAAGAGAAGCACACACATTCTTTTTATCACTAAATTATTCCCTCTGCCCTCAGTCCCTCTACCCAATGAGAGGGAAGGGAAATCTATGGGAAGGAAGTGACTTTTCAATCTGGGAATCAGTTTCTGATTGTGGAAACCATGGGGCAGGTGTTTTGTTGATGATAATAGCTCAATTTATATAGTATTTTACAATTTACTAAGCAGTTTCTTTCCAGAACCACCCTGTTTAGCGGCACCCTCTCTGCCCCACCCATTTTACAGATGAGGAACCGGAATCCATTTGCCCAAGCTTGTGGTGAGCTCCTGTTCTACCAGGCACTCCCCTGGCCACCATTTCAGAGCCTCAGTCCTGAATTACGTACTTGGTACAATGGAAAGAGCATTAGAGTTGGCGGGCCTGGGTTCAGAGCTCGCCTCTGACCTTGGATGACACTCCCAGCCTTAGTTTCTGTATCTGTAAAATCTATAAAAATAAAAAAAGGTTGTCATATGATGTTATATGAGTTCCCTCTAAATCTAGATCTGGCATCTTATGACCTGGGAATGCTCATGCTTATGCACCCTGGGAAGCAGAAAAAGGAAACTATAGAATGACAGATTTTAGCTCGATGTAAGAAAAATCATCCTAACAAAGAGAGTTGTTCCGAAGCAGGATGGGGCTGCCTAAGTCCTCCAACCCAGATTTATTTATTTTTTTTAGGCAATTGGGGCTAAGTGAGTTACCCAGGGTCACACAGCTAGTAAGTGTCCAAACCAGATTTTTTTCAAGCAGGGGATGGCCGCTTTGTTGGGGATGCTTTAAAGGAAATCCTTGCTTCAGATGGGAAAGCATTAAAGTAGACCCTTTCAACCAGGTGTGTGCCGTAGCCAGCTCGAACCATCCAGTGTGGGCCCATTCTTATGGTTTCAGTGCAAGCATCTATACCTGGGAAATCGGCAAATGCTACAGATTAAGGATTGATTTATCATTTTGTTGATTGTCTAGACTGAAGAAATCGATGGAGAAAATGTTAATAATACAGATTACACTTAAAAGTGTCTCGTGGGTATGTTTGCCACCCACCCCACCTCCTCACAGCCAGTTGTTAAAACATTTATCAGCACCCCATGGCTTCCAACCTCCTAAGAGCCTCTGTTTCTGTGAAATGTCTTTGGAAAGACTTCCTGAAGTCTTTTCCTATCATTGAAGGAGCTCTTTCATACCCTGAGCTTGATAGGAAGGAGGGAGAAATGATAATAATTTCTCTCCTATCTCTCCTATCCTATCTCCCCTCCTCTTCCCCCAAGCAAAGACCAACAAAAATGGTGGGGGGTGGGGAGGAGTGGGGGGAGGTGGAAGAGGGGGCAAGACTTGTTTTCAGGCTACCAAATTCCATTTCCTGTGGTTAAGCAGTAAAAGGCACTAAGAGACCAACCCAGAGCTACAGCAACATCTGCCCTGGCATGGTTGAAAAACAAACCAACCTCACACTCTGGGTTTCTCTTCAAGTGACCAAACTGAAGGGAAAGGAAAAGGTCAGGGTTAGAAAGGCAGGAAGGTTTGATGCGAAGCTAAGATGTTTTCGAAATCTTTTGGGATGTTCTAGAAATCCACTTCTGCATTAGCTCTGAGACCCAGACTCACCCAGGCCTCTTCCCCCACCCCCCTAACCCCACCACCAAGCAACAACAAAAAAATTAATACCTAAAAAACTACATTGTCAAACTGTTGTTTTCCTTCTTTCTTTCTTCCTTTCTTTTTTCCTCTTTCCCTCCCTTTATTTCCTGCTTCCTTCCTTCCTTTCTTTTTTCTTCCTTCCCTCCCTTTATTTCCTGCTTTCTTCCTTACTTCTTTTAGTCTTTCTTTTTTCTTTTCTTCTTTCCCCCTTCCCTCCCTCTCTCTCTCTTCTTTCCTTTCTTCTTCATTTCTCTCCTGTCCCCCTCTTCCATCCCCTTTCCCCCACCTTCTCTCTCTCTATCCTGTCTCTCTCTGTCTCTCTCTCTTACTCATTGTTCAGAGATGGCTAGTTTTCTCATTCTTATCCCTGTTGCAGATACGCTTGCCAAAAAAAAAAAAAGCAAACCCTAAAAACCAACAAAAACTAGGAAATTAAATAAATGTGAGAAATAGCTTGAGTTCACTCCAAAGGGCCTTTCAGAACTCAGGCCTTCCCTGAGCTTAAGCCAGCTGCTAGACAGGACATCAAAGGATTCCAAATTTAGAATACAGAAAATTCCCAGTATAGAAAGAAGAAGAAAAAAAAAGCACCAGGTGTTTACTTTCAGCCCTCTCAGGTGGGCTGCATTGACTAATTAATGATGTTCTAGGCCACACACAAGAGTAATTCATGGCCTCTAATGCCTGGCACTTGGTGAGCACTTAAGAAATACTTGTGCATTATGTCATTATAGTAACCTACTTTAAAATAAATCAAAATGATATTTTCAGTTAAAAAAAAGATAATTCATCATTTTGAAGAAAATCAAAAGTCTTCAAATAATTTTTTCCATTCGTTTTCAAAATATGAAGCCTACTTGCTCTTAAATTTCCCTTTAGAGTAGAAACAGAAGCAGAGAAAGAAGCAAGGTTAAACTCCCTCCAAAAATTAATGGCAGATCTGATGTGAGAAGCTGAGTCCCGAGTTTTGGTCAATTTAATTATGTTTTTCAATAAACTATTGTGTACCTGCTGTATGCAAAGCACTACATTCAACACTAAATTTAGTTAAGAAAGAATCCCTCTTGTTATGGAGCTTACCATGTAAGATTCATATTATCTAGTCTTAACTGGACCCTTAATCGCTAGTCCTTTCTCCCTGTCTCCCTTACCTTATTTTATGTGTTTTGTATATTCCTCTATCTGTGCCAGTTTTGTTTCCCCTATTAGAATGTAAGCTCCTTGAGGGCAGGAAAGTCTTTTTTTTTTTTTTTTCTGGCTTGTATTAGTATCCCCCTGTGCTCTCAGCACAGGGTCTGGTACATAGTAAATGCTTAATAAATCCTTGCAGCCTTGCCTTGCCATATGGGAACTGAAAGCAAGAAAAGCTGTCAGAATTACTGCCTGGGGGTCTGCAGTGAGGTGGGGCGTATTCAGCCACACAGCATCTGCTGCCACATTCCTTGGAGTCCTGCTCCTGCTTCTTGAGATGGCTGCCCGGGCCAACACTTCTGCCCTCTTCACTCCTTGGGCTTTCTTCTGGTCTCCCGTTCTTCAGCAGCTTGGCTCTTTGTCATGAGCTAGTTTCTTTCAGTCTGACTTCTGAACCGACTTTTAAAAGCCACCCAAGGGCACTGCCATCATTGTTCATTCTAGGGTGTTGAACCCTTTCTGTTTGCCGAAGACGCTTCATTGAACTTTATAAAGGGATGAACTGGAGTGGCCCCATTTTTATAGTTAGTTAAATACCTCCTAATTCACCTGTTTTTCTGTAGTTAGGTCTTGGGCTTTCAAAGATCAACTTCCTTCCATTAATATACCACATATTATTCAGTAATTCTCTAATTATTGTACATATCCAGATTATTTAGATTATTAAAAATTATTTTAAATAATATATTTTTTTCCCATAGAGATAGAGCGGTTATGAACCTTTTGTACAGTCAGATTCTTTCTTTTTCCTTTTCAAGATATTTTTATGACAAAATCCAGACAGTGGAATTTCTAGGTTAAATGGTATGATCAATTTTGTGACTAATTTTTTAAAAAATGTTTTGTGGATCCCCCTTTCCTTTTTATATCACTGTGATTTCCCAGTGATGACTCCTCCTCTCAAAGAAATCTCCTTTCTAACAAATAAGTACAATGAAGCAAATCAAAGTAATGCATTGCATGTCTAAAATGAATGCATTTCTACCAACAATAGAACCATTTCTAGTTTCATCACAGGCCCACTGAAATTGAATTTTTATCACTTTATGCTACTTGGTTGTTGGGGTTTTTTTGTTTTTGTTTTTTTTTTATTTAGTGGGCAAGAGATGGTATCTCAAAGTTGTCTTAATTTGCATTTCTCTGATCTTTGAAGAATTCTAGCATCTTTTCATGAGAACAATTTGTACTTTCTATTTATATCCTTTTACCATTTATCCACTGAAGAGTGTGTATTACTCTTAGAGATGTATATCCATTCTTAATAGATTCTAGATGTCATATATTTATTTTCTGCAAATTCCCCCCCAATCCATTTCTTTTCTTTTCATTTTATAGATACTGCTGTTTGTTGTGCAGGATCCCTTTAAACCTACTGGTTTGAAACCCAATTATTTGTTCTGTTCGATTTAAAAAAAGTTCTTTTCCATAATTGAGACAATGTATAATATCTTTTCCTTGTAGTTTTAGTGATTAAAAATTATATTATTGATCCAATTAGAATTTATTATAATATACGGTTTGAGTCATGGTTCTAACTAACCCTATTTTTCATCATGCAGTTATCTAATTTTCCAGACAATTTTTATTGATTTGAAGACTATCTCAAATTCTTTTTTTCAGATTTTAATATTTTATCAAGCATAAATTTCTTACACAGACAAGATTCTATTTCTAAATTCTCTTTCTGTTCTTTCTTATCCATTTCTCTATTTTTTTTTCTAGTATGAGACAGATTTTTTTAAAAATAATTTTTGTTTGCACAACTCTGCTTTGGGCACTCCCTTTGAAACCATTGGCTTTTTCGTAGTTCTGTTGGATATTTTTAGTGATTTCTACTTTCATTTTCTCCCCCCTCCTTTTTTTTTTAAAAGAATGGATCTCCCTATCTTTCCCAGTTTGGAAATGCAGTAGCTCTGATCATCAGAGGAGCTTTGACATATTACATTTCTCTGACCTGGATCAGTTCATCTCTCCTTGGGCAACCTAGTGCTCACACTCCCACTCCCTCCTGCTGTGAATTTACCATATAAATGCCAAACTTGGTTTGGATACCAGATAGCAAAGTCCATTATAGCTCGTAGAGATCCTTCAGCCTCAGCCACCCAGATAGCTAGGATTACAGATGTGTACCACCACACCTGACCAGATCTCATTTTCCATATGAATTTGTTTTTATGATTTTTAATGCTATGAAATAGCCTTTTAGTAGCTATAGCAACAAGGTTGAATTGATCTTTAGGGATCATTATATGGTGTATGTTCAGCGTTGTCATTCCTGGCTCTGAATGACCCGATGGGAACTTTGAGACTTGCTTTTGCCTTTATCCAAGTCATCAAAACAAATGTTGAACAGCATAGGACAAAGCCCAAATCCTTGGAGCATTTTGCTTAAGACTTCCTTCCTTACCAACATTGAACCACTAATTTTGGTTTACACTATGTAGCATTATAATAGTAGTTCACACTACACAGTACTATAGTAGTAGTAGTAATAATAATAGAAAATGGCAGTTCATATTTGGATAGGGTTTGGGAGTTTGCAAACCACTTTATGTGCATTAGTTCATTTAAGCCACCAGATGAGGAAATTGAGGCTTAGAAAGCACGAGTAATTTCTTCATGGTTGTATAACTATTAAATATTAAAGGCAGAACTGTGTGGGATCATCTCTGATAATTTTATTGATTTCTTTTGCCCTCATGAGCTCCATTCTTTCATTTCTAATCTTGGTGATTTTGGTTCACTCTTTTTAAAAAATGAGATTTGTTCATTGTTTATTATCATTGTTGGCCTTTTAATATAGCCTTTTAAAACAACTCTTGATTTAATTAATAATTTGAGTTGTTTTCTTATTTTCAATCTTATTAAGCTCAGGTTGTTTTTGGTTATTTTTCTTTTTTAGTTTCGTGTTATTTACTGTCTTATTTTTTCAAGTTTTTAAAGTACAAACCTAATCCATTAAATTTCTCTCTTTTGTATTGATATAGGCAAAAAGTACTATAAATTTATTTCTGAGAATTGTCTTGGTTCCATCCCATTGATAGCATCTATATTTTCTTCTAACCTAACAGATGATCAGTTTTTTTGATCTAGAAAAAAGGCATTCTTTGCTTTTTAAAAATTGAGTTCTTCTCCACATCTATTAGCCTTAGTTTCTTTAGTAATCTATTCAACTCTTTTTAGTCTTGTTTATCTCATTCTGCTAAAGGGCTATTAAAATCTTTCACTATTATTGATATTTAAGCTACTTCTGAGAGAATGTAAACTTTTATAAAGTTTAGTGCAGAACTCAAAGGTTCATCTGTATTTAAAACTGCTACACTCTCATTTGGGATTTCACCTTCTTGACTTTTTAATGCTTTCTCACTCTTATGTAACTCATTGCTACTTTTTTTTTTCCTATAAGTTACTATGAAACTATTAACATAGTAAACTTTAGGCCAGTCTTTTGGTCTGAATCTATTTAAATATTTTTGGATTAAAGGCTCTTCTTGTGAATAACTTTGGTGTTTTTTCAGTCCATTTATATTAAGCATTACAATTGTCAAATTTTCTTTTTTTTCTATTATCGTAATTATTGCTGTTACTAACTCAAATGGAACTAAATCATTCTAAACAAATTCCTCTTTTTTTTTTCCCCACTATCAACTGGGTAGGTTTCCTTAACTTCTCTCTTCTCCTTTATCAAAAATGGAAACATCCCTTCGGGGTTAGCCTGCTCCTATTTCAAAGTACTGTTTTTCCACCCTCTTTTTTTTCTTTTCTTTTCTTTCTTAATCTGAAATATCTGTCCAAAACATCTAGTCATTTAGTTGCTACACATGCTGAAAATACTCTTTTATGTTACATGTAGTTTATCTTGATTTGAGCATTGAAATTATATTATTTTTCTTTTTATGTAGAAAGTTTGGGCAGCTACATGGCACAGTGGATAGAGAGCCAACCCTGGAGTCAAGAAGATGAATTCAAATCTGGTCTTCGACGCTAGTTTTGTGATCCTGGGCAAGTCACTTAACCCTGCTTGCCTCAATTTCCTCATTCGTAAAATGAGCTGCAGAGGAAAGTGGCAAACCGCTCTAGTATATTTGCCAAGAAACCCCTAAGTGGGGTCGTGAAAAGTAGGACACAACTAAAACTACTGAACAACATAGAAGCTTTGGTTGTTATTTGAAGATTTTCTGGAAATACGTATGCCTCTTAAAAACTTTTCGATCTCCAAATGCTTCTCACATATCCATCTCTTACTTTAAAATAACACACTAAGTCTTTTTTTTTTCCTGGATAAATAATTATGTATTTATGGCCAATGCTTCTTGATCACTCAGTCAGTAAGCATTTATTAAGCGCCTACTATGTGCCGGGCACTGTGCTAAGCACTAGCAATACAAAGAATGTCAAAAGACAGTCCCTTCCCTCGAGGATCTCACAAAGGAGGTGGGGAATTTGGGGTGGGGCACGAAAAGCATGCAAATATGTACAAACAAGTATATACAAAATAAATAGGAATTAGTCTTAGAAGGAAGGCATTAAAGAGACTGGGGGAAGCTACCAGTCATCTGAGGAGAGCTAGATCACTTCTAGAATGGTTAGAACTTGGCAACTAATTAGATGTGAGTGGAAGAGAAGAGCCAAAATAGACTTCCAGGGTTTACTAAACCTGTAGTTAAATTAAAACCGGGAAGTCAGGGCTGGTTTGGGAGGAAGGATGATGAATTCAACTTGGGATACAAGAGGTACTCAAAATAGGATCTGGATGACTTTGGGGATAAGAGGCCATGAGGAAGACAAGTTCATAGATTAATAGGAGAAGGAAGGATTTATTATATACCTACTGTGTCTGGCACTGTGCTGAGGGATTTATAGATATCTCATTTGATCCTCAGAACAACCATGGTGGGGTAGATGCTATTATTATCCTCATTTTACAGTTAGGGAAACTGAGACAGACAGAGGCTAAGTGACTTACCCAGGGTCACTTAGCTATCAAGTGGCTGAGGCCATATTTAGACTCAGATCTTTCTAACCCTGGAGCTCTCTATCCACTGCACCTACTGAGTGCCTGACACCGGGGCTATGTAAGCTTTCTAGGGACAAGAACAGTTTCATTTTTGCCTTGTATCCACAGCATCTAGTATAATGCCCGGCACGTAGAAGGTTATTAATAAATGCTTACTGATTGTTATAAGGATATAAGTGAAACAGTCCCTGCCCCCAAAGAGGTAATATTATGTCGAAGGGGAAATGTGCACACATGTAAGTAAATTATAAGATATAGAAAAAAATCAATGCAATGTGATTAGATGGCTATGGTTAGGGATAGGAATGGGAAAGAGTTCTGTAGGAGGTAAGCTTTGAAAGAGTCTAGGGATCGCTAGAGGCAGAGATGGGGAGAGGGAGGGAATACCTTCCAGGCTCAGAGGAAAGTTTGTATACGCTGAATTTCTCAGAAATTCACTGTAAAATGAGATGGTTGAATGAGATGATTTCTGCTGCCCTTTCCAGTTCTGTGAAATTCAGGGGGTCCTGAGAAATCAGCTCCTCTTTATCAAAATTAACATCCAGCGTCCCTGTGTAGGGCAGCCCGCACTTCAAGGGTGAACACAGCTGTGGCTTAGGATGGAGGCACCTGAGGGTGTGGCCACCTGAAAAGCCCCTCTCGCCCCACTTGGCTCATTCTGGGCAGAGCTCATATACAGGACAGACTGGAGTAGCAAGGGGTGTGAAGTGTTTTCCAGGTTCGAAAGGACAGTCATTTCTAGAACAAAATGAAACCAGATAAATAGCGTCTTCTGTCTAGCACCTTTCCTCCCAGTTCAAACTGATAGTCTTTCCCTTAATTAATTGTTCTCTAGTTTCTTCACTGAAGCATTTAAGCATCACACATTAAAAATGCCTCCCATCAGCTCAGTCCCTTGAACAGCCATTTCCCCCTCAAAAAAATAGGTCAGAGCTCTTAAGTGTTAAGTAAGAGAGTTCAGCTTTTCTCCACCCCTAATGGGCATCTGTGCACCCTCCCAAACTAAATGCCACAGAAAGCTGCTATCACCTTATCAAAGGGGCCAACGGCATAATTTTTCCTTTTCTTTCCCAGCTTATCTGAGATGTGACCTCCGACAGGAACTTTTCCCCATTCTTACCATAGCCATCCAATCACCTTGCATTTATTTTTATATGTCTTTTATATATGTAGGCATTCACCCCTCAATACAATATAAACTCTTTGGAGGCAAGAACTATTTCATTTATAGCTTTATGACTGTCAGTAAGCATTTATTAATCACCTTCTGTGTGCCAGGCATTATGTTAGGAGCTGCAGGTACAAGACAAAATTGAAACTGTTCTTGACCCCATAAAGCTGATCTGTCCCCAATGCATGGTACTCAGAAAGTAATTAATAAATGTTTGTGGATTAACTGATGACCTTGGGCAAGCCACTTAAGTTTCCTCATCTGCAAAATGCCTTACACATGTTCTTACAATGTGAGAATGAAATAAGAAGTATATGGAAAAGGTTTGACAAGGGAAGTCTTAGGGCAGCTAGGCGGCCCAGTGGATAGAGCACTAGTCCTGAAGTCAGGAGGATCTGAGTTCAAACGTGGCCTCAGACATGCACTAGCTGTGTGACCCTGGGCAAGTAACTTAACCCCAATTGCCTCCAAAAAATAAAAGTCTTAAAGCACTCTAGAAATGCAAAGGCATTGTGGGTATGAGCTGCCAGGACACTGCAGGCAACCCTTTGGGGTTTACTGTATGATCTTCAGCAACAATCCCCAAGTCCTACTGCATGCTGGACCAGTACTAATGGAACAAAAGACAGAAGGAGTAGGGAATGACCGAATATTGGAATTCCCAGAGGGCAGGAGTCAAGGGCAGCAGGGTCATGTTGTGGAGCGATCACTGGGCTAAGTGCTGGAAAATCAGTTTTCTAGTCCTGAATTTACCTACCAGTTTAACTATGTAAGCTGGGGTAAGTCATTTCTCTTTTCTGAGCCCCAGTTTCCTCACCTGTAAAATAGAGAACTACTCTGGGAGGTAGGTGCTATTATTGTTCCTATTTTACAGATAAGGAAACTGAGGCAGAGGTTCAGTGACTTGTCCAGGGTCACACCGTATCTCATTTACATGCAATTCACTTGCACGTCATGGCATCACCTTCCTGATGCCACGGTCCTCTTCGAGAACAAAGGACAAACAACAGCCACCAGCAAACTGCCTAGATACTTTTTAAAAATGATAATGTGTGGGTGATTTCACTCTCTTCACCCCTACTTGGCTCTGGATCCGTAAGCCTGCCCTTGGCACTTAGTTACAGGTCTCCCCCATATTCTCTTCCCTTCTCAGAGGAAGGAGGGGGACTTCACCTGAGGAGGCCCAGATGGACCACTGTCCATCTGAGGGGTGGCCAGACCCTCAGCTTCCTCAGGCTCTAACCCCACATCTCGACATGAAGAGCACCCTGAAGGCCTCTGTCTGCCCTCCCAGTGACACAAGGGGTTGAGTCATCTCAAACCAGCCTTTTACCCAATCTCCCTGGTCCTGCCATACTGGTGAACTCTCTAGTTCACTCAGCACTGCCCAGGCATCTGGGTTCCCACAGTGTGCCCTGGGGCACAGCCCTTCAGGGGGGAAATAAAATCCCAGAGATGACTCAGAAAGGGGCCAATCAGAACCATGCACAGGAAGGCCCCGTCACCACAGGTACCATTCGCTCCAGCCTGGGTTCCCAATTATTTCACACACTCCTCACACCTGTGACCTACCCATAGCCTCTCTTTACTCTTCCATAAAGGGCTGTAGTGCAGATGAGGTTCAGCTCAGAAACAAGTTGCTCCCTTTTAGTGCCTCACTGCGTAGCCCTCTGTTGATCCATTTGGCTCCCTGTTGACTCAGTTTCCCCCTAAGAGCACTCTTCTATGCTTTCAGCATCAGCATGGTTCAGTAGCAAAAGCCCTGACTTGGAGCCAGAAGTCTTCGTTTTGTATTGGAGCTCCAGGAGAGAGTTAGTGAGGTACCGTGGACAGAGTGCTGAACTGAGAGTCACAGGGTCTGGGTTCTAAACCTATCTCTGCTACTTATTACCTGTATGACCTTGGACAAATTGCTTAGCCTTTCTGGGCCTCAATCTCCTCATCTGTAAAATGAGGGAACCGGAATAGGTAATCTCAAAGGTCACTTCTAACAAACTTTGAATCTGTGATCCTCTGATCCTCCTACGTTTGGCCATTGTCATAAATAACTGCAGGAAACAGTGTAAAAAAATTATATATATATATATGTGTGTGTATATATATATGTATATATATATATATATATATATATATATATACACATACACACTTGTAAAAAATCCATTATAATCAGGAACCCAAAGAAAGATGCAGACATTCTCTGACATCATGAAAAGGAGGAAATAACTGAGCTTTAGGAAACCCCCTAACCATTGATAATCCTCCCCCTCCCCCTTCCCCCAACTCACCCCTCTCAGACCTTAAATAATAATAGCACTTGGTTTCTACCTCTTTCACACCCTTACCACACGCTGTTTTGCACTGCCCTTCCAGTCTCATTTCATACCCAGACCCTCCACTCGCTCTCTGTTCCAGTCAAACTAGCCGGCTAGCCCTTTCTCGTGCAGGACGTTCCGTCTCTGAGCCTTTGCCCTAGCAGTGCCCCATGCCTGGAATGCTCTTCCTCTTCACCTCCACCTCTAGCTTCCTTCAAAGCACAGCTCTGATGCAGCTTCCTACAGATTGTTTCTGATACCCCAGTTATCTAATGCTCTTTCCTTCCCTCCCACCCTCTTGAAATCACTTTGTCTGCTTTGTATTTGGTAGCTATGTGGCAATTTTGGTAGAGTGTGGGCCTTGAAGTCAGGAAAACGGTTCAAATCTCACACACTTCTTATCACTTGACCTCATTCAGCCTCAGTTTCCTGTCCTGTAAAATGGGGTTAATAATAACCCTACCTAATAGTGTTATTGTGAGGATCAAGTGAGATAAAATTGTAAAGTGCTTTGCAAACCTCAAAGTGCTATATACTATAAATATAGTATATATGTATATATATAATGTATATATAATATATAGTGATATATAGCCTGCATATAGCTATACATTATATATAGCTATTATTATATTATATGTATTAATATTATACTTACATAATATATTATACATATATTATATATTACTTGTGTATAAATTGTATCCACCAGTGGAATATAAGGTCCTTGAGGGCAGAGGTGACTTCTTGTTGTGTGTTTGTATACCTAGCACCTCACACAGTGCTTAACATATAGTAGGTGTTTTTAAAAATGTCAACATGCCTAACACATAGTAGATGTTTTTTAAAATGTTAAATTAAATTGAATTGCATTGGGGATGAATATAACATACTTGGGGAGGACAGCTATCCATCTATGAGGTGGCACCAAATGTAAAAAAAGAAAAGCACTCATGTTAGATGAAAAATTAAATGGCTTTTAAAAAGCCATGTATCATCACCACCACCCCCACCACCACCACCATCATCATCATCACATTTATATAGTACTTGAGTTTTGTAAGTTTCTTTATATACATTATCTCATTAGCTCTTTACAACAACCCTATTAAATAAACACTCCTGGGATTGGTATTCTCTTTTGACAGATGAGGAAACTAAGGCTCAGAAAGGCTATGCCATGTGTTTATTGTCATATGACTAGTGAGTGTTGGAGCCAGGATTTGAATTCAGATCTTCCTGGTTCTAAATCCATCCATTCTACCTTACTACGTATCTAATAGAAAGACAGAAACAAACACCTGGGCTTCTGACCAAACTCCGATTCAGGAGTAAATCTGAAAAGTCAACGTGAACATCAAGGACAACTTTTTGATTAACACCCTTCCCCCGTCTCTTCATCCCCCAGCTGCTGCTTTCAAGGAAAACATGATTCTGAAATTTCTCTTCTGATTTTGGTAAGGTCAAAGCTTCTTTAAAGGGTAAATACACCCAAACATCAAACTCTCCAAAACCAAAAGGAGAAAGCATACATTGGGAGGTAGAATGATGTAGTGAAGAAGGCAGTGGACTTGGAGTTGGGAAGGCTTGTGTTCAAATCTTGACTTTTTGCTTGTTTTTTACATTTCATTTATTTATTTACAAATTAATTTTTTCTCAATTACGTGTAAAAACAATTTTCAACATTGAGTTTTTTTTTTAAATTTTGATTTCTAAATTCTCTCCCTCCCTTTCCTCCTCCCTTCTTGAGAAAGCAAGTAATTCGATATAGGCTATACATGAGCAGTCATGTAGAACCCATTTCCATCCTAACTGTGTTACAAAAGAAAACACAACCAAAAAAACAACAAGAAGAAGAAAAGTAAAGTTTAAAAAGAAGTATGCCTTGATATGCACTCAAACTTTATCAGTTCTCTCTCTGGAGGATAGCACTTTTCATCTTAAGTCCTTCATAATTGTCTTGGATCATTGCATTGCTGAGAGTAACTAAGTCTTTCACAGTTGATCATCGTACAATATTACTATTACTGTGTACAACACAGTAATTACTGTGGCTATTCCTATCTGGACCCAGCTTCTGTTCACTTCACTATGCATCGGTCCCCATGTTCTTCTGCAAGCAAACTGTTCGTCATTTCTTATAGCACAATAGTATTCCATCACAATCATACACCACAACTTGTTCAACCATTCCCCAATTGATGGGCATCACCTCAATTTCAATTCTTAACCACCGCAGGAAGAACTGCTATAAATATTTTTCATGTAGATTCTTCTCTTTTTTGATCTCTTTGGTATTCAGAACTAGTAGTGAGATTGCTACATCAAAGGATATGTAGAGTTTTATAGTCCTTTGGGCATAGTTCAAAATTGCTCTCCAGAAGGGTTGGATCAGTTCATAACTCCACCAACAGTACATTAGTATCCCAATCACTAGGTTTTTATTTTTAATTTAATGACTGTATTTCAATATAATTGGTTTTCTTTGCAATCCTGTGTATTTTATTTCATGCATCTGAAAACATTATTCTGAGAAGGGGTCCACAGGTTTCACCAGTTTGCCAAAGGGGTCCAGGACACAAAAAAGGCTAAGAACACCTGCTCTAAACAATAAAACCACTAAAGGCTTTGTACCCAATTAATACAGAAAATGGAGCCAAAACTTATTTGAAGAGGAAAGTAATACATCTCCATCTTTGTGGTAATTATTCCATCTTCAGATGCCTCTAAGGTATCACCTCATTACTTTTTCATCTGTAAATGTGTGAAACTCAAGATTTCTTTGGAAGCTTATTATTGGCAATCAATTGGCATTGTTCCTCTTGATTTGGTCAGGGTGTTTCCCCTGGTCCCCTGCAATGAAACTTAAACTCCTGAGGTCAACCTCAATTCTTGGATGGTTTGATTTCTGGTCAACCCATCATGAGACCTGTCCCCAGAGACTCAGGTGAATGACAGCTTCAAGCAGACAAAAAGACGGGGAGACCAGAGTTTGTAAAAACGTATTTATTATCAAGGATGGTGCAGTTCTTTGCTGGCCAGAGAACTTCATGGATATTTTTGCTCCCTTGCTAAGGAAATGAGAACAGGAGAGCTCAGGAGCTCGGTTGCTCAGCCCAGAATTTACCTTCTCAGCAGGACTCTCCCTACCCCACTACCCCAAATCAAGTCTGAATATTTTAGGGCTTTGGGTACTAAGGGAAGGAGAAAAGACAGAGTGGGTAAATAAATCTTGCATAGAATCGAATATGATTTGACTACGAAGTTTTGACTCTGGGCAAGTCACTTTCATTGCTCCCCCACTCCATGCCTCAGTTTCCTTGCCTATTAAACTTTCTTTGCTCTTGTAGCTTCTGTGTCCGTTACTCCCCTCATCTTAGGGGCTCTTCCCCAGAACAGCTTCTGGGGAAAGTCTTTCAACATACTGGGTTGTTGCTCAGACAACAAATTCAAGGGCCCAGCTTCTTTGGAAGCTAAGACTTCTCAAGAAACTAGCCAAGGACTAGGGGTAGCCCAGAGAAAGGAAGATGACTGTGGTTGTGCAGAGCTTTGAAAACAAGAAGGTGATGGGTGCCTGACTAATTGCCTCGGTTTGATCCACTGCAGCTATGCCTGACCTCAGAGCACCTCACAGCACCACAAAAATGCAAAGATTGCCATGGAAGGGAGGGTGAGTGATGAGTGAGGAGCTAGGCAGGAAGAGGGGAATAGAGCATAGGGCAGGGCAGAGATTGCAGTCTCCAGCCAACAGTATCAGTCCTGTGGGATTGGGGATGGGAGGAGAAGGTGAATTGGAGTCACACTGATCTCTAAGACTCAGGGCCAAACCAGAGGTGGGAGTCTGGCTTGGATATTCTGGGATATTCTAATCAAATGAGATAACATACATAAAGCACAAGTCAGTATAAGGCACTTTTTGCATACCTTAAAACATGTTATGAATGCAGTCTGTTATTGTTAGTGGTTATTATCATCTTCTGACTCGGTCTGCCGTTTTGTTAGAGAGAGAAGTCAGAAATGAAAGTATAGAGAATGAAATTCGTTACCACGGCTAGGGTAATGCTACAGGACTTCTGGGTGTAGGATTCTCTGGGTCAGTTTTTTTTCAGTACCAGTGACAAACCTCCTCTTCAGCAGAAGGGACAGTGAAGAGAATGGCCCCTGGGTCCAATCAGGGACTGAGAGGAGCATGCGGCCCAGCTACCTGGGCTGGCAAAGGGTGCCCCTTGATTGGTTTCGGAGCCCTGGAGAAGTACCAGCTGAAGGGCAGGAATCCATGCAGAGAAGCTGCCGCTGTTTGCTTTGAGAAAAGACATCTGGAATAGAGGAATAGCCATCCTGCTCGCCCACCTGTTACCTGCTCCTTTCTGTTCCTCGATGCTCCTGCTTCCTACAGCCCCTCCCCTTTCCCTTATGGATTCTGCAGTAAGGAAAGTCTAGGGGCCAGGCGGGTGTTGCGTCCCCGTCCCAAGGCCCAGCCTTGGAATATAGAATTGTCCCCGCCTGAGAGAGATGAGGCGGAGCTCACTCTGCTGGCCAGAGGAGGGCGGGTCCTCCTGCATGATCCACGAGCCCGAGCCCGGAAGGATCGATCCAGAAGTAGGTAGATGATGGGGTTGGCGCTACTGTTGACAAAGGCGAGGCAGGTAGAGAGGGTGAGGCCCCAGCGCAGTGCCAGAAGCAATGGGCAGTCTAAAGGCAGAGCCCTCAGGTGGGCAATGTGGAAAAAGGTCTTCAGGATGCTATAGGGCAGCCAGGAGCAGGTGAAGGTGCCCACGATGGCGAAGATGATCCTGAGGGAGTTCTTCCGGCCCCGGCCCAGCTGGAGAGGATTCCAGAGACGTTGAGAGATGAGGGAGTAGCAGAAAAATATGATCCCCAGTGGGAGGACAAAGGTGAGGGAGAGGACGAGGAGACTGAGCCCCTGGAAGATGTCAGCAGGGTCGTCCCCACACAGGCTGCCTGGACCCACGGGCATGGGCAGCAGTTTTCTGTAGACCAAGGAGGGAACACCAGCCAGGATGGAGATGATCCAGATCACTGCACAGGTCGTCAGCATGCAGCCCCGGTTCCGAAGAGGCCTAGCGTCCAGAAGTTTCACCACGGCTAAGTATCGATCCACACTCATGCCAGCCAAAAGCAAGGTACTGGCACATCGAGTCACTGCAATAATGAAACTGCTGACCTTGCACAGCTCCTCCCCAAAGATCCACTGGCCATGCAGTCCCACAGCTGTGGCCCAGAATGGTAGGGTGACCACAAACATTAGGTCAGCCACAGCTAGGTGGAGCACAAAGGTATCCACCAGCCTCCGGGGGCCCTGCTGCCCAGCCAGCAGCCAAACTACAAAGGAGTTGCCAATCAGCCCAGCCCCAAAGGCAGCCAAGTAGAGGAGGGGTATGAAGACGTGGCCGAAGGGGAGAGCAGGAGTGGGGCAGAGTGCTGGCTCCCCATAGTCCCCTGACCACTCGTAGTTTTCATCTCCCTCATCAGGACTGGGGCTCCAGGACTCTGTTGTCATGGTGGCCAGCTTGTCTAGATGGACTCTCAGCCCTGGAGGACCCAGAGGGCTTCCAGGAAATCCCTGTACAACCAGGCTTAGATTTTCTAAGATGATGTCTGGAGCAGCTAGTTAAGATGTTTGCTTCACTGCTCATTCCCCCGACACCTCCCTTCCTGCTACCCCAGGTTAAAGAAGGTGGTTGGAGGGAGGGAGAGGGGTGGAGATAGAAGTGGGTGGAGAAAAAGCTTGTAGAAGAGAAAGATGAAGGGGAGCTAACCCAACCATGTGACTAATGAGGGCCAAGAGGAGATCTGGCCTGCAGGACCTTGGGATTCATGACCGCCACAAGGGGAGGGGGACTGAAGATGGAACAGTGATGAATTTTAGGGTTATGTCACACCTAGACTTAGAGATTGGAAGACTTTCACCCTGCATTTTCTCCACACCCTGCAGAAAGACCACCGTCAGTCAATTAAGCACTTACTATATGCCAGGATCTGTACTAAGTATTGGGGATACAAAGACATTTGAAAGCCAGCCCTGGTTCTCAAGGAGTTCAGTCTAACATCTAACAACGATGTACAAATAAGCTCGATACAGGATAAATTGGAAATAATCAGCAGAGGGAAGGCACCAGAATGAAGGGAGATTGGGAAAGGCTTCCTGTAGAAGGTGGGATTTCAGCTGGACCTGAAGGAAGCCAGGGAAGCCTGGAGGTGGAGAAAGGAAGGAGAGAATTCCAAGCATGGGAGTCAGCCATGCCCAGATTTCATTTTTCTTTCTTGTGGTTTTCCCCTTTTGTTCTGATTCTTCTTTCACAACATGACTAATGTGGAAATATGTTTAATTGTATATGTGTAGCCTATATCAGATTGCATGTCATCTTAGGGAGAGGGGAAGTGAGGGAGGGGGAAACATTTGGAACTCAAAATCATATAAAAGTGAATGTTAAAAATGAAAAATGAATGCATGAATGAATGAATGAATGAATGAATAAAAGAAAGTGCCCAGAGTTTGAGATGGAGTGTCTTCGTGGAGGGACGGCCAGGAGTCCAGTATCATTGGGAATGTATACAGGTTAAGCCTAGGAAGGTGGGAGGGATGGGTCGGGGGAGGAGGGAGAGTTCATTAAGGGCTTTGAATGCCAAACAAAGGTGATAAGGTGCCACTGGAGTTTATTGGGTAGGTGAGGGTGAACTGGTCAGAACTTCGAAGTGCTGGGAGTTGGGAATCCTGAGTTCTAAACCTTTACTTTGCTACCAGCTACCTTGGTATTGTTAGGTAATTCACTTTACCTCTTTATGCCCAGACATTATTGCTTATCAAATGGATATAAGGATCTAACCTTATTTGGTTGTCCTGAGGATCAAGTTAAATCACGGATGTGAAAAGAAAAAATCCTATGTCAGGGCAGTTAGGTGGCACAGTAGATAAAGCACCGGCCCTGGAGTTAGGAGGACCTGAATTCAAATCCAGCCTCAGACACTTACTAGCTATGTGACCCTGGACAAGTCAGTTAACCCTGATTGCCTCAAAAAAAAAAAATCAACTGTCCTCTGTTGAAATGTCAGGGACCCCTAATGTAATTGCTGGGTACTGTTGACATTTTTCCCATTTTTGAAGATGAGGAGCCATCATTTCAGTTAGGATTCCTCATGAGGTAGGTCGAAGAGAGGCACAGGGAATATGGCATAATGGAGAAAGCAGTGCATTGGGAGGCAGAGGGCTTGGAGCCGAATCCTGGCCCTTCTCTATATCACTTGTGTGACCTTGGGCAAGTCACTTGTACAGTTCCATTATGTGTAAAATGATGGGGTTGAACTGGGTCAGTGGTTCTCATCCTGTGGGCTTTGGAATGATTGCAAAGGATCCATCTCAGTCACTGACTCAACACAGCAAACAAGCAGACATTGCTTCTGGACTCTCACTGAATAATGTCTCACATACCCATGTGATACTTGCTACTTTTCAAATGTAGGCGGCTGCTGTTGCAATGAATTAGCATTCAAATTCATTAATGAATTAATATTATTATTTTATGTATTATACAATACACTATATCATAAACATATCAAATATAATAGATAAATACATGATACATTAAATATACATGTCAAATATAAAACAATACACTATATTATATATCAAATATTAAATATAAAAATATCACATTATATTCTAAATATATTAAATATATAAATATAACATTTATGTATTACATTATAGGTACATTAAATTTATATATTATATACAAAATATTTGTATATCATAAAATTATTGAAATAAATTCACATAAGCATGAATGAATTCATAGTAGGACCATAATGCTGGAAGAAACCTCAGAGAACACCTAATCCAACTTCATTGTTTTATAGCTGAGGAAACGGAGGCCCAGAAAGATGAAATGATTTGCCCAAAGTCACATGAGTAGAAAGTTGGGATTTGAACCCAGGTTCTCTAGGTACAAAGCATAGCCATTTTCCTCTAGACCACACTATATAACTCCTGGCTTTTGATCCTCATTTTTTTTTTTCTCAATCAACAGATTCCAAGAGTACAACTCCTATTGTTGTGTGGAGGGGAAAGGGGGTTAAGTCTTGTCTTGTTTTGCATTCTATGTGGTCCTTATACTGGACAAGGTTGAGAACCACTGGCCCAGATGGTCTGTGAGGTCTCTTGCAGCTCTGAATCCTGTGATTTTTAGGACTCTTAGGCCTCACCTTCTGTGTTTTACTCAGGAAATGGATTCCCCTGTTCACATCTGAGGGGCAGGATTGTTCCTAGAGGGGTCTTGCCTTGGCATTCCTGGCCCCAGGTCCATTTGCCACAACCTGAAGAGCGCTACCTTGGGAATCAAGAGGCCCTGGCTTGCAGTCCTAGCTTTGATGCTTACTTACTACCAGGGGTTTGCAGCTCCAACTGGCTTACAAGAGGCAATTATTTCATTTTAAATGCAAGCTTGGGAATAATTACAAATTAGGGCTTGATTTACTGTTTTGTTGATTGTTTAGATAAGAAAGTGATGGAGAAAATGCTAACAGTGAAGATTACTAAAAGTGTGTCAAGCATACATTTTTTCTTCCTGGAGAGCTGGTCTCAGCTTTGATGCTTACCACCTATGTGACTTTGAGTAGTTAGCATGAAAAAAGCATTTGTGAAATGCTTACTATGTACCAGTTGTCGTTCAGTCATTTTTCAGTCGTGCCCAACTCATCATGACCCCGTTTGGGATTTTCCTGGCAGAGATATTGGAGTGGTTTGCCACTTCCTTCTCCAGCTCCTTTTACAGATGAGGAAACTGAGGCAAACATGGTGAAATGACTTGCCCAGGATTATGCACAGCTAGTAAGTGTCTGAGGCCAGATTTGAACTCAGATCTTTCTGACTCTGGAACTACCACTCTATCCACTGTGCTACCTAGCTCACTATGTACCAAACATTATTCTAAACAAGTGTATAGGTGAAGCTAGGTGGTGCAGTGGATAGAGCACCGGCCCTAAAGTCAGGAGGACCTGAGTTCAAATCTGGCCTCAGACCAAACATTTGACACTTACTAGCTGTGTGACCCTGGGTAAGTCACTTAACCCCAATTGCCTAAAAAAAAAATAAAAAATAAGTGTATAGAAATATAAGTACAAGTGAGACAGTCCCTGTCTACAAGATGCTTACATTCCAGTAGAGGAAGACAATATAGATGGGCGAACAAGAATTGGAAAGAGAGGTAGGAGAAAGGCAAGGACGTGCTGGTAAATGTTTAACAACTGAATTTCTGGGTGAAAATATACGTACAACACACACATCTAATTGGCATTATTAACATTTTCTCCTTTACTTTCTTAATCCTAGACTATCAACAAAACAATAACATAAGCCCTGATTGGTACTTTGCCAATTTCTGATGTGTAAATGCTCACATTGAACATTTAACCATCAGGTTTTTTTGAGCTGGTTGGAGCTGGGTCCAGCCTCCCCCCTCTACCCCCAGGAGGTGGGATATAACAGGGGGGTGTGCACCTCAGGCATATACGCATGGTGAGCCCAGGCCTGGGTAAGATAAGAGTGAAAGTTCTCTGATTAGGTCCTCAAACCTGCCCAGGAGAAGGAGGAGGAGGAGACTGGAGGGAAAATGATATGTCTTGGTGATGGCCAGGAAATCACCACCTCTTTGAAGGAGTTGGGGAGGGGGACAGGTAGGGTAGGTGGCACAATGGATAGAGCTCTGGCCTTAGAGTCAGGAAGACCTGAGTTCAAATCCAGCCTCAGACACATAATACTTCCTAGCTGTGTGACTGTGGGCAAGTCACTTAACCCCAATTGCCTCACTTAAAAAAAAATTAAATTGCATTTTATTTTCAGATTCTCATCCTCTTTTGCCCTCCTCACCCCTTTCCTACCTTCAAGTGAGAAAGCGAGAGGAACAAGCCCCTGCTGCAGACCTTATAGTCAGACAAGACCAACGCCCACATTGTCCACGTTCAAAACAATGAATCTGAACTCTCCATTGGAAGCCCATGGGCTCTCCATCAGGATGTGGGCGCCATGGTTCATTTTGCGTCCTCTGGTCATTGTGTCGTTGGGCATGCCTAAGTTCTTCAAAGTGGATTGGTTTGTAATATTTCTGTTACTGTATAAATGGTTCAGAGAGCTTACATTCTGATGGGAGGGACAAAGTGCATGGAAGCACGATGGCCGGGGAAGGGAGTTACGGTCTGGGGAATCACAGGGACGGTGGGTGGAAGCAGCAGGAGCTCCACCAACAGGCCCTTTCTAGAGCAAACAGCAGCGCTGACACGGTTACAGTTCTGAGAAAGAGAGCGATGGAATGGGGGTGACACAGGTAAGGTGGGAAATGGCCAGGGTGTTCAGAACTGATTGGCTTTGCTCTCCATGGGCAAGGTGTCTATAGATCCAGACTGGGGAGTGAAATAGCAACAGGAGCTCCAGGGCAAAAAATGTAGTCCTATATGGGAGGCAGCTAGGTGGCACAGTCAATAGAGTGCCAGGCCTGGAGTCCAGAAGACCTGAGTTCAAATTCAGCCTCAGACACTTACTAGTTGTGAGATACCGGGAAAGTCACTTAACCCTGTTTCTTAAGCCTCAGTTTCTTCATCTGTAAAATGAGCTGGAGAAGGAAAAGGCAAACCACTCCAGTATCTCTGTCAAGAAAACCCCAAATGGGGTCACAAATTGTCAGACAAGACTGAAAACTACTAAACAACGTATGTTGTATATGTGTTCATATATATATATTTAATGGAACTATATATATGTATATCTATATAGCTAATGGAATTACATACATATAGTTCCATTAACTAGCAAGAGTTCCTCAACAATCAGTCCATTGGGAGTTCTTGTTAGTGTCCTATTCATTATCATTGCTATATCACTATAGTCATTACAATATAGTGATTTTGTTTCTGATTCTCTCACTGTGCATCCGTTTCTGTGATTCTTTTTTAGTAGATATTCTATCATATGAATGGTTTTCTCAGGTTAGTGTTAAAATGAATCTGCATTCCCAAAGCCCGTACCAACTGACAGAGAGGGGAGACAGCCCTGTCACATGTTGAGTAGGGAGGGAAGCTGGCCTGGAGTTCTACAAATGGATATAGACTAATCTTTGTCCCTTTGACATGTCCTCTACTTGGGGTGATTTCCCACAAGGTTAAAGGTGAAGTTAAGTTAACATCCTAAGATTCAGAGCTGTAACTATGCCTGGGGCAGATTCAGTTGGGGTTGGAGGGCAGTGGGAATTGGAAGGAGAGCCTGAACCTTGGTACAGTCACACCAGGAGAGGGGGTGGCTGTCCTTCAGAGACTATGGAGATTGGTTGGAAGATCCTGGAAGACTCATAGGTGAGATTTGGGGATGCTGTCGTTGTAAGGAGGAAGTATCTCTACTGCCACCATGTTGGCACCTTGGAGCTAAGCCTCTCTACTTATTGTTTTGTTTTCTGTTTTTTCCTTTTTTAGGCAATGGGGGTTCAGTGGCTTGCCCAGGGTCACACAGCTAGTTAAGTGTCAGGTGTTTGGTCTGAAGCCAGATTTGAACTCAGGTCCTGCTGACTTCAGGGCCAGTACTCTATCCACTGCACCACCTAGCTGCCCCAAAGCCTCTCTACTTATGACACTAGGAATGCTCCCTTGGGAAGAGACTCTAGGGCTATTCTCTCCTGCTGGCATCCAAACTTGTTCATAGTGTTTCATTTCCCAGAAACAAAACCCTACGAGTATCAATTACATTTAACATTCTCTAGTGCTTTAGAAAATATGAATCTGCTTCTTTCTGTGATTCATAACCCCACAAATCTGTGTCTCATTGTTACTAATGGCTTATCCCTACATCCTTGGGAACCTACTACTTTTTGCCCCTATTCCCTAGATGTGGAAATGGATATAAAATATTTGCCTGATGGTGTCCAAAAATAGGTCCAAAAATGGGTCAGAAGCACAATTGGAATCCAGAACTCCTGCTGCTTCCTCATTGCCAACTTGACTGGGTGTAGCTGCCTGTCTCTCAGATTCAGAGAATGGGGGCAACTTTGGTCTGGCACCTAGAGAGCATGAGTAATCCTGAAAGCCAGAGATGAGTCGAGAGGAAACTGCTAGGGAAATTGGTCCGAGTGTTTAGATGAGTTTAGAAGGGGAAGATGGTTTGAGAAGAGAGGAGTGACTAGCTATAACCAACCCCGAGTTATGATTCTTGCTGGGGATCTGGCCTCTTGCCCGCTACAAGTTTATGGTCCAAATTGTAAGGCGGGGTTCTCCTAGGGCAGTGGGAGAGATCCACGAGGCCTGTGAGAACTTCTATACTTAGGTATTAAAAAATAAATTTCATTGATGGCCTCTACTTTTATATTACAGTTACTTCCAGATATAATTCAAGGTCACTCATCCTTCCCCCAACATCCCTCCATCGTAATAAAGAAAAACAATTAAGTAAAATCAAATGTAGCCCAAAGGTCAAAGGCAGTCCTGGATCCCAGTTCAGTCAAATGTAATCTGATACATGGGTGCAATATTCGGCACCCATGGCTCCCCCCCTTTCTACTTATGAGTGGGAAGTGCTTCCTTCTCTCTGGGGCCAAGGTTGGTCATCGCCACGACTCAATAGCCAGCTCATTTTGGCGTTCTTTTCATTTAGGTTATTTTAGTCATTGTGTACAGGTTCTTCCAGTTCTATTTCATTTGACATACAATTCCTCATATTTCTCTGATCTACACTTAATTTTTCTAAACCAAAGAAGGATCTGCAATTGCCTGGCCTTCCAGGGTCATGCCCACCCTGGGCTACAAGGGACTGTGTTTCTCCTCCTCCTCATCAGATTGTCTCAGACTACCTCAAGCCAGATTTTTGTTTCCTGCTCATACCAACACATTGGCCCCTAGGGGCAGAAGGGGCTTAGGGAGAAAAAGCCAACAGTCAGTTCTTTTTTATTGGTACCATTGATGAAGAGTCAGCAGGGATTCCCAGATCATTCTAACTTGGCTTTAGAATGATGTGTCTGAGCCTGTGCTCTTATCTTTATTGGTGCTTCATTTGCCCACTTGCCTGGAATGTCTCCATGATTTTCTCCATCCAAATCCTATTTATCCTTCAAGTCTCTCCTCCTCACCTCTAGAAAAAAAAAAAAAAAGCCCAGCCAATACTCCCATACCCCACATTTATCAGAGAATTTGAGTGGTAAGGGAGCTTATAAACTATTGAACCCAATCCCATCATTCTACTCAAGAGGTAACTAGTGCCCAGAGAAGGCAAAGAAATTGCCCAAGATGATAATTAGTTTAGTAGCAGAGTTAGGATGAGAATCTAGGAGTCACAGGTCACAATTCAGAGCTCCTTCTTCTAGCCCACACTGCCTTGTCTGGGCTCTTTCCTCATTGGACTGGAGGACCACAGAGGTCTCTGCCAGCCACCAACATTCTATGACCCTATGACAATTTCCCACTTGATCACATAATCTATGTTCTTTCAATTTTTCATGTGTATGTTTTCTCTCTCCAAGAAGATAAATTCCTTAAAGGAAGCAATTGCGAGATAGATAGATGGCAATATAGATATAAATGTGTGTATGTATGTGTGTATATAGATATGTATGTATGTGTATATATACACACACACACACACATATATATGTATGCATAAAACAAGATCCAGTCTGGCATACATTATGGCATTTATTATAGTTTTACTATAATACTACATAGTATATAATACTATTCTCTATATAGTATATACTATACATCACATATAGTATACATGTGTACACACACGTATATACATTTTATATAATATATATACTATATAGTATATAAATATATAACATTTATATATTGATATATTTTTCCTGTATCTTGTAATGTTTAGAAGTTTTAAGTATGAAGTAAACATTCAACAAATAACTGTTAAGTTATTTTGAGTAGCAGGATTACTGTCCTGTGCATAGTTCAGGGTGATATATTAAGACGGCTAGAGGGCTGGTGTGGGTTTAGTCTCTTATTGGCCATTTTCTGTGGTGAACTTACCAACCTGATGACTGCCATCACCTAAACCACATGTGTTTGTGAGTTATGTTGGAGACCTAGCACTGTGGGAAAAAGTAACAGATTTACGGTAGAATCAAACATCTCCAGGCCAAATCCCAGCTCTCCTTCTTAGTGCTTTCTATCTGTGTGACCCTGGGCCAATCCCTGCACTTCTATGGGACTCCTCTTTAAAATGGATGAGTTGGACTTCCAGCTCTCAATATGTGATCCTATGATCTCATAGTGCTCTTTGTTCCCCTGAATGTTGAACTGACCCTTAGTTTCATGGAGAAAATGTAGCCCAAAGGTCAAAGGCAGTCCTGGATCCCAGTTCAGTCAAGCAAAGGCTACTCTCTGCAATCCCATCTCTACCCCCTCCATAATAATAATAACAATGATGATCCTAAGCCCTTTAATTGGAAATTAGGGGTCCTGGGCTCTGTTCCTAATTACTGAGAGTCCACCAAGGAGGGGTTCACTCAAGGCGATGGGTACTTTTAAAGCCCTTTCAACCTGTCTATCCAGAGAGATTGCACATCATCCCCACTATGATCTCACCAAACCGGCCTGCTGTTCCCTGGGCATGACATTCCATATTCTTGGCACAGTCTGTCACCTATGCTTGAAATGTTCCCCTCCTCACATTTACCTTTTAAAATCTCTAGCTTTCTTCAAAGCATAGGTCAGGTGCCATTTCCTACGGGTGGTCTTTCTTGATCTTCCTAGTTGCTAGTAATCTCCCCAGCCTGATATTATTTTTTATTTATTCCCTCCATATTTTGCACAGATATATTTACCTGTGCACCTATTGCTTCACCTTAGTAGACTAAAGCCATGAAGTGGTGCATTAGATAGAATGTTGGGCTTGAAGTCAGGAAGACTCAAGCTCAAATCCAACTTTAGATACTAGTTTTGTGATCCTGGGTAAGTCATATGTAACCTGTTTACCTCAGTTTCCTCAACTGTAAAATAGAGGTAATAACAGCATCCACCTTTGAAGGGTAGTTGTGAGGGTCAAATAAGACAATATTTGTAAAGTGTCTGGCATATAGTAGGCGCTATATAAATGCTTATTTTCTTCCTTTCCTAGAATATAAACTACTTGAGGAGGTTCATTCTTTATATTTATATTGTCAGTCCCCAGCCCAGCATAATTCCTAGCATATATTAGGTGCTTAATAAATGCTTGTTAAATTGAATTAAATTCCTAAGGTGAAAGAATGTGTTACAAGGGCCTGATCCTTCAGTCATTGTCTCCCTGACCCAGTGTCCTGAAGTGGCGATCTTCCCATCTGGGTTAGTGACCACCTTGAATGGGTCCCCATGTTGCCACGAAACAGGACCACAGGACCACAGATCTTGCGCTGGGAGGCACCTTAGAAGTCAATTTCAATTAGTTGACCAGTTTACAGATGAGGAAGCTGCAGCCCAGAGAGGTTGTGATTAGCCCAAGGTTACCAAAGCAGCAGGAGACAGGTGGGGTATCTTAGGTATAGAATTATTTGCATGTCATCTACCCCATTAGCATGTGAGCTCCTTGAAGTCAGTTACCAGGTTTTTGCTTTCTTTGCCTCCCTAACACTTTGTGCAGTCCTTGGCACTTGGTTGACTGGACCCAGGTCTTGAGTCCAAATCCACCCTGCTTTCCCAGGTGGCTTTCATCTCAAAATTGTTCAAATGATCCATTATTTCAGGAAGTTTCAGTACTAAACACAAGACATGATGGGAAAGGATACTGTCTGGGTTAGAAATGAACATCCAGGCTTCAGAATAAACCCAGGGTGCTGACTCATATGGAAGCCCTGTGAACTGCAGCCGCATGCAGATAATGATGGAACAATTACACGGCACTTACATGTAGATAGTCTCATTAGAGCCTTGCCACAACCCTATCAGTTAGCATCATCAAAAGCATTAATATCATCACCATTTTACAGATGAGAAAACGGGCTCAATGAGGTCAGTGCTCAAGACAGAATGGTTAACAGTTGGATTTAAACCCTAATCTTCTGACCACAAGACCAATCCTCTTTCCATCACATTATGCTGCTAAGACATAGACCCAAGTCAGATTCCCCTTCTCCTGGCTATTTGGGGACCTTAGGTGGGGGTTAGTGATCAATCAACAACAATTTATTAAATTTCCACTATGTATCTGGCACTGTGCTAGGCATGAGATGCAAAGACAAAAAATGAATCCCTATTCTCAAGGACTGGGGGATACAATGTGTACATATTTAAGTTTATAAAGAATAAACATGTACAGAATAAATACAAATAAATAAAAAATACTTTTTATATTTTAATATAAATGTAATTTAATACAAATTAAATATATTTAAAATAAACTATATCTAATATAAATACAAATACAAACATGGTTAGGTACAAGGTTGTTAGGCAGAGGGGACACTAGTAGTTTGTTGAGGGTGGGAGTGGATCAGGAAAGGCTTTATGTAGAAGGTAGTACTTAAGCTGAATCTTGAAGGAATGGGGAATTCTATGAGATGGAAATGGGGAGTGGAATGCACTCCAGATATGAGGGATGACCAGTTCAAAAGAATGGAAGCAGGAAAGGGTACCTAGAGGAGACTACTTTGATGAGACCAGAAAGAGGAATAATTTTATAAGTTTAACGAGTCTGGAAAGATAGGTTAGGATCAGCTTGTGAAGGTCTTTAAAAGCCAATTAATTTTTTATTTTTATCCTAGTGGCAATAGGGAGCCACTAGGAGTTTATTGAGTAGAAGAGAGACACGGTCAGTTTTGAACTTAAGAAAATTGTTTAAGTAGATAAATTAGAGAGAGAAGAGAGGTGAGATAGGGATGCTAGTTAGGAGGCCTCTGCAATGGTCTTGGCAAACATTGTTGAGGGCTGGAATTAAAATGGTCATTTGAAAGAAGGGGTCAGATTTGAAACATGAAAGATGTGCAGTAGAAACGGCAAGATTCAGCAAATGATTAGGAGTGTGGGGTGAGGGAGAGTGAGAAGTTGATCAAGATAATGCCAAAGTTGTGAACCTAGGAGACTGGAAAAATGGCAGTTCCTTTAATGAATAGAAAAGTTTGGATTTGGGAAAGAAGATAATGAATTCTGTTTTGGAAATGGAGAATGTTGTTTTCAAGGAAAGAAGGATTCTTGTGCTGGCCCTGCTTTGTATGAGATTACTTCAGTTCAAAGTTTCTTGAATGAGAGACAAAATGCAAACCCTGAAGAAATTCAAAAGAAAATCATTGAAAGTATTTTGAGAAATAATAATCCCAAGTGGAAAAAACTGCTGGTTTTTCTCAAATGCAAGAAAGTGTTGGAGATAATAAAATGGTCCTGATACTCAAATGAATTTTGTTATTTTATCAAATTCTGTGAAGTATCCCTTTGATAATTTCATCGGTATAGTATTAAAACTATAAATTAACTTTGGTGGCATTGTAATTTTTGGTATGCCTGTATTGATATGGCTCAGCCATGAGCAGTGAATATTCCTCGAGTTATTTTTAAGTTCTTTATTTCTCCACAGCACTTTGTAATTGAATCTATAAAAGTCTTTTCATGTGTTTTGGTAGATTGATCCCCCTATGCTCAATGCATTTTGAAGTTATTTTGAGTAGGATTTCTTTTTCTATTACTACTCTCTGTATTGTGTTATTATTATATAAAAATGTCATTGATTTTTATTTTCTTTTGTTTTTCAGTGAGGCAATGGGGGTTAAGTGACTTGCCCAGGGTCACACAGCTAGTAAGTGTCAAGTGTCTGAGGCCAGATTTGAACTTAAGTCCTCCTGACTCCAGGGCTGGAACTCTATCTACTGCGCCACCTAGTTGCCCTGATGTCATTGATTTTTAAGGGTTTATTTTGTAGCCTACAACTTGTTTTATTAGTTTTAAAAAGTGCATTTTCTGTGGCTTTTTCTAAAAAAAGGATTTCTTTCCTTCATTCTCTTCATTGTTTAATCGTTCCTTTCTGCCTATTTTAGATTTTTATTCCTCAATTTATGGCCATTATACTTAATTAATCTTTCTTTAGTCTCTCATGGAATTTTGCTATTTGTTGCGTTACAGATTTTTGCCCAATGGGTTCCCTTTCCTGTCATGCCTCATTCTTAGAAATGTTTCTCTAGATGATAGAGGGGATATTGCCCAATGGTAGGAATTTTCATTTGTCCTTGATTGTGTGGTTCATTTGCCCTTTGCCCTGCCCATGGTCAGTTTTCTCCCATTTGCCATGACATTTTCTCTCTGGGACTCCATGGGAGGGTCCATGCCTCTCCTCGGTGTTTCCTCTGGGAGCTGTGATTTCTCCTCCTGAGGCAGAATGAGTGGTCTCTGTAAGCACCAAATACCCATTTTATACCCATCATACCCCTTTTAAGGTCCCCATTTCCTTTCAAAGAATATCGTTTCCCCACGGGAACATTTGTCAATGGTACTTCCTCCCATTACTGAAATGAGATCCACCCCCATTCTTTCCCCTTGTATCAATCCGTCCCTTTGCCTCTGTGTACATTCTCCTGTAGGTTCTCTTCTTTCTAAAAGACTACATAAGTCATTTTCCCTTTATTGTTAAACTTTTGACTTGATTAGGGTACAACACATATTTTCCTGTAGTTTCTTCCTCCTCTCTCACATCATATGTACCCTCCCATTCTGTAATTAAGTTACACAAAAAAATCCGATTCATCTGTAGGCAGTGATGAGGTTAGTCAATGATATGTCAGGCTTGTCTCTCCACCATCACTTCTATTGACTTCTGCTTTCACTCATTTTCTTGTGTAATTTCAGAAAGAAAACTCTTAATGGTGTCTCTGTTTCGCTGTCTTTGGTGGCTGTATTTATTTTTTTTACTTCTTGTATTTCTATTGTCTGAGACCTTGGAAAAGCAAATAATTTGTTCAGCTCTGATTTTCTTTCTAAGAATTCTATGAATGCCTCTTTTTAATTGAATTTCCATCTTTTTTCATTAATGGTTAAGCTTAGGTTTGTGGGGTAGATCAACATGGTTGCATCTTCAGCTCCTTTGCTTTTTGGAACACGTTATTCTATCCCTCCTGTGGTTTCTAGTGGGCATAGAGTAGTCTTGTTATTCAAATTTCCTTTCCTTTATATTTGAAGTGTTTTTCCTGGTCACTTGAAGAATTTGTTGTCATTGTTATTGTTAAATTTAATCATTACGTTTCTTAGAGTTTGCAACATAATGATTATTTGCTTGTTTTTCCTCTCTAGAGATGATCTCTAAGAGTTCTTTTGATTGGTACCTTGTTTTCTGTGTTCAGAAGGTCTGGGCACTTTTCTTGTACAGTATTATTTCTTGCATTATGGTATTCAGGTTTTTTGATTTGCATTCTTCTGGGAGACATAATCATAAAGTTGTCTCTATGCATCTTCTCTTCAAGAACAATATTTTGTTTTTACATGTTAATTTTCTTTCTTTTTTTTTTGCTCCTCTTCTTCCAGATTGTTCTTCACTTCCACGTATTTACATTTCCAATCAGTTATTTTCTCTTCTGTTTATTTGGTGAGACATTGTGAATTCAAGTTTTTCTATTCTGGGAATTATTTCTATTGTGCAAGCCATAAATTCTGCTTTTACAATTCTTATTTCTCTCTTAAAGCAATCAGTAACATCCTTCTATGTTTCCAAGCTTTCTTGGGAATCCATTGGGTTCTTTGCCTCAAGAGGTGTTGATTCTTTTTTCTTTTAATATTTATTCATAGATGTCTGACCTCATTTA
Source organism: Vombatus ursinus (assembly GCF_900497805.2). Classification (NCBI taxonomy): domain Eukaryota; kingdom Metazoa; phylum Chordata; class Mammalia; order Diprotodontia; family Vombatidae; genus Vombatus; species Vombatus ursinus. The sequence goes on from NW_020954687.1 coordinate 2,793,126, forward strand.
GCTGAACTCGAGGCCATATTTTCTTATGTTATTATTTTCTGTTACTTTATCTGCTTTGTTCAAAATGTTTCTTGACTCCTCCTGAGATGTCTGGTAATTTCAATTTTTCTTTTCCTATATTCTCTATTACTCACTTTTTTACTTCTTCCCCTTTGATTGAGGTGAGGTTTCCCTGGGGGCTAGACCTCAAAGCTATCTCAGCCTCCTTCCAAGCTGGACAATTCACAATTGACCAGCTTCTGTCTCTGTTCCCAGTGACTTTTGGGGGACAAAACTGGTTCCAGCTTCATGTTGGGCTCTTTGGTTCAGGCATCATACACACTTCAGTGTCCTGCTTTAGCTCTGTCAGCTCTTCAGAGTATTGTTACGTCACAGAGCCCTGCAGTCCCAGATAGAGCAAGCTCCGGCCTTTTGGTTTTCCAAAGCACTAAGAGGTGGATAATGGTAAAGTTGAATTCTTTTCTGTGCCCATGTGTTGGGTTGTGCAGGCCTGCCTATGTGTGTTAGGGATTAACCTTCTTTGCTGTTACTTTTTACCTTCTTAAGGTTTTTAGTATCTTAAGACTATGGAATTACTTTATCTCTCATGCATAGTTCCTGTTCTGGAGAAGTGTTTCAGACATGAAAATCAGAGAAAATGTTCTCCATCTTGTTGATCATGTGACTTAAAAGTTCCCCAATATTCATTTTAAAAGGAAAGTATAACATGTTTGTAGTCATATCAGTAAATTGATATCATTATCATCTCCTATCTATAAATCTGTAAAATCTGCTAATTTGCAAAAAATATGACTAGTTTGCCACAGGGCGAGGGAGTTTCAAAACTGAGTTATCCACATAGGAAAGCTAGTTGAAGTTTTGAGAATGAATGGGTTTCAAAGAGATCAAATAAAAAGGAAAAGGAAAAATATTTATGGCAACTCTTTTTGTGGTGACAAAAAACATGGAAACTGAAGAGAATGTCCATTAGTTGGCAAATGACTAAACAAATTGTGATATATGATTGTGAGGGAATACTATTGTGCTGTGAGAAACGACAAAGGGGATGACTTCAGAAAAGCCTGGGAAGGCTTACACAAGCTGATAGACAGAAGTGAGCAGAAGTAGAACACTGTACACAATAACAGTAATATTGTACAATGATCAACTGTGAATTATTTAGCTACTCTGATCAACACAATGATCTATTAAAATTCTAAAGGACTTAAGATGAAAAATGCTATCCACCTCCAGAGAGAGAACTGATGAACTCTTGAATGCAGACTGAAGCTTTTATTTATTTTGCTTTATTTATCTTGCCTTTTTTTGGGGGAGGGGCAACATGACTAAGGTGAAAATATTTTGCATGAGTTCGTTTTTTTGCCTTCTCAGTGGGTGGAGGAGAACATGAAGGGAGGGAATTTGAAACAAAATAAAATTTAAATTAAGAGAGCCTTGGGTAATATCCATGTTTATAGGGGTGGGAAAGAGGAAAAGAAGTGATCAGGAGAATCCTAAGTACTGAGGAAGACAACAAAACAGGACATGAGCCACATATACTTGAGTTTGACTTCAGATCCCTGAGCCTGGGCTCAGGTTTTTCGTGCCTCATTTTTCCTATTTAATTTCTTAAGTGATGATCCCAATGAAACTTGAGTTGAAGGGTCTGTTATCTCTCTCATGTTTTTTATAGACCATGCCTCTTTTGCAATGGATGGGAAGAAATTGCAAAAACAACACAGACTACACATTGGGCTGAGAGAATAGTGTGACCCATCTACCTCTAAAAAACGGACGTGGGATCTGTGAAAGCTTTAAAGATTACATGTTTTGTAAAGTCTGTATTAATATAATGTCTTTGCCTTTAAAGCATGCACATATGCATACACACACACACCCCTTTTATGTATAATTTTTTGACCAGACCTGTGAGTTCATGGCATGTAGGAAGCTCCCAATGACCAACTTCCTCTAACAATTCAGATGGCACTTTCTTCACAACTTAGTCTTAACAAGTTTCCTGGAGGGCTGAGTTATCCTCAACTGCTCACTCTGCCTCAATTTGTTATCTCCAAGCAGTTGCCGAGTTTTGTTCATTCTCCTGCCGTAGTACCTCTCATTTCCATATCCCTCTCTCCCCTTACACAGTCACCAGCCCAGCACAGGTCCCATCAAAAGCCTCCTAATTGGTCTCTCTGCCTCAAGTCTCTCCTTCTGCTATAGCCAAAAAGTTATTTTCTTCAAGCACAGCTCTAGCAATAACACTGCTTTAACTGAAAACACCAGTGGCTTCTAACCACCTTTAGCATTAAATACGAACTCTGAAATTTAAAGTCCTTTGGCAGCTGGCTCCAACTTACTTTTCCAGCCTTACACATCATATTATTTACTTTCATAAACTCTGAGGTGCAGCCAAATTGGCCACCTTGTTATTCCTCTGACCAATCAATACTCCACCACCTCCATCTCTGAACTTTTGCTCTGGCTGCTCCCTTTATTTCAAACACACTCTCTCCGAGAATATACACTGCCTCTTAGAATCTCTAGATACCTTCAGAGCTCAGTTCAGAGCTCAGTTCAAGTCTTGCTTTCTGTATAAGGCCTTTTCTGTTCCCATCTGCAATTCCATTTCTTTCTCCTCACCAATCATCTTGTTATTAATTCTGTAAGTACAAAAGACAATACAAAATCAATACAAGATAATTTGGTGGTGAGGGGAGGAGAATGGACCAACAGATGGAAAAATCAGGAAAGACCTTTTGTTTCCCTCAAATAGAATTGAAGGCAGGGGTTATTTCCCAGTCTTCCCAGCATACACAGGGCTCGGCACAGAGTTAAGTGCTTGGTAAATGCTTGTGTTTAGGGAAAAGCACACCACTCTGGAGTCAGATGGCTCAGGTTTTACTTTTGATCTCTGTTATCTGTTACCTGCATAACCCTGGGCAAATCATGTTATCTGTTTTTGAGTCTTTTGTTTCCTCATCTTTACAATGAAGGGGCTGAAACAGAGTAAACTCTCAGAATGCCAGAACTGTATAAAACCAATGATCGAAAGGATAAAATTGTATACTAAAGATGTTTAAAATTGTGACTAGAAGTCATTATAATCCACAAGACCTGAATCAGAAAAACTGATGATAAGATTGTGGGATAAACATTTCAAGAACCAGCTTTCCTTGGCTGGTAGATGTACTCTGGAATAGGCCTGATACCCTGGTTATTTGTTAATGTCATAAGTTCTGTCACTATTTAATCTAAGACCACAGCTAATGGAAATAGACTGATGGAAAAGTGAATGTAATAACAGAAGACCCGAACATTTTATTTAGCATTGTTCAAATTAAGTCAAATTACTCCAATATATATTCTTTTACATTACTAAGAGGTGTTCCCCTTATGGAGAATTTGAATACTTAGCCTTTAAGTATATGTGACCACAAAGGAAACATAGAATTCAATTTTTTGAGCAAAGTGATATGCAAAAATATAGAAGTTCAAATCACAGAAAGGATACCCCCCATACACTTTTTTTAATTGGAGACAGATAATGAATCATTTGGTGCCATGCTTTTATTCAAATGAAAGGGGGAAAATACACTATACCAGGAAATGAACAATGACAATATTTTACAGCACAGCATCTGAAAAAAGGTTGGAAATAATGCTCCAAGTGGATAGATAAGCACACCATACACTGTACATTGCTCAACAGTGCCCATGAAACCGTAATTAAATTACCTGATTTTGGCTTTAAACAGCCAAACAAGAAAAGCTGTAACAGTCAGTTGTACTAAAATCAAAACCCAAACAAACCAAGAGGAACTGAAAATTTTCCATAGCTGCAATAACAGTTAGAATTGGACATTTTTGTACTGGTAAGCAAGACAATTGTTTGGTAGATTTATCCCTACCGATCATAGTCATAATAGTATTGACTTCTGCTGATGAAAGTACCAGTGTGTTCCAACAAGGTCAACGACAAATCCTACTCTTTACAAAAAGCATCATTTTCCTTTAAAAAAAATTTTTTTTTCACATGGCTCTAAGTAAAGCCATATCATAATTAGAAAATTTGCAGTCCTAAAAAGGAAAAGCCCCAAACTCTTCCTGTATCAATAAAGTAAAATTTCATACTGAGAGCAATGAACTTGTAGTGAAAATATTCACATTCTGCCTTTAGACACTGCACAAGTTACAGTTCAACTGTTAGACAACTAGACTCCAGGATACACTGCATCACATGTGATATCAATTATCTGAAGGGTTCCTTCTAAAATTAAGCATCAAATTTTTTCTTTAGAAAATATTTAGGCAAATTTATAAGGAGAATGAATCATTTATCAACTGCAAAAAGCAAATGTGATAATTAACTTCCTAATTCTCAATAAATGTTCCCTAATATTCACCATATTCTGATTTAAATATTTTTTACTATGATCTTCCTGAACTGTTTATTTGAAATCACTTCATTATAATAACGGACATTGTTGTCTAACAGGCAAAATGTGCAACCCTCCCCCATGTTTTTAATATTTATATATTATATACACAACATGTATATGCTTGAAATATGAGTTACATATCCTGGTCTCTTACATGCAAACAGTAGATCACAAGTAGTTTTGAGCTACACATACATTTTGCACAGGTATTGAAAATTCTATGGATTTTTTTTTTTTTTACAGTTTTAACAAATATACATAAATATAAGAACATAAATTACAGTAAAATATTGACAGCACTTCTGAGAAAATGATAACTCAGATGCATTGATGCCTAAGGCCTTATAATAATTAAAAAAGTATGGTTCAGGGACATCTCATTCCTATCCTTTTTTTAATAAGTAAATAAAGTACATCATATGCAACATTATCTTTAAGCAATTCAACAAGAGAAATGTTCCTTTTTAGTCTCTGCTTCCCATGAAAGAAAACACACAACACCTCTCACTGATGGCACAATCCTGCCTTTTTTCTCTCAGTTTGACTCATTTGTCACAACACTGAACATGACAGGGTCACATATCATTCAAACCCTTTCCTGAGAATGAATTTTTTTTTCCCCAACTAACTCTCTGGTAGGCATTATTAAAGAAACCAAAGATCAGATAGAGGAGGGTTTCAAGTCTGTACTTAATCTAAATAATTCTATTTGAAAACAATTTAAAATGGAAGAATGTCCAAGCTAAGCAAAGATAAAATAGAATTAGACATTGTTTTGAAATAAAAATGCAGCCCTTTGTACATACTGTTTAAAAAGATTTCTAAATATAAGTTTTTATACTGCTTATAAATATAATGAAAAAAGCTCTTGAAAACAACAGATGGCCAGACATCTTTCTTCAGATGGAAAGACTTCTCAAAATGTCATTCATTTCTGCAAGATTATAAAGTGATTTACTTTACAAGTGAGATAGTGAATCTTTTTGTTAAAAGAAAATCTACATCATTCTGAATTGGGCAGAGCTGATGTGGACACAGCATACATAGATTTAATTCTTTACAGTTACTTACCTAGCCTCGAAAAGACAAACCTTAGCAGCTCTATAAAAACACTTCCTCCTTTTTCTAAAAAAAGTTAATACTTGTGTGAATAATAAATACAGACTGTAAATACTTAGTGTAACAGCTTTTGAAACTGCTTTGACATCATTAAAATTTGAGGGTTTTTGCAAAACAAAATCTAGTGTTTTTTTGCAGCATCATTAAGAAAGGTGCAAGTTACCTCTTATGATGTGTTTCATTTAATCTCACAATCTCCACATATAAACAAAATTCAATGGAGTTAATAAGACCAAAGTTTCTTTAGTAGAGGAAAAATTAGCAAAATAAACCATTTGAAGACAAGTACATACATAAAAAAGTAAAAAATGTAACAGAAACACAAAAACCCATAATTTCAACCATATTTTCAACCTTAAGTCCAGCTACTACAGAAGAACATTCAGTGCTTGTGTATCAAACCTTATCTCGTGCAGTTGTCCCCTCTATTACCACATACACATCTCCATATGTGAATCAGTACATTCCCATGATCACTTGAACTTATCACCAAAGCGACAATCTTCTCAACTCCCAAACACTGTCGTTTACATTCCAGTTGTGCATGACATCAACAGAGCTTAGTGTCCAGTTTTAAGTAATAAAAGTCTTGTTGGCAACCAAAAACTTATCTTTGATAGGCAAGAAGATGAAGTGCAAATATATCCCAAGTGTTCTGAAGCAAATATTTTCCCCAACTACTATGCCTTAGTGGTTAAAAGTTTCTTAGGTGTTACTGGTCTCTTTGACTGCCACAAATGACTGTGAATGGTAATTGCATCCACACTGGCAGACATGGTCTTAGCAGGTATGTGGCTAAATTGCTTTCTGTCAGAGTTATATTTATAAAGCCCTTCTATCATTTTTTTTGTGATAGATTTAGGGCCAATCCCAGCCAGTTTATTGATTTCTTCTGTTTCTGGGCAGTAGGTATATAAAGACCTAAACTGGCAGCCAGAATCGCGGAACAAGATTAAGAAGTTGTTGGCATCGGACTTCTCCATTTCCTTTAGAATAGAAGAAAAAAAAAACAACACATATTTGCTGAGTGAACACAGCTATGTTCTGAGTCAGTATCTACACTCTAAAAAATACCTTGTATAAATAAGGCATATTGGTAAAAAGGACAAATCTGAATACATCATGTAAAAGTTGAAATAAATGCTAATTAGAGACATGGATACTTTAAATGCAAAATCCTATTTGTTCTATGTAAATATTACAATTTCACAGGAAATTTTTCAATGACGTGCTTATCCAAAATATTTTTTCCCTTTGCTACTAACCTTTCCCTCCTTATGGTTTGCTATAGCTAATTTCAGAAGAGAAAGTTATCTGTCTATGAAACATTTTGTACCTCTGGGCTTCAATATCGCAAGAAAATCTGTGATTCTGTCAGTGTGGATATTCTTTTCACTGACACTGATTACAACCCTTCCTCACCTTGAAAGACAGTCTTCACAAATTACTATGGGCCCCAAAGCCTATCACTTGGGGCCCAACCTTCTATTGGTGAGCCCCTCTAAACTTAGCTGGGTTGGTCCTTGAGAAGACAGATGCATCTCTTCCAGTTTTCTAGAATCTCATTTTAACTGAACTTGATTCAATTTCGTAATTAAGATGTACAACTATACATCTTTTATAGTTGCCTTTGAAACAATACTTTAATGTTTGCGAAGCACTTAACACGTTATGTCATTTGATCCTCAGAACAACTGGGGGGGGAGGTACAATTCTGTTACCCCCATTTTACACCTGAAAAAACTGAGGCAGAGAAAGGCTAAGTGACTTGCCCAGAAAGTGGTGGAAGCAGGAACTGAACTATTCCCAATTCCAATCTCAGTGTTCTCTCCACTACAACACCTGATTGTTTCTGATTCCAAGAGAACTTAATCTAATAGACAGTATTCTATAATTCAATCATTCAACACTTTAAAAAGAATCATTGTAATTAAAAACATTATCTTACCTCCAGTATTTTTTTCTTCTGACCTTCATTTACTTTTCCAGCCAAGCAGCAATGAGCTAGCGCATTTTGTATTATATGCTTATTGGATTTTGCACTGGGTTCCTTGAAGAGCTTTGGTCCTATGGAAAAGATGTTTTTAAAAATTTAAAAACTCCAGCATGATAGTTTTGTTTTTTTCCCCACATCGGAATAGCCACTATTATTAAAGTGGCACAAGTGCCATTATGTTAGTGTGTGTTAGAGTTATGTTCTGTCTATGTTAGGAACTCCTGAAGCTTTGGATACATTTCTGAAGCTAATGGAGGCAACACGATCCCCATCCAAGGCATTCACTGCCATGTCACTGCCAAGTCACTGCCAGAGGCTCATTTAAGCCTCTGTTTGAAACCTCCAGAGAAGAAAAACTCAGCAATAGGTAGGTAATTCAAGTCTTGGTTGTTCATGGCTTACCTCATGATATTATCAAATACCAGCAATCAAATGAACAAAATGAAGAATATACTTTTTTGGCTACTTTAAAAAATTTTTAACTTAAATATAAATGAGAAAAGAAAAAAAAAATTGCCATGTACAGACCATAAGAGAAGATTCAATATAAAACAATGAATTTCCATTTCAAGAAAACCTATATAATAAATACTACACATTTTTTTTTCAAAGCTGCCCAGCTTTTCTTTGCTTCCTTATTGATTTTCTTTTGCTCTCCACTGTGCCATTTTTACTTTGTTGGGTTTTTTTTTATCTCCCTCCCCCTGACCCTAAAGAAGGCTACAATTAAGCGTGATTATATATATATGTATGTATGTATGTATGTATGTATGTATATGTACACACACACACACACACACACACACAGGGATATCTCTACCTGTCATCTGTTTCCCTGTAGGTGGATAGCATCTTCCTTCATATGTCCAAGTCTTTCCATGTTTTCTAAATCAAGCAGTTCATCATTACCTACACCACAGCAATATTTCCACCCAATCACATCCTATCTGGAGACTGTCTATGAAAGTTTTCCCCTAATTTTCTGCATTCCTTCTATTCTTGGCTACATAGGTTTTTATACAAGAAAATTTTAATTTAAAATAATTGAAATTATTCTTTTTACACTTCAACAATGCTCTCTCTTAATAATACAGTTTAAGGTCTGATACTTCTGAATCTACTTCCTTTACATCTTTCTTCCTGGTTTCTTTGAAGTTCCTGACCTTTTGCTCTTCCAAATGAACTTTGTTATTATTTT
>NW_020954687.1:2801936-2802001 GCF_900497805.2 Vombatus ursinus
GACTCATTAAAATAATTTTTTAGTAATTTAATTGGGATGACATTGAATAAATAGATTAGTTAGGT
>NW_020954687.1:2802129-2855569 GCF_900497805.2 Vombatus ursinus
AAAAAATTATATTGGCTTTACTTACCCATGAACAATAAATATTACTTCAATTATTTAGATTTGAGTTTATTTCTATAAAAAATGTTTTATGTTTAAGTTCTTATAGTTCCTGTGTCTGTTTTAGCAGATATACACTCAGTTATTTTAAACTGTTTAGGTATTTTAAATGGTCTAAAATACTACTGCATAATATTGTTGACGCATGGTGTAGTTTCTCTATTTTTCACTTCTGATTAAATCTACTTTAACTTTATCTGAGATCATGATTTCTACCCCTGCTTTTTTAACATAATAAATTCTACTCTTGACCTTTATTTTATCTTTCTATGTATCTCTAATTTTTATGTTTCCTGAAAGCAATATACTGTTGAATTCAAATTTTTAATCTACTATTTCCATTTTATGGGCAAATTCGTCCCACTCATATACTAAGCTACAATTACTTGTGTATTTTCTTCCTTCCTGTTTTTCCTCACTATTCTTCTCACCTTATTTACCCTATCCCTTCTCACTCCTCTCTTTTACTTCTAGCTGCTACCTTGCTCTCCTATTGTTTAACTACCTACCCCTCTAAAACTCCTTCCCATATCCTCTCTCCCCACCCTATCCCCTTTGCCCTCTTATTTCTTTCTGAATTTAGAAAACTATATGTGTATATTTCCCTCTTTAACCTATTCGTGATGAGTAAGGTTCCAGCATTACCCACCCTCCCCCTAACTAGTTTCTTCTGCATCAGTTTTTCCTTTTATGCCTCATTTGTATGAGATAATTACTCCTTTTTATCTGTTCCTACAGTTTTATTTTTTAAGAATCACTCTATCATACATAGTTCAGAGTCCTTCTTTCAAACTACCCAAATAATGATGACCATCATAAGAGTATTGCTAATATTTTCACATATATGAAGTAAATAATTTGACCTTATTGAGTTCTTTATAATTGGTCTTTAATGTTTACCTTACATTTCTCCTGGATATTGTATGTCGAATTTTCCCTTAAGTTCTGAGGCTTTCAGAATAAAAATCTGAAAGTCTTTCAGTTTGTTAAATGTCCATTCTTCTTTTTATTCAGGATTATACTTAAGAATATTTCATTAAAAAAAAAAACCAAAAAACCTTAAATCCCAAACTATTCATGATCTGTTTTTTTTTTAAGTTAGCAAAATGGTAACATTTTTCTCTGTTCCTTTCTTATCTTTTCCCCCCCGTGACTTAAGAAATTTGTTTTGACTTTTTAAAAATATAATCAACACAAATGTAAAGTCTAGCTTTGTCCCTTAGCACCTATGTGACCTGACCACATTATCTAACCTCTCTGGTCTTCAGTTTACTCACCTGCAAAATGAGGGGGGTTGCACTAAGATGGTCTGTAAGTTCTCTTTCAAGTCTAAATCTATAATGCTAGGATACTATATATTTTTCTAATTCAACCCCCTCCCCCTCATTTTCCATCAAACTGTCTTTCAATACATTGGTTATTTTTTATATTTGTCATATTTTTTAATTTCAATAACATTCTATGTTACATTAAAATATCACAATTATTTCAACCATGCCATACAATCACTGGACATACAGATTATTTCCATTTTTTTTTTCAAATACAAGTGAAACAGTTATATTTTCCATTATTTAAAAAAAATCTCAGGGGGTTTCAGAGGCCATTCAGCAGAGCCTATCCCTGACACAAGAATCTCTTCCACAGCCCATCTGTCCAGTGGTCCCCTAGCCTCTATCTGACAGTTTCTGGAGAGAGGGAGCTTTCTACCCTTACAAAACAAACCATTCCATCTTGGTACACCACTAGGAGTTATAACATTTTCCCTTTAATTAAGCTTAAATTTGTCACTTTGTAATTTTAACCTTTTGTGCTCCTAGTTCTCTCTTTCAGGACCAAGCAAAGCAAGTGTATTTTCTCATCTATGTACTAGTCTTTCAAAAATTGGGTGCCAATTAGTATGTGCACTTCCCCATTCACCTAAGCCTTCCTTTTCTAAGCTAAACACCCCTAATTCCTTCCTATTCTTGTAAGTGATGGACACATGGCTCTTCACAATATTAAATGCTTGCCCCTGGGCATTTTCCAGATTATCAATGTCTTGCCTAAAACATGGCACCCAGAACAGAATACAATATTCCTATTCCAGATATGATCTCACAAGGGCAAGACACAGAGGGACCATCATTTTTCAAGTCCTGGAGGGCACTATGCTTCTCTTACTAACAGTCTTCTAATAAACCTAAGACTTGAATTAGCTTTTTTGATTGTCATGTCACACTGCTGAATCAAATTAAGTATGCAGGCTACTAAAACTCCAGATCTTTTTAGATGAACATTTAGCCATGCCTCTCCCAACTTGAAATTGTAAAACTGACTTTTTGAACCCAAATGTAAAACTTTACATTTATCTATATTAATTTCATCTTATCACATATGGTCCAATATTTTAGCCTGTCAAGATCTTTGTCAACTCAACAATCATTCATTAGGAACTACTATGGGCTAGGTACTGTGCTAAGCACAGGAGATACAAAGAAAGGGGAAAAACAGTCCTTGCCCTCAACAAGCTCATAATCTAAAGAGGGAGGCAACATGCAAATAACTGTGCACAAACAAGAATAATTTGGAGATAATATCAAAGTGAAAGCACTAATATTAAGCAGGACTGGGAAAAGGTTCCAGGATACAGGGGACAGAGGCAAGAGAAAGTTCCAGTTAGAGTGGAAAGCCAGTAAAAATGCAGAGTCAGGAGATGGAGTGTCTTGTTCATGAACAGAAAGGAAGCTGGTGTCACTGTTTGGAAGGAAGTTAACATGAAAGGTAGGAAGGTAGGAAGGGGCCATGTTATAAAGGGCTTTAAAAGCCAAACAGAAGATTTTATATTTAATCCTGAAGACAACGGGGAGCCACTGGAGTTTTTTGAGTATGGAACTGTGCTTTAAGAAGATAACTCTGATAGCTGGATGGAAAAGAGACTGCAGTCTAGAAAGACTTGAGGCAAGGAGACCAACCAGAAGTCTACTAATACTAATCTAGGCGTGAGGTAATATGGACCTGTACCGAGGTGGCAGCCACGTCAGAGGACAGACAGGGGAATATATGAGAGATGATACAAAAGTACAATTGACAGGAATTGGTAAATGAGTGGATACAGGGGAGGAGGAGGAGGGGCGTGGCTACAGAGAGTGAAGAGTCAAGAATGACACCTAAGTTGCAAGGCTGGGTGCCTAGGAAGATGGTAATACACTTGAGAGTAATAAGGAAGTAAGTTTTTGGGGAAAAAATACTAAGTTCAATTTTGGACACACTGAATTTAAGAAGCCTATGGGACATCCAGTATGAGATGTCAAGTAGGCAACTGAAGACATGAGACCAGGTTAGGAGAGAACTGAATAAACTGAGAATCATTTATACTGGGATGATAATTCAATCCATGGGAGCTAAAGAGATCAAGTGAAATAGTAAAGAGAAGAGAGGGCTCAGGACAGAACCGTAGGGGTACCTACAGTTAGCAGGCATGACCTGGATGAAGATCCAGCAAAACAGACTGAGAAGGAGGGACAGACAAGAGGTCAGACAAGTAGGAGAACCATGAGAGAGCAATGTAACAAAAACCTGGAGAGAAGAGTGTATTGAGAAGAGTGCCATCAACAATGCCAAAAGATGCATAAGGTTTAGAAGGATGAGGTTTGAGAAAAGATCATTACATTTGGTAATTAAGAGACCACTGTTAACTTTGGGAGAGTAATTTCAGTTGAATGACAAGCCTAAAAGCCACACTATAGACAGAGAGGTAAGAGAGGAAAGAAATAGAGGCACTAATTGTAGAAGGCCTTTCTCAAGAAATTTAGTCACAAAACAGAGGAAACAGGATGATGGCTAGTGGGGAAGATCGAGTCCATTGTGTCACCCAGCGCATTATCTATCCCTCTCAGTTTTTGTGTCATCTAGATATCTGACAGGTACACCAAGGGATGTATTTATCCAAGTTATTGATGAAAATGTTACACATCACAGAACCAAGCACAGATAGCTAGAGTACTCCATTAAAGAGGTTCAATTCAGATAATGAACCATTAAAAATTACTCTGATCCAGCCATTCAACAACTATCCCTGTGGCACCTATAATTCTTGTTCTCTTACCAGATCAAACTCCCTTTCGCCTGGTCACCATCCCCCAGCACGTGTCTAATCTACCTATTGGAACATAAGCTCCTTGAGGGCACTAATGGTCTCACTTTTTTATTTGTCTCTCCAGCACACAGCACAGTGCCTGGCACATAGTAGGCACTTAATAAGTGCTTTTTAATTAGTTGTCATATTTCCAAGGAAATGCTGATAAATCTATCAATGCCTTTTCCTTCATACCAGTCATATTTTTTAGCAACCAATTAGTTGTCTGAATACATCATGTTGCAGCTATTGTAATTGTTTGCAGTGTTGATTTCAGATCTTTATTCTTTGAGTTTGGTGTTAATTTGAACCTTTACTCTGAAAAAGAGGACAGCACTAACTGCTTCAGAAATCGCTTCTATGTCATTAACCAATCACAGAAGCAGTCATTTCCTGTCTATTAAGATCAAATCAATTCAATTTTTGCATGTGATATTGTTTTGATACTTGCTCTATCCAGGACACACTAAATCTTTTCCTGATTCTCTGGACTTTTCCACCTTTTCACCCTGGAAAGGTCTTTACCCCTGCGGCCCTCTTCCTCTGATGGGTGAGTTCCTGTCTGGGGCCACCATTTCATTAAGTGCCCAGACCATTCAGGCTCCCTTCTCTCCTAGATCCACTTCTTATTCTCCAGATTTTCCCAGTCCTTCAATCGAAGCTTTCTCATCCTAGAGATATTTCTGTGCCCATTCTCCCAGCCAGCTCCCTTTGAAACGTCTTTCCCCATTAAAAGTAAAACTACCTGAGGGAAAGGATTGTCTTTTTTTGCTTGTATGAATAGCACATAGCACATAGCACAGTGCCTGGCACATATTAATCACTTAATAAATGCCTGCCTTACCTATCTGTCTGTCCATCCATCCATCCATGAGGATATCTTAACCTCTCTAAGGCTTCTGGGTATATGAGCAGTTGTTAACACCTTTAGCTATTTTTTATTTCTTAACCCCAAACCATAATTTTCACCATCTCCTAAGCCCACTTTCACACTGAAATAATCACTTACATGCCCGTTGAATTGGTTTGAAGGACCTTTTCAAGCTCTTCTCATTTTATCAAATGCAACAGATATTGGCATATAAAGTACCATATGAAGTTAACTAATGCTGTAATTTTTTTTTAACCAGGCACTGTTTAAGAAGCCATTTTTTCATTTCCATACAGACTTGCATATTTTGATCATATTAACATTATCTCCTTTGAGTGTTGTGGTGTTACGGCAGTAAATGCATTATCTAAAAATTTCTGCCTTTCTAATTTTACTTAGGGTCAGAATGGCATATGTTGATTTGTTCTGCTTGACTATACACATTTATTATAATGGAAAAGGCTTCCACTCAGGGGAAAACAGGGTACAAGGAAGGTTAGTGGGTAGTGAAAGAAATGAAAAATGGAGGCTTCTATAAAACACCTTTTCAAAAGCACAGAAAAAAGTGAAAGGTAACACAAAGAGCAATATTGTTACTATCTTGTTAAACTAATTGTGTGTGTGTGTGTGTGTGTGTGTATCTTAACTAAGAGAAATTCCATTTCTTATATAATCCTCTTCTCTGTTCTTGGTGAAGTTTTAAGAGCTTTAAGTTTGTCAGTATTCAGTTGTTTATCAGTCATGTCTGACTATTTGGGGTTTTCTTGGCAGAGATATTGGAGTGGTTTGCCATTTCCTTCTCCAGCTTATCTGACAGATGAGGAAATGAGGCAAACAGGGTTAAATGACTTGCTCAGGGTCACAGAGCTAGTAAGTGTCTGACGCTGGATTTGAACTTAGGAAGACGAGTCTTCCTGACTCCTAGCCTAGTGCTCTTATCTACTGTGCCACCCAGCAGCCTTTTTAAGCTTTAATAGCCAAAGTTTAAATGAGTTTATCGGTTTCCATGAGTCAATTGTCATCTCTAGACAAATGGCTCAAATCTTAACATCTAGTCCTTTTTTCTGTTTTGAAATACTTGTTGATGATTAATTTCATGACAAAATTTCAACAATTTGCCTGTGACCTAGAACTAATCAATTTCTATGACCGTTCTATGTGTATTTGGGGAAAAAAGCATATTCTTTGCTCTCTAGTTTCTTCAAGATTCTGTTTAAGTTTATAATTTCTCATTTTCTTTTTGTCTCACATTTTGATATGAAGAGTTTTCAACAGACCATTATTACTAATGTTCTGTCTTCCTTTGAGATATTTTCCTTTATAAATTACTTGCTATATACTTGAGTGCCCATATTTAAAGTTGTGTACTTTATATAATCAGTCAACAAGCACTTATGAAATACCTACTATGAGGCAGGCGCTGGAGACACAGATATAGAAGAGAGATAGTCCTTGCCCTTAAGGAGAATTTGTCCCTAAAGTGGGATGCGATATGTTGACAGGTAAGTAAATGTGGCATGTATGCAAAATAAAAACACAATAATGTGGGAGGAGGGGCTCGTGGAGAAGGAGGAGGCGGTGGCTTATATCAATCTCAAATTTGTCTTAAAGAGAGCTTTAAGAGGTTAAAGAGGCTTCCTTCCTCCAAGAGGAAGAGGTGAGGAGAGAGAGGATTCTAGGCAGAGTGGCCTGTGCAAAGGTACAGAGTGGGAAATGGAACATGGTAAACAGGGAATATCAAATCGGACAATTTAAATTTGGTTGGAACATACAGCACAAGAAGGGAGCAATGAAAGGTGACCCAGAAGTCTTGGTGCAGTTTTAAGCTTAGCTTAAATGATTTTATCAGCTTCCATGAATTCAATTGTCATCTCCACACAAATGATTCTCAGATCTAAACATCCAGTCCTATATTCTCTCCTGGCTCTAGTCCCTCATCTCTAACTTTCTGCTTGACATCGTCCCTGGATGTTCCACAGGCATTTCAAACTCAATCTGTACAAAACAGAACTCATCATCCCCGCCCCCGCCCCCCAAACTCTTCTTAAATTTCATAGCTTAAAACTACACTAAGACTTCTGGGACCTCCTGTCTGTATAATCTTGAAACAGGTTGGAGCTAGCCTGTGAAGGGCTTTAAACGCCAAAGGAATTCATATCTTCCAAAGGCAGTAGGAAGTCACTATAGTTTCTTAAGCAGATCAATAACTTAGTAAGACAAGTATGTTAGGAAGGTCCTTTCAGAAGCTGTGTGTAGGGTGGGCTGGAGGGGGAGAGACCAGAGGCAGGGCAACCCGGACTAGGCTGTGGTATGAGAACGAGGTGGATGCGGCAGACGGACGTGACGAGGCCCAGCATCTGCCTATAGGTCATCCAGGGAAGATGTCAAGCAGGAAACTAAAGAGGAGGGACTAGAGCGCAAGAGAAAGAGTAGGGTTAGATGCTAGACTTAAGTCACTTGTGCAGAGGTGACTGCTGAATCCATGGAAATCAACAAGACCACTGAAACGAAGGATGAGGGAACAAGAGAAGAGAGTTAAGAACACAGCCCTGGGATACACCCACACATAAGGGCAAGGAGGACTGGTCCGAAAGGCAGGAAGAACTACCTTGTCAGGGGCAGCTAGGTGGTGCAGTGGATAGAGCACAGCCCTGGAGTCAGGAGAACCTGAGTTCAAATCTAGCCTCAAACACATAATACTCGTTAGCTGTGTGACTCTAGGCAAGTCACTTAACCCCAATTGCTTCACAAAAAAAAAGGAGAATTACTTTGTTTATCTCTCAGTGTTTTTGGTTTGAATTCGATTCAGCAAGATATTATGGAACTAAACTTTAGTCCACTGTTTCAATTTAAATTTGGGTATATTTGTGTATGTGTTTTTTGTGGAAAACATATTGTTTTACTATTTTAAAAAATCCACTTTTTATTTATATTTACCTAATTCCAATTGTTAAATTTTCTTTACTTTTAAATTATTTTTGTATTTCTAAAATAAGCCACCTCTCTTCTATGCCTGTCTACCCCCCAATAAATTCAAGAGAGATCTACATGGACTATATTCTAGTTCAACGTTTTAGGAGAAGTCATGTTTTAAGTTGGCCTATACAATAAAAATTGGATATATTAAAAACAAACAAAAAAAAAAGAAAACAAAAAAAAAGCCAAACAATTTGGCCCTCTACATTGTGTTTAGCCTAAACTTGGAAGATTCTTGTACACGTGAGACAGGGGAGAAGATATCCAAAGAGCCTAATTTTTTTTTAAAAAGAAAAACTCACCTTTATTCTAATAAATATTTCAAACTCAATTACTTCTTTCTTTTTTTTTTGGCTAGGCAATGGGGTTAAGGGACTTGCCCAGGGTCACACAGCTAGTAAGTGTTATGTGTCTGAGGCCGCA
Source organism: Vombatus ursinus (assembly GCF_900497805.2). Lineage (NCBI taxonomy): Eukaryota > Metazoa > Chordata > Mammalia > Diprotodontia > Vombatidae > Vombatus > Vombatus ursinus. The sequence goes on from NW_020954687.1 coordinate 2,810,574, forward strand.
TTTGAACTCAGGTCCTCCTGAATTCAGGGCTGGTGCTCTATCCACTGTGCCACCTGGCTGTCCTTAAATTCAATTATTTCTCTAAAAACAGCTCATAAACTCACCTGTATATTCTGTCCCAGATGCTACTGAAGAGGTTGTAGATGCATTTTCCCAGTCTTTTTCACCATTTCGGCTGCCACAGCGACTTGGAGATAAGAAGCCCTCTACAGACTCTGACCTAAAGAGATAAAATAGTTTGTTCATTTCAAACTAAGAATATTTCAAGGGAAATGAATAGGAGACAAATTACAAAGGATGATAGTATGAACTAGATAGTATAATTTCTGTCTTTTATAGACTGTGGGTGTATCACAATCTTTTTTTATTCAATCTTTTTTGCAGTTCCAAATTCTCTCTCCCTCCTCCCCAAAATTAGAAAGCAAGAAAAACAAAGTCCATTAAAATATGTATAGTCATGTATGATAATCATGCACTGACAGTGACTCAGAAATCACATCTGCCAGTGCAGATATAGCTCATCTGGGCCTGGTTACTTGAATTCATCAAAGGCAGCTTACTCCTATCTCCCTACTTAACTTGTGTGTCAACTCTCCCTTCGCCATTTTTGTTAGGATCTTTCCAGTCCAAAATTGTTTCTCACTGGAAGGGAAAATGGAAAGGCTAAGCAGCAATTCTTGTTCTCTGTCCCGAGTAGTTACTGCAACATTTACTACAAGTATTATTCTTATCTTTTCTTTGATATCCTTCTCCCAATGTAGCTTTTAAAATACCCCTTTTTTATTCTCCTTCATTTTCCTCGTCATCCTCAGCTCAAAATGCCTCCTTCGTGGGTGAGAATGAGGTCCAGAAAAATAGTTTCTCACTAGTTGTTCTATCTTTTGAAGGATGAAACTATCATTAACATTTCAAGAAATTATTAGCTGCTCTGCTTTAGGCAGAGAGAGGAGCAGTAGATGTTCATTTAATTGGGGTTGTCCTACCCCTCCAACACTACTATAACACGTCTTCTTCACGCCAGGCTTGTGATGTTTCTGAAACTCCTATAAATCTGTTCCTTCTGTCCTGCTGGTCTACAGTATATTCCAATGACAATACTGCTTGTTCTACTTGTCTTGGTTTTTATACAAATGCTCTCCCCATCACATATTTTCATTTTGATTCCTAGATTTCCTCTCATGAATCTGTCTTCTTAATACTGCTTCCTCCCTCTCTCCCCCTACTTTATCCTGCTTCTTCTAATTAAGGTATTCTGTCCCAGAATTGTAGGTCTAATCAAGGGTTTCATCCCACTAAATCTCCGTGATACTTATAAGGTTAAATTTGCTTCTCTGTATTAGGATCTCGAGTTCACTTTTCTTGCTACCCACACTTTATTTGTGAAGATCTCTTGGATCATGGGTTTTACTGCTGGCTCCTATAGATGTTTATTTCCCATGGTGTATCTGGGTATTTCTACTATTATTTATTTTGAGGGATATATCTAGGTGGTTTTCCCCCTCCTCCTTTCATTTCATTAGTCTTCAGATTAGATTTTCAAGACTCTGGACAAATACATTTTTATAAGCCTTTGTCAGGTATATATACTCTCCCTGGACAGGAATATATCATTCCTGCATTTTAAATTGCTGTCCAGAAATATAAATCCTATTCTCAGACACCATGTTCTTACCACTTGTTAACTTCCCAAATCCACCTCTTTCTCATCTAAAGCCCTAGCCTTTGATATGCAGTAATGAAAACACTACTTACAGCAGCCTACACAATTTATGTATATCTTCTATGACAACTAGCCCAAATGCTGCAATGTTGGGCATAAGAAGAAGCCCTTACATAAGAGGCCCAACTATGAGCTGGACCACTAGCTACTCAACACCAAGAATGGGTCTTACTTGCATTCACACATACAAATATGGGGCGGTTACAAGAAGCACTAAGTAGAGGCTAGACATGGACAACTTCTCTTGGGACTCAGACATTGTAACTGCAAACCAGGATCACTGATGTGGTCTACATGTCCAACAATGAGCTGGCACAGACCAAGGTGTTGGTGAAGAACTGCATCCCACTCATCAACTGCACCCCCATACTGACAGTGGTATGATGGTGGTATGGCCTATGCCCTGGACAAAATAAGGAGGCAAAAACTGACTTCTGAGGAAGAAATTTTAAACAAGAAGCAAAGAAGATTGAGAAGAAATATGAGGAATGGAAGAAGGATACTAAGATCAGCGTGCATCGAGAAGAGCAGCATAAGCAAGGTAAACTGCGGGCAATGAGCCACTGGGTTCCTTTCAAGATGGTAAGGAATTCTGACTGGTGTAGAATTATATATTCTGCATTACAGAATTCTGTCTAAGGAAGACCATGGCCAGAAAAGGAAAATAAACTCATTCCCTGAGATTTACTGGTGTAACAAATCCCCAAATTGATTAAAAAAAAAAAAGACGACTTATGCCTTAAGGTCTTCCATTTCTGAGACTTACTTTCTAGATTCCTTTTGGCAATCTCACCTGTGCCCACATGAAACCACCAGAAACAAGTGGTAGTCACCAGGTTTAACAAATTTGGGAAGGTTCTCTGTAGCTTTCTAGATACATGTCCCAGAAGGACAGCAGGCCTCTCTACTGCCCTCAGTCACTTTCAGTAGGGATTTGTCCACCACCAGGACTGCCTCTCTGTCTTCTGGCCCTCACCTGGTGGTACCTGTAGCTCCAAGCCCCGTTCCCTGGAGGACAAGCAGAGGACCCAGAGCTCCCTCTCCAGGACGGGCTTCAGGTCTGTTACTGTCACTGAGTGTTTGCTGGGTCTTCATGACCCCGCTTCACATTACCATCCCAGGACCTTCTGACATAGGGCAAGATTCCCCTCTACCTCTTCATATCCTTTTTCAAATTGGTTTTCACTCAGAATCCCTTCTTGCATTCTTTTAAAGGAATACTTCAGGGGCAGCTCGGTGCCACAGTGGATAGGGCACCGGCCCTGGAGTCAGAGGGACCTGAGTTCCAATCCAGCCTCAGACACATAACACTTACTAGCTGTGTGACTCTGGACAAGTCACTTAACCCCAAATGCCTTACCAAAAAAAGAAGAAAAAAAAAAGGAAAACTTAATTCTCACTAATAATCATGGGAGTGGAGCAGTGTTCTTTGGGCCCCTTTATCTTCTCATAAAAGATGACCAGCATGCATTTTGAGCATAGTTGAAGGAATTGGTGATCTGTAGTCTAGAAAAGAGAAGACTTAGCAGGGGGAAAGATAGTTGTATTAATGTACTTCAACAGTTGTTAAAGGAAAGAGGATCAAGCCTAATTCTGCCTGGCTCCAGGAGCACAAACAGAGGAAAGGGTTAGAAGGAAAACCTTCTTAATACTTTTGAGTTATCCCAAAGTGGAACTGTCTCCTTCAAAAGACAGTGGGTTTCTCCTCACTAAAGGTTTTTAAGGAAAGGTTCTATGACTGAGGCGGGGTGGGGGAAGGGGGCCACCAGTGGCATGGCTACATTGGATTCTCATTTTTGGTATGGTTGGATTAGATGGCCTCTGGGGTCCCTTCCAATCCAACTCTGGTTATTTCCCTTGGGGGCCGATTTTTATGCGGATCAATGGTATAAAAACTGAATTCAAGTAATAAATTGACACATCAGTAGCAAAAAAAATCATTACTCTAAAGAGACAATAAACCCAAAAGACAACTAGCACTACCAACCTAAATAATTTCACTTTTCCTTTATCCCACCCCCCCATGGGAATTTTATTTAGCACGATTTTAGTTAGTGACAATTCGTAGATATAAGTGTTTTCAGGAACAGCATAAAGTGTTGACAATCAATGACCAGGGGAAAAAAGTCTTCTAAAGGAAAAGAAAAGTTAGTCTTAGGTAAAACTATGGATATGATTTAAATGAAAGGTTAATGAGTACAAGGCATTATAAGAGATTCTATGACATTCAAACTGAGAAAACTGAAGATAATTTTCCAATAAAAATGTTAATAATTACTACTTTACCTTGGTGTTCTCTTGCCTGAATGCACGCTCTCATTGTCTCCTGTGTTCAGTGATGCCAAAGAAAGGCTAGAGACTGAAAAAACACGATAAATTCGTGACCCTGGATAAAAACAAAGTTAGATTTTTTAAACAGGCAAATAGCAAAGAGTCTGTTCATTAGATAACACCAGCATATGGAGACTGAGCTTCTACAATACTTTTTTCATTCAGTATTCATCTTAACTTGTAATATGCTGCATGCACATATATAGTTTGTCAATTTTGTAACATGTAAACATAAATATATAACACATAACTGACATACTCATGATAAACAAGTATAATCTTAATTTGTTGCTAAAATTTGTTATTTCCAGAAGGCAAGCTCTAAACCAACATATGTAACAATAATCCCATGAGGAAAGATTTTAATAAAAACCAAAAAGTTGAATGCTGCAAGTCATAAGGCTTTTTCAGAAATCTTTCATTGGTAGGCGGAAAAATTAAGCTTTTTAATTACAGAAACTTTTTTTAGGCAATGCTAAATATTTTCTCCATTAAAGTTCCAGTCTGATGACTCCTTATAACATGGAGGTCCTCATACTGACAAAGACTACGCCAGCTGGACTTGACCTTGGGCAAGTTCTGACAAGAAGAAAAAGCATTTGAGTAGGGGTGTGCTGACGGACTGTCTAGCTGTCTGAGGACTGGCCCAACTAAATTCAGATTCTTATCACTAGGTTAGCCACTATGTGATGAGCTGTTTGGGCTGCAACAACTCAGGTTAAGCCACTTAATAAAGAAAAGAAGGGCTGTGACTTGTGTCAGGAGGGAGAATTTATATATCGGTGAAATAATGGCGCATGTTACAGCACATACAGTATGGAACTTGGAGTTAGGAAAACCTGAGTTCAAATCCAGCCTCAGACACTTACTAGCTGTGTGACCTCAGTTTCTGAAACTGAAAAGCAAAGGGATTGGACTAAATGACCTCAAACTCCCTTTTAGCTCTAAATCTATGATCCTATGAAATCCCTCATACTTGAAGTATTTATGTGATTTTTTTTCATAGAGATATCTACTGAGTAGTGGATCAAATGTAACCAATACATAATTCTTTTGCATATGAGCAACAATGTTTTGTTGCATGTAATTATTATACTGCAAATTTTCTTAGGTTTTTAAAAAGACTAAGAGAATCTTGCCAAATTTTCCAAAATATTAGATCATAAGAAAATAAGAATTTTTGGGAATAAGAAGTAACCATGCAGAAATGAAAGAGAAAAGATATTAATTAAAGATATAAGAAATGAAGATCCTTAATTAGTTTCTACATTAAAGGAGCTTTTAAAGGACTTTTTACCTTACATTTCTTATTATGCTGAAATCCTTCTTGTCCATTTCATGTTTCCCAAATTATAATATATTCCTAAGTTTACAAGTGCAAGAATGGGTTAGTAAATTGAAAAGTGTACAACAGTGGCAAAAGTACCACAAAAGGTTAGTGTTTATATTGGGGGGTTTTAACATTCACACTTGTGTTGCTATATATATGCATGCAGACATAACACATTACTATTAACATAACTTTCATCTGCTAATTTTGGCTTTGCAATTAAGATGCATGCAGATTTCTAAATTAGATTTATCAATTTAGCACAAGAAGCTAATCAATGCAAGGCCAAGTTAGTATCTCAAACCAAGCTGGTGTTTTTATATGAACAGACTCTTTCTAACAAGATGTTACCTGGTGGACCTTTGATTGGTGTTTTAGGTGATTCAATATGATCCCTGTGAATAGATTTTGGCCGCTGCTTTTTTTGTTTTGCTACATGAGGGCGAGGCTTAATTACTGTATCCATATCTTCCATGAGTTTCAGCTGTTTTCTTCTCATATATTCTTGCCTAATAAATTCTCTACGTGCTCGTTCATCTTCTTTCTTCTGGCGTTCTTCCTCAGTTTTACGCCTATGAAATCAAATACAGTTAAATTCCTAATATTATAGATCACAGTTTAAAGCAATAACTATATGAAAGAATATGTTTATATGAAACAAGCAAAAAGTAATTGTTAGGTATCAGAAGCATTCCAAAGAAATCTGGCTGTGTTCACAAATAATTTTCCTGAAATAACCATTAATTTTATTTCACAAAGGATACCACTCAATTATAGAAATTTAATTTTCTTTGAAACTGTATTTCTCTACAATTAGACTTTTAAATACTTTAGCCTCATGGGAATATGCTACTTCATTTAGGGGAAAATATGGTCTGAAGATACTCTGAAAACTAAAAAACATTTAAAAATTAATACATTTGTCTACATGCATAGCATACTACAGAATTAATAATCCCAGCATACTTAAACCCTATTAATACAAATGAATAAGACATACTATTTTAATATACGAAAAATTCAATTACCTTGTTTCTTCCTTCTTATGTTCTAATTCTGCTTCTAGCTGCTGTTTTCGAAGTAAAGTCTCTCTTTCTCTCCTCAATCGTTTCTCCAGCAAAGCTGCCCGTTTCATTGCCATATCATTCTCTGCTTTTTGATCATCCTAACAACAGGGTAATTTAGAAGAAAGCAGATGAACAACCTCAGGTGACTACACTCTAATTTTCAAATGTTTCATATTTGGTAGTGCTGTGCTTCCAGCTGGAAACATGAACTATTTGCACAACAGGCCATTATGGAAAATTTATGCAAATCTACTAGGTATATTTCACATTAGGTAGTATAAGGTGATGCAAGACAGATAAAATTTATATAAAACCATATGTCATAATACTGAATTTCAAAATAGTTCTTTTGTTCATATGGTCATAGATTTAGAACTGGAAGGGCCCACTGAGGTTATCTAGTCCAACCACCTCTTTCATAGATGAGAAACTGAAGATCAGAGAAGTTAAATAACTCATCTGGGGTAATGTAGCCACAAAGATGGCAGACAGGGACTAGAACCCATGCCTACATAGTATTTTAACGTATGTAGATATTGGGTACCAGAAAAGACTCTATTTATGAAAGTACATGTACAAAAAATATTTACAGCAGCTTTTTAAGTGGTGGCAAAGAATAGGAAATTGAGGGTATGTCCATCAATTGGGGAGTGGCTGAACAAGTTGTGGTATATGATTGTAATGGAATACTATTTTATCATAAGAAATGACAAGCTGGATGCTCTTAGAAAAACATGGAAAAACTTACATGAACTGATGCAAAGTGAAATGAACAGAACCAGAACATCACGTACACAGTAACAGCAATATTGTATGATGATCAACTGTTAATGACTTAACTATTCTCAGCAATACAATGGTCCAATACAATCCCAAAGGACTTATGATGAAAAATCCTATCCATCCTCCAGAAAAAGAACTGAGTCAGAATGCAGGTAAAAGCATACTTTTTTAACTTTAATTTTCTTGTTGGTTTTTTTTTGGGGGGGCAATATTTCTGTGTTTTCTTTCACAATATGACTAATATGGAAATGTGTTTTGCACAACTGCACATGTATGCATATCCTATATTACAATGCTTGCCTTCTCAATGAATGGGGAGGGGAGGAAGAGAATTTAGAACTCAAAATGTTAAAAAAAAAAAGAAACTAATAAAATATTGGATAAAAAAAGAAAGTAAACATACAATGAATTCGTTGAGATTATTTAACATTATCTGGAAAAATGAAGTAATCAGGTATTAACAGAATAACTTATTCACAAGCTAAAAATATAACATCAGTGTGAAAAAATGGGAAAGATGTGGACTGGATGAGAACACAGTTAAAAGGGCTTAGAACTGAATGATCAAATCCAACACTAATTAATAGATTCATATCAACTTAAAAGAACATCTCTAACAGAGGGCAACAGGCTCTGTCCTTGCAAAAGAATATTGTTTAGCAAAGAGATGAAGGAAATTAAGCTGGAAGGGACAGATAACGATCAACAGGCTGGAACAAGATGGCTGAAGGTAAAGTTCAAGAGTGATAAACATGAAGTATCATACCCAGGCTTAAAAAAAGAGCCAGCTTATTCTAAGTACAGGATGGAGATGTCCACGGAGGCAACGCTACGATGACAGCTGCTTGTGTGACAAGACTCAATGTTCTCCTAAGTAGAGCACAACATTCTTGAGTGTAGGGGATGTTTTGTGATATGGTGGCTCAAATACTAATGTAGACACAGGCAACCTTAATAACCTAAACACATCTCAAGGCACAGTAGCAGTAGTTTTGTGTTGTACTCAGGTGGGGTCAGACACGTGGACAAGCCTGTTCTGTTCTGGACATGTTGGTCTGTGCCGATTCCCCAAGGTTCCTCTGAGAGGTTTGTTCAAAGCTCTTTGGACTCCCATGTGTTACTGGTCCCTCATGCAGATGGCCAATGCAGGGCCGCCCTCTGCTGGCCAGTTTAGGAATATGTTCCACAATATAGGCCTGAAGAAGATATTTTAGATTTCCAGGAGAAACCATGATTTGCTGAGTATTCCCTTCCTCACTCCAGTTATATATGGTAATTTTCCATATGCCTTAATACATTATGAAAATGGATATACTTTACATAGTCCTATTAATTTAACAAAGTTTTTTAAAAATATGTAATTGCATATACTATCAGTCTAAGCTGATATATTAGTTTTGCTGAATTAATTCTTTTTCCTTTTTTTTTAATTCTTCATTACAAAGGATGGCTCTCTAAGTAGGAGAGGGGGAAGGATATATTTGGAAATTAAAGTGACAAATAAAACAAAAGATTTCAATAAAAATTTAATAGAAAAGAAACATGTAAAAGAAGAAATGGGTTTAAAAAAAAAAACAGCTAGAGATAAATCCAAAATGCAAGATTCACATTTTCCAGTCCCTTTCCCAAATTGGCAATTCTTTAAGAGATATGAAAAATTTTAATTTTAAAAAGACTTTTTACAGGGGACTTATAGGAAGGAGGGGAATCGGAGGCATTTTGTAAACATGAAACTGATGCCTATATTCAAAGAGGATATTTTAGCAACAAATCTCATACGTTATCTGGCAGATGTCAGCACAACTTAAATTACATACCTTAAAAAAGAATCCACAGCATACTTTCTGATCATCATCAAATTGTTCTTTGTCACTTTCTCCTTCATATTTTTCAACAGACACATCAGCCTTATCAGGAGGTTTCAAGTCTGAGAGGGAAACTTCAATTAAATTAACATTTTTAGGAGCTGGAGCTGGAGCCGGCAAAGTGCAAGTCTGAGGTGGTATGGCGAGTTGATTTACTCGATCTTCATTTGGTGTGAGACACACAGTCTCTGTAATGGGTTGTGACAATACTTCAGAAACTGATGACTCCATAGGTTTGAGCTCCTTTTCCTCTAGTTTGTGAACATGCTGTTCCAAAGCCCCTTTGGATTCTACTTCTTCCTTTACTTCTTCTGTAGATTTAGCTTCCTTTAACTGAGGCTCACACACATGCTCTCCATCATCTCCAAAACACACAAAAGATCTAGTCTGAATGGGAACTTGACTTGGTGAGAATCTCCTCAACCGAGGAAGGCTATCTACAGACCTAGGGGGGGTTAAGGTGCGATTTAAAGGGGTTATTTTCAGTTCATTTGGTCTAGGAGTCCTTTGAAGTTTAACAGGGAAGGAGGAGGTCTTCTTGTTAGAAGACTGTGGAGATGGATGAGTTGGACGAGGGGAGTCCGAAGAGAATGGCACAATTGGAGATGACAGTCCTGTCTGCCTAGAAGATTTAAATTCTCTAATCTGTTTCTGCGGAGAAGGTTGTGGAGGTGAAATCACCCAAGACTGTTGCTCCCTCATCTGCATTAACATCTCTTGTTGCAATGACAAACGTTGCATTTCTTGTTGTAGAAAATGAAGAGATGAATTTAGCTTTTCGATGGACTTTGTATATTCTAAAATTTCTCCTTCATTTAAAGTCTCCTCAGAGGGGCTTGCCAAATTCCATTGCTTTTCAGGATCTACAGGTGTGGTTGGAGACTTCAACCATTTGCCTTGAGAGTTGTCAATACTGTCTTTCATTACTTCTGTGGCAGATTTATTAGTCCGTACATCTGCTTTCTGTGATTCTCTTTCCTTCGTTCGATCAGTGTAGACTTTCTCATCCTCAGCACCAGCTGCTTCTTCTCGAAGAGGGGATATTCCATCTCCTTTCTTTTTCACTACAGTGAGGAAGGCTGTTCTGCCCATTTTCTGCCTCTGCTTAGTGAAAGCTGCTTCCATTTTCTTCTTCTGCGCTTCTATAGCTCTCCTTTTTTCCTCTAGTTTCATCCTAAGATGGACCATTTCAGAAGCCAGTAGCTGGGTAGTATCTCTTCCTTGAGGAAGAGCTGTTTCTTCAGGGATCTGGGCCCAAGAAACAACATGAGGAATATTGAGTTCAGAGCCTTCTGGTGTAGTTTTCTGAGAACTGCTCCCACTGCTTCTGCCATCTGTGTGATTCAGTTTTCTGAACTTCTGCTCAGCAAAGCTCGTCATTTTAACTCCTGAGCTGGAAGAAGCACTGCTGCCTGGTTGAGACCTGGTACTCATAGTACTTGGGCAAGGACTTAAAGCTTCTCCGTGGTTGCTAACTCGCATTTCATAGTCCTGAACACACTTGGAAGGTTCTTCCATGTCTGAGTCCATACTAACAGTGTAGTCTCTCAAAGAAGAATCTTCATCCATCGTTTCTGGAATATCCTCTGAAGGAACGTGAATTCCAGTATCTACCTCTGTCGTGTCAGTCACAGGGCTCAGAGCGCCTTTTGTATCAGTTATGACATCGGGACTAGGTGGATTTAGTTTGAAATCTGAATTAAGGAGACTCATTTCCTGACTGTGAAGAAAGAACCCATTTGTGATCTGGTCTGACTGGAGGGCACAGGGAGACTTGTCAGTATCATGAATTATCTGTAAGGCTTCTTCAATGCTTGGTGTTTCAATCTGGTTGCCAAACTCATCGAGAGGTATCCTATTTTGCAAAGCTCCATTTGGAAGCTTATAATGAATATTTTCATTAGAATTTAGTTCAATCGCACTATGAGGTGCACAAGATTTGAGGTCACTTTGAGAGTCTGTATTATTTTCTTCTTCAATGCTTTCTGTCTCCTCTTCTCCATTCACTGGCTTGAAGGACAAATTTTTCCTAATGTGTTTAGGCATACGGTTGCTGTTTAGTGTAAGACCTTCATTACTAAGAGATCGAGTGATTCCTCTGTTTGCAGTAGATCTCCGGACACTATTTTCTTTGTCAAAAGAAATATCAAATGAAACTCCATGCACTGATGACCTTCAAGAAGAAAAAAAATGAGATAAATTCCTTAGGGAATTCAAGAAAAGAACATCTTCAAATATAATTAAATAATTTGGGATGAAACTTCTAGGGAGAAAACATTTTTTTCTTTCTACCTGCTTATAACTAGGGAGAACTCATGGAAGATATCAGGAGGGGCAACCTACTGACCACGCTTCTAAATTTAACCATATTTAATCCTTTCACAACTACATGCCTGCTCTAACACTTCCCATAGTTTAGGGACTAAATACAAACTGTAATCTGGTTAACAGATTTACTTAGTGGCTGTATTTAAAAATAACTTCTATTATTTACCTTTTTTCTTTGGGCCATGTCCCTATGAAGCCATCAACATAAGACATAGATGTAGACCTTCTAATTCCTCCTTCAAAAGCAAAACAGAATCATTTTATCACAAGAAAACAATTTTTTCTTTAAGAAAACAAGAACTTTTATAAATCTAAGTATTGGCATTACAAAAAGCAAAGTAACAATCTGAAGAACTGCAGATTTTCTAATTAACTGAAAAAGTAAATGAAACACAAGCTATTTAAGCCAGCTACATTAGTCACTATTTCAGAATAAAGAATGACCACTCTTATTTATTTATAAATGCTTATTCTTGGTGATTATTTCAAAGCCAAAACAAATAAATGTAAAATGTAACTAAAGCTCATTCTCTTTTAATCTTTCACTTTTTTACCTGAATCAGATGGTGGTTGGGGATATTGATGTCTAGCAGGCAGATGATGATGAGACTGGGAAAATGCAGTACCTTCCCTAAAATAAATCAAAGTAATATTATACATTTGTTACACAAAAAATTCTGTGTATTATAGTTGAACATATAAACAATTTCACCACCTCTCATTCTATATACAATGAAGATTAAGAAATAGACACTTTATACAGTTTTTAAACCTCAAACTTATTCATACATTGGAAAACAATAATAACTGTGATCATATATGAGGCAGCTAGATGGTCAACAAGGGACAGAACACTAAACCTGAGAGTCAGGAAAACATAAGTTCAGACATTTACTAGCCAATCTGATGAGTGTGAGGTGATACCTCAGAATTGTTTAATTTTAATTTCTTTAGCTTTTAGTGATTTTGACCATTTTTTTCATATGGCTATTGACAGCTTAGATTTCTTCTTTTGAAAACTGCTTAGTTCTTTTGACCACTTATCAACTGGGGAATGGATCTTTTTTTCTTAAAAATCTGACTTAGTTCCCCATGTCTTTTTGGGGGGGGGGGGGGAGTCAAGTGACTTGCCCAGGGTCACACAAGTAATATGTATCTGAAGTTGGATTTGAACTCAGGTCCTCCTGACTCCAGGGCTGGTGCTCTCTCCAGGGCTGGTGCTCTTTCCGTGGCACCACCTAGCTGCCCCAGTTCCTTATGTATCTTAGAAATGAGACTTTTATCAGAGATAATAGATTGCTGCAAAGATTAGTAAATTCACATGAAAAGAAATAATATGACACAAACAATATCTGATCTGAAAATGAATACAAGGAGAACTCAACTGAATGCTCCCTGAAGTTGATTTAAGTTTTAGTAAAATGTACCTAAGTAGTTGAAATAACAATGAATCTTAAAAAAAAAAAAAGTTTCCTAGTTTTGGGGTTTTTTTAAGTATACAAGTATAGCAGAGAGCTTGAGGGCATTCTATTTAAAACAGAATTTCTTAATAACTTTTTCATATCTGCTTAGAACATGAATCTTAAAAAATTTAGTAAAATAAGGACAAAGAATAAACTGTGTACAGTGGAGCAAGTACTTGATTGGCAACCAGAAAGAAGCCCTGGTTTGGAATCCTAGCTCTGCCACTTACTAGCAGTGTGATTTCAGACAAGTTACTTAATATCTCTGGGTCTCAATTTCCTAACATGTAAAAAGAGAGGGTCATCTAGTATAACCAAGAGTCAATAGCTCTTCCAACTCTTGAAGGCTGAACCTATGATGCTAAATACTGACACCAGCTCTATTTCCCTCTTAATTTTTTCTATTCCTGAATTCCTAAAATCAGAACCAAGATAGATAGATGCATGGATGGGTAAAACTAATCTGGTACATTCATATAGTTAAAACAATATCTTGTTTAGACTCTCCAAGTCTAAGAAGTTTATATAGCACGGTAAGGTTTACAAAGGGCTTTCCCAACAACAATTCCGTGAAGTAAAATAGTACAAGTATCATCCCAATCTTATAAGCTGAGAAAATGGAGGCTCTGAGAAGTTAATAAGTTCATAATCTTCTAGTTATTAAGTAAAGGTAGAATTAGAACTCAAGTTTCCTGATATCAAGTCCAGTACTCTTTCTCACTAGACCATACTGCATCTCTCAAGCAAAATTTCATTTTTTTTCCCAGGTACAATAATAAAATCAATAACATAGCTGGATCCCCAGTCAATTCTTACTTATCTACAACAATGGGAACAATTAAGGTAGATAATCAAAAACAAATTACTATTCAAGATAATTTAAATTTGGACTTTAGAATGCATTTCTACATGCAATTAACTCTTCATTATCAGATCTAATAGGACATAATTCATATAATGAGAACAATGAACTATTAAAAATCATCTGTGTGGATCTACAATTCGTTTTTACACTTATATGTTTCTCACATCCTAGGAATTTAAAACACAGCAAGCACGGTGATGAAGCCACACCTGGAAGGTCTGGGTGCCAATAAAAGTAAGCTTCACCTTGTTCCTTAATGTCCTCTAATTCACAATAGGGAAGGAAAACACACCTTAATGAGTGACATTGCGATCTGGCCCGAGTCAGCCTATCTTCCTCTCAAAGTTTTAAGCATGTCTGAGTCACACATTTTTGGGGGAGAAGTGGGGAAAATTAAGTATTTTTTTTCCTAACAACTGAGCACAGGTTGGTGGTGAAGGAGACAATGACCTGAGTGGTTCACGCTCACTTGAAACACATTCCCTTCCAGTTTCTTTTGGGCTATGGACTGCATAACTTTCCAAGAGTTAACAGAATCTGTTCCCATTCACGTTCTGTACTTTTGGCCCTGCTTGCTCTTCTCATCCCTCCAAAATCACTCCTGTCACTTGTTTGGTTTTTACAGGATAATCAGATTACAAACCTAGAAGAAGAAGAGACCTCAATCTAGTCCCACCTACTCATTTTATAGATAAGGAAACTGAGGCCTGAGGAGGTTGAGTGACTTGCCCAAGACCACACAGGTAGCTGCAGAATGCAGATATTACCCTTCTTTTAAAACAGCACGCCAAGAGCTGTGGTTTTAATGTATTAGGTCTAACCCTGAATATTTATGCAACTTAATTATAATATTTTCATATATAAGTAAAGTTCTTTGAATTTCTTAGCTAAAAGGTATAAAAAGCATGGATGTTCTAAAACATAAAATAAATTTAAAAGGTTTGATTCAGCCTCTGGAAAATATAAATAAAGATGCAGAAAACAGAGAAAAATAAATTTCAAATAAAAAAAACAAATTAGAGATTCCAAAATAAAAATAAACTTTAGATTTTGATAAACAGATATTAAAAGTTTACAGACTCTGTTGCAAAAATATCCAACAAAATTAATTCCCTATACCTTGTGCAGGGTTAAGAAGCCAGGACATGTTAAATGGCAGGCAAATGGTTTTAATCAAGTCAAAATTTTCATTTTGCTTTTAATTCAGGTTTCCCGATTTTACGAATGAAAGCAAAATAACCCTACAAAATGTACATAGGGTAATTTTGGGACTATTATGTTGCTGAGATCTATTGGTAGCCATACAAAAATTTTTTAAAATGTAAAAATAAATGCCTGAAAGGAAGCTCATATTTTATATACTTAAAAAAATCTAATAATAGATTTGCCCTACAGAGTATGAGTTTAACTTATTTGCTCTAACAAATCTTACAAATCCATTGCTATAAAAGTTGAGTTTTGAGGAGGCTGTTAGGAATTCAGAGTACACTTTTTTGTAATGTATCTCAAAGAATACTTAATTTGGATAAAGGTGTTAAAGACTATTTAAAGATGGTTTTTAAGGGCTATGAAAACCCCTATAACCTTATAAAAACTCTTGCTTCTTTTGAAGGTAATTAGCATTTGCTGCAGTTTCATTAGTAAATATTGCAAGAATGGTGATACATCACTGTTATTACCTCGTAGAGAAGTCAGAACTGCACGAACCATCCGTAAAGTTTCTTTTGGCAGTATTCAAGACTGGAACAGAAGGCATATCTTTCATAGGTTCAGCTAGAAAAGAAGATGAAAGCCTTAAGTTACCACTTTCTTTAGCTGATGTTATAGTATTTCCAACATCAAATTAATTTAAAACTCAAATAATATGATTCAAAGTCTAGAAAAATTAAAAAAAAATAAATTTCAGTCAAAGTGGCATAATATATGGTAGGCAACATGAGAAAAATGTTCTTTAGAAATCTGGATTGGACCAGAAAAGGAGTAAAACTCTACTTCATACCCAGCAGTCAGTCAGTCAACTGCTATTTATTAAGCATGTGCTATGTCACAGGCACTGTGCTAAGCAGAGGAGATACAAAGAAAGGTAAAAATTAGCCCCAGTTCAAGGAATTTACAGTCTAATGGGGGAGGGGGGGAACACAGCACAATTTATATACATATAAGAAAAATGTTGGGGGTACATACCTCAAAAGTTAGGCACTAACTATAGAGAACTGGGAAAGGCTTCTTGCAGAAGATGGGACTTTGGTTGAGACATGAAGGAGGCCGGAGAAGAAAGGAGGTGAAGATGAGAAGGGAGAGTAGTGCTGGTATGGGGGACAACCAGAGAAAATGTTTGGAATCAGGACATGGACTGCCTTAGTTGAGGAACAGCAGAGGCCTGTGTGGATTGGAGGGGAGTAAGGTATAAGAAGACTGGAAAAGTAGGCAGGGGTCAGGTTATGAAAGGCTTTAATCGCCAAAAAGATTTTCTATTTGATCCTGGATGTGACAGGGAGCTTACTAAACAGGGAGGAGGAGAAGAAGGGGAAAACAGCCACACTTTCATTTTAGGAAGATCAATCTGACATCTGCGTGGAAGATAGACTGGATTGGGGAGACACTTGAGGCAGGAAGACCAACTAGCAGGCCATTGAAATAGTGCAGGTGCGAGGCGATAAAAGCCTGCACCAAGGGGACTGAAGTATCAACAGGAGAGATAAGGGGGCATAGGAGAGATGTCACAAAGATGGAAACAAGACTTAACCACTGATTGCATATGAGGAGTAAGAGAGAGGGAGGAGTCAAGGATGGCATCCCCAACACTGGCAGTCTTAGAAAAAAATGCTTTGATCTAGAAAACATATTTGGAGCAGAGAGAAAGAATCCTAAACAAACTGATGGCTGGCTGTTCTATTGGAGTCAATAGCACTGTCTCATTTCATCTTCAATATATGAGAGGGCGGAGTCAGGAAGGAAAGAGTAACCTTGGGGTCGAATGTGAACAAGGGCAAAAATGATAGAAATCAGGATAGGGCACCTGAAACTGTCATTCTATAATGTTTCACTTAAGTTTATATCGCTACTCTTCTGATACTTTCCCCCTCAGTAATCCAATAAAACCACCATCAAATCCCAAGCTTTACCAACTGGACCTGAGGGATAAGAGAATACTGACACCTGAGAAGGGTTTAAAGGAGCTTGGTAGCAACTACCAGGGGTTGTCCCAGATGTATGAAGGTTTGCGGAATTTTACAAATTGAGGAAAGGTTTTAAGAGAACAAGAATAAGAATCATCAAAGAGTGCTGTTTTCTTATTGCTCCAGGGTTTTTCCTTATTGGTGTTAAAAAAAAAAATCATAGCAAATACTTGTTTCTCTACTAAAATGATTTTTAAAAACTCAACTCTTTCTAAGAAATTCCTGAAGTGTTCCAGATTTTCTATAAATATACTGCAAAGTTTGTAAAAAAAAAAAGTCAGCTATAACTGGACTAATACTGTGTAAAGTGAGAATAAAAGCAAACAGAGATATTTTAAAATTAATGGAAACTTGGTATTTTATTTAGCCAAAATTTCCATGGAATTTTAACCAGATATGGATGTCATTTCTTTACCTTATACACAGTATTAGAGAAAGTATGGTATTCTTCCTATACAGTAATTAAACAAGGATCTCCTCTCACCCAACCAAGAGAGAACATTTCACTGAAAAGGAAATTCAAACATGTCCAGGTTAAGCTTCTATAAATCATTAATGAAGAAGGTTTGGGTTGTTTCTTTTCATAATTACTTAATTTTTGTAACTACTGGAATGGATGTATCTTGATATTTTAAACTGAAGGATTTAAATTGTATTCTTATAGATGATCTACTGAAAACTGGCCCTGAATTAAAACTTAATGACCAATATGCAGGCTTTTTTTTTTTAACACAACTTTTAAAATAAGGAGAAAATGTGACACAGATGACTTTAATGTAATAATTTATGGAATGAAGACCATCTATCAAGTCAGAAAAGGGCTGCCACTACATCAGCGGAAGAGGTGCCTGAACTATGGAGGTAACTATACATCTTGGAGAATACAATTTGGCCTAAGGCATGGTGTTTAAATTGAATTTAGCTCATCATAGCAGACAGAAAGACTGTATGAAGCAACTAATGTTTCTCCTATCACAAGTACAGTGATCCTTTGCTTGTCATTTTTTGCCTAATACAACATGACCTGGAGCTATGAAAAAGCTCCCCAAAATATAGAATACACAATTTTCCCAATGGTGCAAATGGAGAGAAACCACTAGCAGAAAGAGAAAATTTGGCTTTGTTGTCTGCCTAGACAAAGACTACCAGGGTAACTAGGTGCAGCTGTGGATGGAATGATGGACCTGGAGTCAGAAGATCTAAAGTCAAATCGGGCCTCAGACACTTAATATTTGTGTAATCCTAGTCAAGCCACTTAACTTCTGTCTACTTAAGTTTCTTCATCTGTAAAAATGGAGCTAATAATAGTACCTACCTCCCAGGATTGTTGTGAAGATGAACTGAGACCATACTTGTAAAGCACTATGCAAACCTTAAAGTGCTACAAACATGCTAGCTATTATGATGATTCTAAGAAGGAGGAGCACAGAGATTAGTTCATTTTCCTCATTTTGCTACTGTGCTACGTAACCAAGTGATGAAGGCAGAGGGATCTGTTGTACTGGTAAGGACATCCTGGAGAGGCAGAGCAAGTGATAACTACACTGGAGGAGACAAGAGAAAAAGTAGGACAAACACAGAGAAATCCCTACCCAGGTAAACCTATGGTCACTTAAAAAAATCTGCCTTAGAGAAGGGTAAGAGAAAGTTTGTTATCTTGTTTCATGACTTGAGCCCTGTACATTTACACAGAAAAGAAATGGAGAAAAAAGAAGAGTATACTACAGTAACAACAGTTACAAGTTAAAAATTAGGAAGTTAAAGAAGAAACACACCCTTGAAGAAAACATTTTTTCTACAAAAACACATTTTCAATTTAATAATGGAAGTCAAAGAGAATTTTTTTTAATTTTTGCTACATCAAATTTTGCTTTAGCGATAACAGTTCAGAAATACCTCTTTGCTTTGTACTTCTATGGATATTTGTAAGTATGCTTTTTCATTTGATAAAATGAGAAATTTGTAGTGTTGAAACACATGCTAGTCATATAGCAGGCTCTTAATAAATACTTATTCCCTTCCCTTGCTTATACAAATTTCCTTTTTCAAAAACCCTGAAATCAATAGAACATAATATTTTAAAATTCACAAAATCTATTAGGCTTCAACATTTGAATAAACAATATTCTTAAACAAGGTTCAGCTATCAAATAAAAAAAATAATTTTAATGGATTTGGAATATTTTAGTATTAAAATGCTCAAAATCTTATTTCAGGGGGGGAGTAGGGCTATAGGGTGTAACAGAAACTTGGGCAAAAAGTGTGGAATCTGATAAATATGGTGCTAAGAGTAACTCAGTGCCAGCCAGGGCATTGCAGGTCTTGACCTTCCATTCAGGTCCTTCCCCAATGTCTCTTTATGCAGTTTCCATTGCCCTATCCGTACCAATCAGCACCTCAGACGTTTACATAGAAGGAGCAGTTTTTCAGTATCTTCACAACTGATTCATGCCAGAGCATGATTTTGTAAGTGTCACAGGCCTGCCTTTTAAAAGGCCAAGCAAGGGGTGGTTATACATAACCTTCTTCTGTTTTTGTTTTGCATAGGGTCACAAAAAATTTTAAGTTTTTGTATTTGTCTTTACCTTGCGGGTGACTGACAACACGAGGCTGTACAAACGATGGCTTCACAACTTCAAACCACCAGAACAGCTCTGCCATGAACACTAAATAATTATTCTGTAAGAAGGTTAAGAAAATTAACATAAAATCCCAATTAAACAAAACTTGATCCTATGTGGGAAAAAAAAAGTATGGAATTAAATCTGAAAGTTATAAATATATCAGCTCAGCTCCTGACTCCTTGGACTTTCCTTGGGTACCCTGGGTTCTAAATAACAAACACTCTAGATAGAAGTTTATGAATGATTCTTAGTTATGCTGAAATGGGCGAACATAAAATTTATTTTTAATAAGCATTAAGTTAGGCACAGCAATAACACAACCTTGCTTTTTTCTTATCCTTACCAGAAAATACCATCCTTATTTTTTTTGCAAACATTTACCATACTTAAAGGCCTAAGCCCTCAAAAGCATATGTTACTTGAAAAGTCCACATTAACAAAACACCACAATATAAAAACTAGGAACATGAAGATGAAGAGGAAATTGAACTCGAGTATTCACTACACACACTCTCTCCCTTGTATGAATCCCATATGAACTTATTATCCTATAAACTCAACAAGACACAAAACAAATGAATAACCTTCCACACCAACCTAACCTTCCATTCAAATTTTTCTATTAATGGTACTATCCCTGTTCTGGTGACCCAAACTCAAAAACCTGTAGTCTCCTTTGCAAGTTATGTACCCTTAGGTGCCCTGGGCAATTTCCTGAGATTGTAAGTTGGCCAGAAAATGCCTACATGCCTTTATAAGAGGGAGTTTCCTTATCCAGGAGTTTCTTCAAACATGAACTCATATGTGCATTCCCTATCACTAATAGCCTATATCCAGGCAGCTACCAGGTTCTGTCAGTAACTCCTTTGAAAGATATTTGTCACATCCTCAATTCCTACAATCATAATCTCAGAATTTTAGAGCAAGATGATGTTACATAACATCTAGGCCACTCCCACCTTTTATAGATGAGGACCCTAAGTCTGAGAATTAATAATGATGATGATGATGATGATAACTCCCATCTATATAGCCCTATATAGGAAGAAGCTAGGTGACTCAGTGGATAGACAGCTGGGCCTAGAATCAGGATGACCTGAGTTCAAATCCAGCCT
The DNA here is from genome assembly GCF_900497805.2 of Vombatus ursinus. Lineage (NCBI taxonomy): Eukaryota > Metazoa > Chordata > Mammalia > Diprotodontia > Vombatidae > Vombatus > Vombatus ursinus. The sequence continues at coordinate 2,831,244 of NW_020954687.1, forward strand.
TAGATACTTACTAGTTGTATGATCTTGACAAATCACTTAACCTCTTTTTGCCTTAATCCACTGAAGAGAAAGGAGAAGGAAAGGGTAAACCACTCTAATGTCTTTGCCAAGAAAACCCCATAATGGGGTCACAAAGAGTCAGACATAACTGAACAAGTGAACAACAACAAACAGTGCTTTAAGGCTTACAAAGTACTTTCCTCATAATCTGAGATGAAAAAGCAAAGGTTATAATACCCTCATTTTGTAGATGAGGAAACTGAGGATCAGAGGGCTGAAATGATTCCCCAGTGCTATAGCCCAAGTTCCGGTTGCCTGGTCCAGTGTTTCTACCACTGCAAAACCTAGTTCTGAATCACCTGTTTTGTTGATTATAATAGTGTCGAGACTTTTTCCTACTTTTTGTGCCTGTATCTTTTAAAATATCTTGAACACACAACTGCCAGATTAATCTTCCTCAAAAACCATTTCATGACACATTCAACAAACATTTACTGAGCAATGGAAATGTCTAAGTTCTAAGACAATGTGCTCAGGGAAGTGGGGTTACAAAGATGAATGAGGAGCTTATGGAGAGAGGACAAATTAAAACATAATTATAATATCAGGTAGAATGTGACACATGACAGAAGGTATGTACCACAGAAGTGGGGGTAGGGCAGATATCAGAAAAAGCTTAATGGAGGAGATGGTTTTTATTTCATCTGGGCTTTGAAAAACGGGCAGGCTTTTGAGAAGTGAAGATGGCATCTGGGGAAGGAAATGTCACGGGCAGAAAGAACCAAGTATCCTAGGGCAGAAAAGCAGAAAAATGCAGCACATGGTGAAGAAACAGTAAATATTTCCATTTATTCAGAATAAAGAGTCCATGAAGAAACAGAAAAATAGGGTAATAGTTGGTGAAGTTTGGAAGGATGGGACTAAATTCTAAAGGGTTTGGAACTCTAGGCTGAAAAGTTTGGATTTTACTCTGTAGGTAATAGAGAAATATATACTAGAAGAACTGGATCACAGCAATCTTGATATTTTACAATAATTGAAGACAAAAGGAAATTGAAACTAAATGGAAGGAGGGTTCATTTGTTTTCCTTGGTGGAGTAAATAAAAGTTCTGTCACGTTTCAGAAGGCAGTAAGAACACTCAAACACTAAGTTATATCACTATGTAATTCTCATGATAAACACAAGCAAAACCCCTATGAAGAAAATTGAATCTTACACTATAACATCTGTTGTAGAGCATGAGAAAGGAGAAGCACTTCACAAGACTTTTAATAGTAAATTGATTTTTAACAACTTGATTACATAGGTGAGTGGGCAAAATGGTGAGAAAGAAGTCTTAGGAATAGGAAGTGAAACTAGCTAAAGGCTCTATACAGAAGCCTCGCACACATATATTGAACATATATTCCTTTAATAAGTCAGAAACTGCTGGAGAGAGCAAGCACCAAATAATGTCATACAAAATAAATTGATTATATTCTAACAGTTAGGAAGAGTAGGTTTCAATGGAGGAGTCATTTCCAAATCAGCTGTCTCTGTACAATCATGAGACCATCAGCTTGTTATAACAAAGATAAAGTTTGATTCCAAACCAAGAAAATACCAATAACTACTAATTCATATGCCTCCTTTCCCACTTCTAAATCTGAGTGTAATTTGCAAACTTAAATGGATGAAGGCGTGAAAAAGTTAATAGGCTTTTGTGAATGATATTTTACAACAGGCCACATCTTTACAGTCTCACAAATAGCTGAAAGGTGGAGAAAACCCAAATTTCACTGTCCTTATCTGTTGACTACAAAAAAAATTTGATTCAGTTTAGCAAAATAATCCCTTAAGGCTTTCTTCCCACAAGGTATCTCCTATACATGTTACAATTCTACTTGAAAGCTATAACAACAAAGATAACACTGTTTATCCCTGATCAATAATATCAGTAGAGGCATAAAAGAGGTCGACATGTTTGTCACTGTCATGGCGAATATACAGTACGGAGTTCAAATGGAAGACCATAAGATTTACTGGATACACTTGCAATAAGTATATGAGCACTGATTGTGCTGATTATATCAAATGCAGCAGAGCCTCCTAAATGAGATCATGAAAAGATCAACCACACAGGAAAAACCAATCAGATCAAGAATGCCCACTGTCCTGATTATGACACAACCTGTCATAGCCACCTGTAGAGCAGATCCAATCATGTCCTGTACAGCCATAACATAGATGATAAACTGGGTTCTGAATTAAATCAGTCAACCAATAAGTGCTTGCTATATACCTAAATAAGAAAAGTCACAACTATCTTTGGGTAACTGGATAATTTTTTTTAATGACTCCAAACTTCTCCCTGGAACACAGATACACTGTTAATAACAACACTCTTTCAGAGATGTTAAATGGCTATGAGTAATGCAATACCATGATTTTGAAGAATCACCAGGGAGATAAATGACTGAAAAGGAGGTAAGGCAGTTATATAATGAAAAGAAGGGATAACAACATATAGCCTAGGGTGCTCCAGTGGTACAAGCACAATTTCAAGAGAGCTAGAGGTCTTCTACCTGCTGGGTGGAACCTGTGGCAGATCTGTGGCATGATACAGATAACTGTTGCACAGGATGAGAAAGTATGGGTGAGTTACAATTTGCATGAATGAAGGAAATACCCACACTGATGAGATCATTATCAAAAATGTCCCATTATCAAAGTCAGAAGAAGATTAAAGAAAGAGCAAAGATCAAAATCAATACCAAACTGATCTTGTCAGATGAAAAGACAGCACTACAACTACAACCTGAGGAATTGAAACAAATTATTGGACGGAAAATAGGAATGAATCAATTAATCAATAAGCATGTGTTAAGCACTTCACATATGCTTATTGATTAACTGATTCATCCCCCATTCTCCTACTATATGGACCTGTGGTGATACAAGAATCTTGAAACCTACTGGATCCCCTACAAATTTATTTTACATAATCTCAACTGGGCACTGACTGAAGCAAGAAAATCCTATTAACCTTTCCTAAATAACTTACTTATGCCACTCACCCACAGGAGTTTTATGAACCTTTTCATCCCTCTTCAGTCTTCCCAAACTTCTCCTCTTCCCCCACTCTCTCAGTCAAGAATCTTGCCTTATATTTCACTGAAAACACTGAAGTCCTTCTCCCAGAGCTTCCTCTTCTCCTTTCCTCCTCCTCAACTCCTATCTGCCAGATGTCCTTCTGCAACTACCTCTGCCTCTACCTGTCTCACGTGATGAGGTGGCCCTTCTCCTTGCCAAAGCAAACCCTCTGACATGCAGAAGTGATCCCATTCCATCTTCTCCAGCTGACATCCCCTTCTTTTATCCCCACTCTCTCACTTATCTTCAATATCTTCTCCTCTACTGGCTACTTCCCTACAGGTTACCAATATGCCCATGTCTGCACCATCCTCAAAAAACCCTTCCTTAGGGGCAGCTAGGTAGTGCAGTGGATAGAGCACCAGCGCTGAAGTCAGGAGGACCTGAGTTCAAATCCGGCCTCAGACCAAACACTTGACACTTACTAACTGTGTAACCCTGGGCAAGTCACTTAACCCCAATTGCTTAAAAAGAAAAAAAAATGTTTAAAAAAAAAAAAAACCCTCCTTTGATGCATCCTTCCCTGCTAGTTACTGTTCCATATCTCTCCTCCCTTTTGTGGCTAAATTCCTTGAAAGTCATCTACAATAGGTACCTCCACTTCTTTCTTTTCAGTCTGGCTTCTGACCTCATCATTCAATGGAAACTACTCTCTTCAAAATTATTAAAAATTTCTTAACTGCCAAAATCTAATTGTCTTTTCTCAATCATCTTCCCTCTTGACCTTTCAGCAGTCTTTGAAATTGTTGATCACCCTCTTCTCTCTAACTTTTCATGACACTACTCTCTCCTGGCTCTCTTCCTACCTATCTGGCCAGTCTTCCTTTGAAGGATCTTCATTCAGGTTATGCTCACTAATCGTGGGTTTCCCCCAAGGTTCCGTCCTGGGCCCTCTACTTTTCTCCCTCTATACTATTTCACTTGGTGATCTTATCAGTTCCCATGGATTCATTATCATCTCTATGCTGATGAATCTTAAATCTACCCAGGCCTAACCTCTCTGATGACCACTTCCAACTTTCTATTAGGACATCTTGAACTGGATATTCTGTAGTCATCTTAAACCCAATATGTCCAAAACTGAACTTCTCTTTCTTCCCTTTTCCTAACTTCTCTATTACTGTCTTCATTCACTCCTCATTCTTTCTTTCCCCATTCCTCTTATCCAATCCATTGCCAAGACTTATTGATTTTACCTTTGTAATTATTTTTGCATATGCCCTCCCCCTTCTCTCTTCCTTTGACACGGCCACTACCCTGGTGCAGACTACAATGGCCTACTGGCAGGATTCCTTCTCATATGTCTCATCACCTTCTAGTCCACCTTCCACTCAGCGGTCAAAATGATATTCCTAAAGCCCAATTCTGACCATGTCACCCTAGGATTCAATAAACTCCAGTAGCTCCCTATCTCCTCCAAGATCAAATATAAAGTTCTTTATGTGGTGTTCAAGCCCTTAATAACATCCCCTCCCCCCATCTTTCCAATATTTTTATGCCTTTCCTCCCCTCATTCATTCTGTGATCCAATGACACTGGACTCATTACCATTCCTCTCACAAGACATTCTATCTCCTGACTCCTGGTATTTTCACTGGCTGTCCCCAGTGCCTGGAATATTCTCCCCACTCTGCTTCCTGGCTTTCTTCAAATTACATCTAAAATCCCACTTTCCACATGAAGCTTTTCCCAATGCCCCTTTGCCACAGATGTCTTCCATCTGTAGATTATCTCTAATGTATCCTTCCTATAAAATTTGTTTATACAGTTGCTTGCATGTCGTCTTCCTCGTTAGACTATAAGCTCCTTGAGGGTAGGGTCTGTCTTTTGCCTTTATTTGTATCCACCAGTACTTACCAAAGTGCCTGATACATAACAGGAACTTAACAAATGTTTACTGACTAAGACAAAAATGAAATAGTTCCAGTGTCTGCTGTTCTTGAGGAGCTTATGGTCTAACTAAGGGAAACAATATCCATATGATATAGGTATATACAAAATAGATAGAGGGTGATTCAGGGGGAAAGGTACACCTCAAGCTAGTTTAGTAGGGGATTGCACTTGAACTGAACTTTGTAGGGATTCTGAGAGATGGAGAAAAGGGGAGTGCACATTCCAGGCATAGTAGAGTCAGTACAAAGGAAAGGAGAATGAAGACGGAGTGTCCGTACTAAGACTGGAAGAGGTAGACTAAGGCCTGATTATGAAGGTTTTTAAATGCCAAACAAGGGAGTTTAGAGTTGATTTTATAGATAATATGGAGCATTGTAACTTATGTATTATCAGAGTTTCATATTAGACTTGTATTTTAGGAAAAATGATGTGGGGAGTTGTGTAGAGTATAGGCTGGAGTGGGGAATGATGAGGTAGGGAAAATACTTGGGAAGCTTTTGCAGGACAAGAGGGATTTTGGCCATGCGAACAGAAAGATGGGGATAGATGCAAGAGCCATTATGCAGGTAATAACAAGATTTGGCAATTGAGAAGATGTGTGGGGCAGATGACAGTAAGGAGTCAAGGAAAATTCTAAAGTTGAAGGCCTCAGTAACTAGAAAAATAATGGTGCACTTGACATAAATAGGGAAGAAATGTGTGTTGGGGGGAAATAATTAGTTCTGTTTTGGTCATTTTGAGTTTGAGATATCTATAAGACATCTAATTTGAAACATCCAGTTGGTGACATGGGAGCTGAGGACAGACTTTGTTGTTCTTGAGTCATTTCAGTCGTGTCTGACTCTTTGGAGTTTTCCTGGCAAAGATACTGGAGTGGTTTGCCATTTCCTTCTCCAGCTCGTTTTTGCAGAGAAGGAAACTGAGGCAAACATGGTTAAGTGACTTGCCCAAGGTCACATGGCTAGTAAGTGTCTGAAGCCAGAAATGAACCCATGAAGATGAACTAGACCATGCTCTGTGCCCTATAGTGCCACCCAGCTGACAGAGCAGATCTTGAAGTCATAAATACACAGATGGTAATTAAACCAATGGAAGTTGAAGAGATCACCGAGAGAGTAAAGAGAGAGTAAAGAAGGCCTAGGACAAAGCCTTGGGACAAATCCATAATTAGTGGGTATGATGGTGATGAATAAACAAATGAAACTGAGAAGAAGCAATCAGGTCACAAAAGAACTAAGAGAAAAATATTACAAAAATCCAGAGAAGAGAGAGCATTGGGAAGGAGAAAGTGGTCTACAGTAGTGACGTCAAATAGATCCATGCCTACAGGTAGCATATTGATTTAGAAAAGCACAAATTAATACTAGCTATGTTGTATTATATTTTTATTTATTTTGTTAAACATTTCCAAATTACATCTTAATCTGGTTTGACTGCCAGTTCGACAACTCTGGCCTATGGTATCAAATATTTCTGAAAAGTAAGATGCTGAGGGATAAGAACAGGACAAGACACAGAAAAGATAAAGAACTGACTCTGATGATTCCCTACACAAGTCTAACACATAAAGCAAACGCCAAAGCACAGAGGCCAAAGAGCCCATAAACCACTTCAACATTTCATTTCCTTGTCAAGTGCAGAGACATGGCAATCAAGGAAAATGCCAATTAGCACATAAATCCATTTGCAAGATGCAACACAGGAGGATGGTCAAAGATTACAACCAGTATTATCTCTTCATCTTCTTACCAGTTGCCTTCTGTCTGAAGCATCCAAACCTTATCTTGAGGACTTAACTCTTTCATCTCCCCATTTCTCATGCTAGGGCCCCCTGGTCTGATTCATGATTGCTTCTCAAGTCCCATTATTTCAGACTCACTACAGCTATGCTTTATTTTACTCCCCAGCTATCTTCTTATTAGTTGCCTGGCTTTTCCTATATTACCCTCCACCCTAGTTTTTCAGTTTCAGAACTAATAATCAATCAATACTGACATTACTACTGAAAAGGATGCTTTCGGTCTACTCCTTTATGGTTCTATTCATTATCCCAATAACATTTCAAAACAAAATACCTTTCTGTGGTCAACACTTCCCTACATGTGTGGTCTCCTCCCATTAAACTATAAATCCCTGTAGGGCAAGGACTACATTGCTTTTTTACTAGCATCCCCAGTGCTTGGCACATGTGATTAATAAATGTTCTTTCAATTCATTCATAAACAAAAACCAAACAAACAACAACAATAAAAAACAAAAACAGAGAGTAGTACAAGGTAAAATGGAATGCAGAAAGATTAGCCTGAGTCCCAATTAAGCTGTATCATCACAAGAGCATTATGGAATAGATACACTAGCATCTGGGTGACCTAGTTTAATCACTTATAATAATGGAACCACCACATTTGGTCTTGGACCCAAGTTCCTTGAGGTGCTATATGATAAAGTAGAAAGAACATTTAAGAAAATAAATGAGGAAAGAACAGCTGGGTAAGATCAAAAGAAATCCCGTAATGGAAGAAAAATGGTTTTTAAAGCATTGAGGGATTAACCTGACTCCAAAGTATTCAGTCTTATTATATATTAACAACCTTCCTACTCTTTATGGTTTAACAAACCTGACCTTTTGACCAGTTCTCCCACACAGCACTGTATTCCAGCTCTTTTGCACCAGACATCCACCCCACAAGAAGTGCTCTCTCCCCTCACCTTTGCCCCACAGAATTCCTTAAGTCCTGCAAGGCCTTCCTCTGGTCAAGCATTACCTCTCAAAAGAAGATTTTCCTGATCTCTCCAACTGTCAGTATGCTCCCTATCCTGAATTACTTTGCATTTTATTCTACATATATTCATATGTGTATATGTTATTTCCCCCAAAGGAATATAAGCTCCTTGAGGACAGCTGTTTCATTCTCATATCTGTAACCTCAATGTCTAGGTCCAGTACCTGGAATACAATGGGTAATTAGTAAATACTTGTTTGATTAATTGATCAATTGATTAATTTTTTCTTTTTCTTTCTTTCTTTCTTTTTTTTTTTTTGCGAGGCAATTGGGGTTAAGTAACTTGCCCAGAGCCACACAGCTAGTAAGTGTTGTGTCTGAGGCTGGATTTGAACTCAGGTCCCCCTCCACTGTGCCACCTAGCTGCCCCCAATTGATTAATTTTTAAGATATCTGAAAGAAAGGAAGTCAACAAGTTACTGGGGGAAAAAAACCCCAGATTGTATTTTTATCTGAAAAAGGCAATCAATAAGTTATAAGGAACAAGCAACTCATTTCTTTCTCACTTCTATAAAATCTTTATGAGAATAATTTCCACAGGTTATTGAGGATATTCTTAATGGAAATGTAAGAGTGGAAAAAGTAGATTTCCCAAAACGATTTTTTAAAAATTAAAAAACATAAATTTTTGGGATGACCTGTGGTTGCATTGGCATAGGGAATTCTCAGTGAGGAAACTTCTTCTGCCTATGCAGACTGGCAACTCACTTCACAATTCACAGCCTTAAAAAGTTAGCTGGGTCAGAGTCACTAAATGGAGCAGATGCTTTGATTCAGTGATAACACTAACAGACACATACCTCTAAAAGAAATGAAAATGACCCGTCTGCACAAACACATTTAAAGTAGCTCCTTTAATAATAGAAAAATAAAATGGAAAAAGAGGGAATACCCATCTATTGGGGAATGGCTAAACAAAGTATGGTAAATTAATGTCATGTGCCATAATAAACAACAAAGAAATGAGAAGACCTCTATGAACTGATAAAGTGAAGTAAACAAAAACATACTGCTTTATATAGTGAAATATTATAAAGAAAAACAACTCTGAAAGACTTCAGAAGTCAAATTAATGTGATGACAAGTTTTGATTCCAAAGGACTAAAGACAAAGCATGCTACTCATTCTCCTGTATTTTATGAATATCAATCTGGCAGTTATACATAGAATGGAATGACTCCAAACAACAAGCAAGCTTCTTGTCGTCCCAGTTCACCAACATCTTAATTCCTATATTGACACCTTCACTTCTATTTCAGCTATACACAAGGATGGCCATATCCTCGACTATCCCTGACATTCGTATCTGTTTTGTCTCTATAACTGAGCACTCTAAAGTTCATCTCTCTAACCACAAACTACTCTCCTCACTGCCTCACTCTTCCTAAACCTATTCTGCATTCTCACTGTCTAACTGGTGTAGAGTATTAAGGGAAAAAATATGTCTAAATTTTTTCCAGCCAAAATGTAAATTTCTAGAAAGTCAAGAAGCAGACTTTCTAAATTGGCAACCAACAAAGTTTTTGTGACCAAGTATGTGTTTGGCAGGAAAAGCCATACATTAAGTTAACAGGAACAATGATTCAGTTATTAGAATGTATCCTATAGGTTCTGCTACCCATTATAAATATAGCCTCAAATAAGTCAAAGCGAGTAAAAGAATTAGAGCTGTCCTAGGAGAACAACAAAGGATCATTGGGGTACTGGTGCCGGGCTAACATAACAGACAGGATAACTGGGCACGGTCACTATTATGGTACATGAACATGAAGCTATTGATTCTGGAAAGGAAGGCAGAAGGTAAAAGAGGTATAATAAGAGGCACAGTGCATGATCTAATAATCAGCTCTGGAATATTCTAGAATTAGATGGATTTTAAGTCTCTACTTTTTGCCCATTCACATTTTATGTATCTTTACATTTGATCTCATCAAACAAGCACTGATGCTTCATTTTTGTTACTTTCATCGGCTTAAGGATTTTTCTGCAAATGATGTAAAAACATGCTTGACCAAACAAAAGCAGCAGCAGCTTAGTCAGAATATGCCCTATCCAAGCACAAGTGTATTCTATGTTTATGCAGCTAAATGTAGACCTACATGTCAAATAATGCTCAGTTCACTTCATGATAAAATCTCATAATTTAGTGAATTTAAACATCAAACTCAAAATTCAAATAAACTAATGAAAAAGCAAGCGCCATTTTTAAAAATAAAAAAAATTCCAAACAAGTTTGAATATTTATATTTATGTTTCAACTTGCCTTCAAGTTCAAGTAAAATTGTAAGCACAACTCAGCTAAAAAATACATTTTTTTTTTCAGGGAAAATGACCTAAATGTACATAACTATTTATAGCGGCTTTTTGTGGTGGCAAAGAAATGAAAATTGAGGGGATGCTCATCAACTGGGAAATGGTTGAAAAAGTTGTGGGACATGAATGTAATAGAATACTACTGTGCTATAAGAAATGATGAACAGATGGACTTCAGAAAAGCCTGGAAAGATTTACATGAATTGATGCTGAGTGAAGTGAGCAGAACGAGGAGAATATCGTACACAGTAACAGTAACATCGTGCGATGATTAATTATGATTGACTTAGCTCTTCTCAGCAATACAATGATCGAAGACAATTTCAAAAGACTCATGATAGAAAATGCTATCCACATCCAGAGAAAGAACTGATGAAGTCTGAATGCAGATCAAAGCATGTTATTTTCACTTTTTATTTGTTTTTTTGTCTTTTGTGGCTTTTCCCTTTTGTTCTGTATCTTCTTTCATAACATGACTAATGTGGAAAGATGTTTCCATGTTTGCACATGTATAACCTATATCAGATTGCTTGCCATCTTGGGAAGGGAGAAAAATTTGGAACTCAAAATCTTATAAGAACGAATGCTGAAAACTACATTTACATGTAATTAGAAAAAAATACTATTTACAAAAAAAATACTTTTTCATTAATTTTAATACTATGATATTTAATACTGTACTAGAAATGTTAGCTACAGCAATAAGAGAAGAAAAAGAAATTAAGGGAATTAGAATACACAATGAGGAAACAAAATTATCACTCTTTGCAGATGATATGATGGTATACTTAGAAAATCCTAGAGAATAAACTAAAAAAACTACTTGAAAGTATTAACAACTTTAGCAAAGTTGAAGGATACAAAATAAACCCACATCATATATTACCAACAAAGTCCAGCAGCAAGAGATAGAAAGATAAATAGATAGACAATCTAAAACACTTAAATCTACCTGCCAAGACAAACCCAGGAACTATAAGAACACAACTATAAAACACTTTTCACACAAATGAAGTCAAATCTAAAAAGCTGGAAAAATATTAATTGCTCATGAGTAGGCTAAGCCAATATAATAAAAATGACAATTCTACCTAAATTAATCTATTTATTCAGTGCCATACCAATCAAACTATTTTTTTTTCTTTTTCTTTCTTTCTTTCTTTCTTTTTTTATGGCGAGGCAATGGGGTGAAGTGACATGCCCAGGGTCACACAGCTAGTAAGTGTCAAGTATCTGAGGCCAGATTTGAACTCAGGTCTTCTTGAATTCAGGGCCAGTGCTCTATGCATTGCACCATCTAGCTGCCCTTCCAATCAAACTATTAAAAACTATTTTATAGAGCTAGAAAAAATAATAACAAAATTCATCTGGAAGAACAAAAGATCAAAGAAATTAAATCAATGAAATCAATCAATGAAAAAAAATGTGACAGAAGGTGGTCTAGCCACACCAGATTTCAAGCTGTATTATAAAGTGGTAATTATCAAAACAATCTGGTATCGGCTAAGAAACAGAGTGGTGGATTAGTGAAATAGATTAGATACAAATTACATTACAGTAAATGACCACAGTAATCTAATATATGATAAACCCAAAGATCCAAGCTTTTGGAACAAAAACTCATTATTTGACAAAAACTGCTGGGAAAACTAAAAACAGTATGGCAGAAACTAGATAGAGACCAACACCTCACACCGTATACCAAGACAAGGTCAAAATGGATACATGATTTACACATAAAGGATGAGCATAGAATAGTGTATATCTATCTGTCAGATTTATGGATAAGGGAAGAATTTAGGACCAAAGGAGATATAGAGAACATTACAAAATGTAAAATAGCTAATTTTGATTACATAAAATTAAAAGTTTTTGCACAGACAAAACCAATGCAACCAAAATTATAAGGAAAGCAGTAAATAGGGAAAACTTTATGCAACAAGTATCTCTGATAAAGGCCTCATTTCTTAAATATGTAGACATTGAGTTAAATTTATAAAAATACAAGTCATTCTCCAATTAATAAATGGTGAAAGGATATGAATAGGCAGTTTTCTGACAAAGAAATCAAAGCTATCTACAGTCACATGAAAAAATGCTGTAAATCACTATTGATCACGGAAATGCAAATTAAAACAACTCTGAGATACCACCTCACACCTATCAGAGTGGCTAAAGACAAAAAAAGGAAAATGATAGATGTTGGAAGGGATGTGGGAAAACTGGGATACTAATGCACAGCTGGTAGAGTTGTGAACTGATGCAACCATTCTGGAGAGCAATTTGGAACTATGCCCCAAGGGCTATAAAACTGTGCATACCCTTTGATCTGGCAATACTACTGCTAGGTCTATATCCCAAAGACATCCAAAAAAAGGAAAAGGACCCATTTGCACAAAAATATTTATAGCAGCTCTTTTTGTGGTGGCTGAGAATCAGAAATTGAAGGAATGTCCATCAACTGCGGAATGGCTAAACAAGCTGTGGCATATGATTGTAATGGAGTATTATTGTCCTATGAGAAATGACAAGCAGGATGATTTCAGAAAAACCTGGAAAGTCTTACATGAACTGATGCATAATGAAATGAACAGAACCAGGAGAATGTTGTACACAGTAACAGCAACATTATTTGATGAAGAACTGTGAATGATTTAGCTATTCTCTGCAATACCATGATCTAAGACAATCCCAAAGGACTAATGATGAAGCATAATATCTGCCTCCAGAGAAAGAACTGATATTGATTAATTACAGACTGAAGCATGCTAATTTTATTTTTTTTCTTTTAAGTCTTTTGTACAAAGTAACTAATATGGAAATGTTTTACATAATTGCACATGTATGACCTATATCTGATTGCTTACCGTTTCAGGGAGGGAGAGAGGAATTGAATTTGGTACTCAAAACTTTAAATAAAAATGTTTTAAAAATTGAAGAAAAAAATAAAGATAAGAACATTTCCAAGAAAAAAAAAATAATAGCATGAGATATAGTTTTATAAATTAACAGTGAAATGATATAATTCAAGTATAGGAAATAATTAATTTATAAAACCATAAAAATGTGATATTACCACCAGGTTTTATTTATATTGAAATCCTTTAGATTATTATCAACACTGAATATAAAACTTTAAGATCTGCGTTCTGTTCTGGGTTCCTTACAGCCTTGTGTCCTTGAACAAGTCATTCTTCTACATAAGTCTTCATCTATAAAATGTTGCTAATTGCCATTTGCTCTTCTTTCCTTGTGGGGATTTTATGAAGATGATGATTATTATGAGATAATGTATGTAAAAAAAGCTTTGCAAATTATATAAGATGACACAAATGTAAGGATATCATCATAATTATTGGAAATAAGTTAAAAATTTAAATATCCCATCTGAACAAAACTTTTAAAATAACATTAACATTTTGAATTTTAGGGGGTTATTTTTTTTAATTTGGAAGGTGACACACTTTAAATTATTCAAAAGAATACTAAAAATGTTTAAAATAGTTTTATAATATAATTTCCCACAAATATTGGTTTTGTCCTCACATACAAAATGTTTTTTACTGCAGCCTTAATTTTACCCTAAAGATTCTCTGAGAATCATCTAAATGTATAAAAGATTATGTGTAAAGCTAGCAGAAAAACAATAACTGTAAAAAAATAAAGACAGAATCCTACAGAGACTTTAACAGTACAGTCAACACGCTTCATAAAACTCTGGAAAGTATAGTCATTTATGCAACTAGTTTCCCTTCTATTCAATGAATTTTACCCCATACGAAGCTTTTAAAATCACATTGAGAAATATAAATAGTTTGGTTTACCTTTATGGACGATGCAGCATAAAGCATATCTTCAAGGGTAAAATGGCAGCACTGGTTCAAATACTCCTGGCAAAATTCTTGGATCAGCTGTAGATTATATAGGCTATCAGCCAATGACATAGTCTCTTTCAAACAAATATCTTGGAAAAGGAAAAGAAAGAAATGCTAGTGCTGATCTGATAAAAAAAGTTCTAAAATGATAACTAATAACCCTTAATAACTCATGGAGTTCTCATCATGGCACAGAGGTGATCCTAGGATCTCAAAGGCTGTGAAAGAAAAGTTCAAGATCTGGCAGGCTCTACAGTGATGAAAAGGCTTTGGGGCATGGTCCAGCAAAGGATTATTATGTGTGGTTTCCAGGGGGTAGCCTGGTTTAGTAAGGACAGTATCATCACAAGTAGGTTGGTTACTCAGTGATGAACTCTTTGGTCATGACAACATATAAAACAAAACAAAAAAAAAAAATTCAAAATAATCTTGCATATTAGGGCCCCTTCCCATTTTGCAGCGATGGCAACAGAGTGATAGAAAAGGGATCAGAAAGTACAAAGAATCATACATCTTTTAGATTATCTATAAACATCAACTTAGCTGCTTGTGTTTTCGATATGAGGTTATTGTTTAGTGAATGAACAGATGTATTACTAGAACAACTAGAATACCAGAATAACTGACGTGTATTAATCTTGATATTCTAGTTACAAGTGGAGCTGGAAGACTAAAGGAAGCTAAAGCTAAAAGAAAGGGTGAATTCACGCATTCTTGGAGAGACAAATAAAGAAGACTTTTATCATGTCAAAAGACAACAAGATACATCTTCCAGGACACTGCTGTCTTGCACTGTGGTGGCTTATAAGCATTTGCAAAAAAGACAACCATGAAGATCAACCATCTGACCCATAAACAAACATTATTAATAGTCAGACACTGAACTTTGGGGATATAAAGAAAAAAATGAAACAGTTGCAGCATTCAAAGAGCATTATATCAAGAGAAACAATATGTATATGTATAAGAACATAGAAAACAAAAGGTAATTTTGAGGAGAAGGCAGTAGCATAACAAGGATAGGAATAAAGAAAGGCTTAATAGAGGGGAGCGCATCAGGGCTAAGCACTGAAGGAAATCAGGGCTTCTAGAATGAAGAGGTGACAAGGGAATGCATTACAGTCATGGGGGAGAGCTTGTACAAAGACAAAGATATGGGAGATGGAGTGTTTGTCACTGACAACAGGCAAGCTAGCTTGGCTAGCTCTAGAGTGAATGAAGAAAAATAATGTATTATAAGGCTGGAAAGGTAGACTGGATCTAAGTTATGAAGGGCTTTAAATGATAAACAGAAAAGTTTCTCTGTGACTCTAGAGGTAACAGGAAGACAATGAAAGTTACTAAGGAGGGGAGTAACATGGACAGATTTGTGCTTTAGGAAAACCACTTTGGCAGCTGTGTGGGGGATGAACTGGGGAGGGAGAGATTTGAGGTAGGGAGACCACTTAGGAGGCTACTGCAATAGTCCAAACGCTTTTCTTCATTAGTAACATTGGAGCTCACATTTATACTAACATCATGCTTCCATGAGAAATGGTACTAAAGAAAACAAAAACATGTCTAAATATATTGCTTTTCAATTGTCTTAGGGGTAGATTTAAATATAAGTATCTATTAAAAATGGGAACATTCATTACTTATAAAGTACATTCATATTTGTCAGAATCTTTATACAGAATTATTTGGCATAGAAACTTACCCTCTAGTCTGACGATATCAGGACAGTAGAAATGGATCAGGGCAGCTAAAGCACAACCATCTGTACCGTCCTTCAAGAGATTGTCTACTAATGGAATGCAAGGAAGCTGCTTAAGCAGTGTTGGCTCTTTCCTATAACGAGCCTATCATGCAAAAGGAAAAAATTAAAACAACACATACACTTAGTGACATACGAAAAAACAAACATAATACTATTGGATAACTAATACTTCATTAGCAAAATACACATCTAGAATAATTAAAGCTAATATTCATTTGGTTACATAATCATTATCAGATTAATACTATCCATATCTTTTTGTTTTATAATTAACATTCTATTTTATCAAATTAAATATGTAAAACAGCACCAAAATCCAGAGAATAATTATTTAAATATTGGTATATGATCCTGCAATTTATATTAATTTACCATTCAGTTGAGACCCTAAGAAAGTTCACATACAGTGTGTCCCCAAAGTCTTAGTTATCTAGTAACATTTAAAAGGTGCGTTATTAATTACTAAAATTGGGCAGCTCATCAAGGGCAGCTAGGTGGCACAGTGGATAGAGCTCCAGGCCTACAGTCTGGAACTCAGGAAGATCGGAGAATAAATCCAGTGTTAGACACTTACTAGATGTGTGACCTTGGGAAAGACACTTAACCCCGTTTGCCTTGATTTCTTTATCTATAAAATGAGCTGGAGAAGGAAATAGTAAACCACTCCAGTAACTTTGCTAAGAAAACCCCAAATGGGGTCACAAAGAGTCAGACACAACTAAAACAAATGAACAACAATAAGACTTTTGGGACATACTGCATAATTTAATTTTAATACTGTTCAATAACTACTGAAAAGTTTGCACCTTGATAATGCAAAAACACCAACAAAGTTATGGACAACAATATGTATACAGTCTATCAGTACAGATAATAATGAATTTTCTTTCCCTTTGTAACAACGTTGTTAGTTCTGTATAAGAAAGGCACTAGAAATAGAGTGACAAGATTTTCTTAGAGGAAAAACAAAGGTATGGACTACTATTTCCAAATTATTATTTAACAACAGGAAAAATTCCTGGAAAAAAAAATACTACAGTATCATAGATTGAGGAAGAGACATTGGATTAGAGGGGCATCTAGTCCAATGAATTTTACAAATAAAGAAAATGAGACCCAGAAAAGTTAAATGATTTACCCAAGGTTTCACAAGTAGTAAATTACAGATAGGATTCAAAACTAGGCCCTCTGATTCAAAATCCAGTAGTCGAACTATGTCACACTGCCTCCAACCAAAACGGAATTCTGTCCCTGAAGTAGTTGAGATAAAAGGCAACTCAATTTTAAAATGGAAAAATGAGGTAGATTTCTTTATATAGAGGATCACTTAGTTGTAGAGAAAATCAATGGCTATTTTCTTATTCCCATAACCACTTGAAAAAAAAATGAAAGTAATATTCTCTAAAGACTTCATGGTATAGCCAGGTTCAAGTGTGTAAAAGGGGCAGACATTTTTTTAAACTTATTTTTAAAAGAGTGAGATTAACTTCTCAAAACAGAGAAATAATAATTCTGAGTATATAGTTATAAGGCATAACTGATAGGCCTGAATAGTGAAATACATAGATTCATAGAAATTTGGCAACAAGACATTTAGAAAAACAGTTGAAGCCTCTTATTTTTACAGGTAAGAATATTTACATACATTTTTATTTTTATCTGCCCTAATTCCACTGCAATATCAACACCTTTCAAGTATACAGAATACTCAAAAGCTGGAAATGCCTATATTTATATTTAATTAGTTTTTTTTCTATTGGAACCAAATTTTCCATTTCTACCTAAGTTGGTAATTCAGAGTTTAACTTTATAATTAATGAGATAATGAAAATAATTGGAAATGAAAATAAGACTGGAGAAAATAAAATTTCACCGACAGGGAGCATATTGGTCTTTTGTTAGTTTTGATTTGTTTAGCAATGGCTCAGAAAAACATCTAATAAAAAGTGGAATATTTTATTATTGACATTTCTCTAACAATTAAATGAGGTATTTTGAAAGCACTTACACAGGAATATGCACAAATTATGCAACCTTCTCATTTTTCAAATTACTCTTCCCTAATACCCACAGAAAATGAAACTTAAAGCAAGAGACAAACAAAAGTACTATAAATACCAATACCAATATTAATAGAATACTAAGGAGTACTATTTCAGCTCCATTAGGGTTTAAAACACCTTTATAAAAACCTAATCATTTGTAATATTACTTCAATAGGAAAATGCATTCCACTACTCCATGAGATTACAATAGTTTGGAAATACAAATCTTCTCTGGCTAGTAAATGTGTAGAAAGAATGAAACACAATATATCATACTTTTCTCTCTCCGGGGGTATGAAGGCCCCGTGCAGGGGCCTTTCAAATGTACAAGATATCCATTAGTCTTAACACCCATATTCATAAAATAATGTTTGCTTAAATGTTTTTTTCATTGCTACCCATCTCTACTTTTTCCTTGGAAAATTCTCTTCTTCCTATTTTTATAAGTGCTATTTTTTATAACACTTTCTGAAGCTTGAGTAATTCTAGTCCCAGACCCCACTGTACAAGGAAAATACAATCTTCAACTATTACCTCTGTAGCAAGAAATTTTGCCTGACCCTGAAAAGGGACTCATTTCTGAAAAGGAACTGCACAGTACCATTTAGTAAATCCAATTCATCACTTTTCAAATGAGACAAGGAAAACTACCTAATGGAGCGCTCATAAGTAGAATAGGCTCCAGCTAACAGGTTCAGTTTACAAAACAGAATGGGGGCCAGTCCTAGGTTTGCCATGATTGAGTTCAGAGGATTCCTGTGGGTTTTGACCTGATTCAGGTCTGTTTCCGGGAAATCTAGGGAGACAGAGACCCAAGACCAAATATTACCCAGAGCTGTCCCAAGCAGAGCCAAGGCTACTTTGATCTAGATCCATATCAATCATTCAAAAAGCATTTATTAAGTCTTTACTATGTGCCAAAGACTGACCTAAGTCCCAGAGATACAAAGACAAAAATGAACGTGAAAAGTGCCTGCAAGGAACTCTATACTAGTATCTACCTAATATTGGAGAAAATTATAAAAAATGGTAAAAGAAAGTGTCTTTGAGAGTTACAAGAACAGCAAATCATTCTCTAGAGTGAAGGACATTTTGCTAATCTCTATCCATTGTATTATTTCCTGTTAAGTGACAGTTCTATATAGTTGACATATAAACAGTTTTCTACTGTTTGGAACAACAACTGTATGTAGTATACTACTGGAGAATCAACACACTGAGTGGTATATATTTATCCGTTTTCTTAAATATCAGCCATTTAACAAGGACAAAATAATTCTAGTTCTTGAGTTACTTATATACCTCCCCAAAAGTTCACTTGTGATTATAAGCCAGATTTTGGACTATCTAGCCATTTCACATTTAAAGAGTAAACATATTTTCAATCTCATTCCACCTAAAAATAATTTCCTGTTTTCTAAACATACCCAAAGGTTTGGTCCTAAAAAGGGGCCCCATAGCTCTTTTCCTAAAATACATAAAAAAATTTCTATTTCTAACATCAAAACTGAACAAAGCATCCTTTACACTAAAATGAGACATATATGGGGTAATCCAAAAGTCTCAGTATAGTTTTAAGTTTTAATAACTTCAGAAATATAAATGCTACAAACTTACAAAAATAGCATCCATGAGTTTATTTTATTAAAGATCTTTAAATTATTTCAAAACTTATTCAGTTTCACAAATTTTAATATTAAATTTAAAATGTTAATTTGAAGAAGCTGGGGCACCCTGTCATGTATTGCACGCGCAATATTTTCTAGATAACAATCTTCTAAGATCCAGACAGGTAGATCAGTAGAGGAGGTTTTCTTGCTTGGTTACTAGAGTCATCTGTTTTGTCTTTTAGGCTTTTTCTTGTACAGTCATGTCAAAACTGTCTTTTTTTTTGTATCAAAACTTCATTCTTCGGATGATCTTAGCACTAGGATTACTAATGCAATACTTTCAGTCACTGAGCAACAGCTGAAAGTTCAAAAATCAACTAGAGCAATGTATGGCACAAGACAGCAATTACATTGAATTTTAATAATATAAATATTACTAAAATTTTAAATAATTAACCTTTCAAGTATTTTTTCAGTACGTTTGTAGCATTTATACTTCTGAAGGTATTAAAGCTCAAAATTGCACTAACACTTCTGGGATATCCTGTATAATATACTTATATTTATTTGATTTCAAAAGGTTAACTTTATAGGTCAAACTAAAATTTAACATTGTGTATATGTCAAACATAACAGTAGTGGATTAAAACACTCAATGAAAAATACAATTCACCTTCTTCCCTAAGAAAATACAAATAAAATTATTTTTATGAAAAAGGTGATTTTTATAATCTAAGACCAGCACTTTATATATTCTGCCCAACTACATGGGTATTATCTGTCAAATTAGAATATGTCTAAACTTTTTTCATTGTGATCTGTATTCACCATCATTATTCAGCTTGTTACAAATAAAAGAGAATCTACAACCAAAATCCTTTTTTATATACACTATGATGGGCTGAGATTATTTCTATTTCAAATTAACTAAGGGATATTTACTTTAAATCTCTAAACCAATCTTTTACATTTTAATTTTCCCCCATTTTACCCTAAAATAACTACATAATTCTAAAGTATTTCTTTAGTCTGGCAGAATTACATGAAATGAATTACAACAGCATGACATGGTACAAAGCCATTCTCAAATGAAGCTAAAATGAAGATCAAAGTGAAGCAGTTGGGCAAACTTACAGGAACCAGTTTCCAAAACCATTTGGAAGGAGACTTCAGAGGAGGCAGCAGAAAAAAAAAGAGAAGGTAAAAAGGCAAAGGGAAAATTTATCAGAATTTATTTTTAAGTAGTGACTTTTCTTCAACTTTCTAAAAACATGAATTGCAAGTACATAGTATCCATAAAATGTGAATAAAGGTTTATTTGAAGAGTAATATAGTTACTTAAAATACAGCATTCACTGTGAAAAAGATTTTTAAACATTCTCCTATTGATCTGGAAACACCAGGATCTCCATTTTATTCTGCTAGTAGGAAATTTCAGTTCTGAGTTTTGGCATCATAATATTCAATTACAAATGAAATCTGAAAAATGGGCAGTTAAACCACACCACCAAATCAAGTGCAGTGCAAAGTAAATTTGAAATTACTACAACCAAAAAGGCAAAACTGAGCACCACTCTAAATGATTTTTTGTAAATAAAATTCAGTAAGGTAAGTTTCTTCTCAAAGGGAAAGTCAGTAATATATCTGTAACAGCGAACAGCAATAAACATAAGAAGTCACGAGTAAGTAGTAATTGAGTAAGATGAAAGCTTCTTTTGCTACTCATAAAATTTGCCCAAAATGACCCAGACAGGCAGATCAGTAGAAGAGGTTCTCTTGCTTGATCACCACACCTGATCTGTCTCCAGGAGGGTCAGGTCAAATTTAATGACCATTAACGGGTTACTTCATAGTCACTCTGAAAACATGCAGTTATATAAAGCAAATAACTGTACTCAGTGAAGAGATCTGAAATGATATTTATACATTCATTCAACAAGTATATCAAGCACCTACTATGTGCCGGGCACTGTGTTAGGTCCTTGAGGTACAGAGAAAAAACAGTTCCCTGTCCTCAAGGATGTTATATTCTACTGGGGGGAAAGGGGTGGGTAGGTGGGGTTAACAACTACTTATTTTTACTAAAAAGGTACTCCCTTAGGGTGATGGTAGGCTATACTAGATCAGACTTTTACTGAAAGTCAAATTCCATACTTCCCAAGGGAGGCCCATGATATTTTTATTTAGTTATGAAATTTTTTCTTTCTAAAAATATGCCTCTTTGTAATTTCCATCAATGTCTTTTAGTTCTACAATCGAGAGACAAGCAGAACAAGTTTAATCCTCATCCACATGACAACCCTTCAAACACAGTTGAAAGAAGGAAGGAAGAGGGAGAGAGGGAAGGAAAAGAAGGACAAAGAGAGGTAGGAAGAGAGGGAAGAAGAAAAGTAAGGAATTAAGGGAGGGAAGGAAGGAGATCAAAACAAAAAACTGGTGATTTTTAAGCCAGAGCTAGAAGGGATTTCAAAATATCATCCAGTTTAATCTCACTGTTAAAGCTAAGACTGAGGGCAAATATCTCGTCTAAGAACATAAGCAACATGTAGCAGAACTGGGACTCAAACCTACAATCCTCTTATTCCAAATCTTTAGAAGGTAAATATACAGTAACAGCTTTAGACAAGTTAAAGTTTACATTAGAACTACATTTAAATAAAATGTTTGCTAAGCAAATCAATGAGGGAAACAGCAATAGGGAAATATTAAATAACTTTGTGTGACCATCAAATATGATATTCCTCCCTCATTCAAATTACAAAGAAACTGTCTAAATAAATAAATCTTTGATTACATTTTTTAGCCAAGACAAAATGTTATACATGGGAAAAGTTACTTGTATATGATATAATAATGAACTACTAATATATTTTCAATAGCTGCTTCAACTAGCTTAAGTCTCAGCAAAATAGAATTAAAATCAATTTTCAATTTTACACCACTGGCTCCATATAGCCTCCAGAATCAAATTAAAAAATGCTGTTTGGCATTCAGAGCCCTTAAAAACTTAGGTCCCTCCTACCTTTCTAATCTGCTCACACATTACTCCCTGACATATAACATACTCTTCAATATAGTGACACTGACTCTTTGGCAGTTCCATGAACAAGATACTCCATTTCTCCACTCTGGGCATTTTTTCTGACTGTCCCCCAAGCCTGGAATGCTCTTCCTCTTCCACATGACTACTGACCACCCTGGCTTCATTAAGTCCCAACTAATAACCCAGTTTCTACAGAAAGCCTTCCCCAACCTCTCCAATTCAGTGCCTTCCCTCTGTTAGTTACTTCCTATTTATCCTGTATATAATTTGCTTTGTACATATTTCTTTGCATATTGTCTCCCCCATTAGATTGTAAGCTCCTTGAAGCCAGAGACTGTCTTTTGCCTTTTTTTGTATTCCTAAAGCTCAGCATAGTACTTGGCATATGGCAGGCACTTAACAAATGTTTATTGATTTATTTAGGTATCCATATTAGCCCCATATGCATAACATAGAAACACTGAGATTACAGCTATTTTCAGAGCCTCCCCTTTCATCATTACCCTCATTCACTATACTGTTTTCTTTAGAATTCCCTCAATGCTATCATATTCTTAGTGTAGCACTCAACTTAAAATTTATCTGGATTCCCTTTTGTACCTCCCTAAATCTAAGTTCACCCATTTCATGCCTCCCTATATCTAATATTACTATTTTTCCACTTAGTTGGATCCCCACCACCCCATATGCCTTCCTTAAAGGGTGCCAACAAAATATCCCCAATAAAGTGGCTTACATAAGAAATGACACCAGGGTCATTTGGAAGGAAGCTATATTCACAAAGTAATACAATATATATCTAAATATTTAATACCACCTAAAAGCTCACAATGTTCAAGCTGGCCAAACCTTTAATTGTACTCACTGGATTTCTAATAGAGAAATGCTATTCTCTTGGCATCAACACCCATTCAGGGCAAAAGACTCTCTCTCTCCCTGTCTCCCCATGCTCAAATGTGAAAGAGGTAACCTATTCAACACTGGAGTGAGTGAGCATTGAAGCAGAGTAGCCCCAGTTTAGAACTAGATGATGCTTCATTCTTTTATAAGGCAGACACCAGGACTACCTTGAGGTAGAGTTCCTACCCTGACCACCAGATAGGACTGGAACCACAGAATTTAAAAGATGTTAAGTTAGAAGGGACCTCAGTAGACATCTAATCCAATCCATAGCTGAATTCCCAAGATGACATAACAGACAAATGCTCATTCAGGCTCTGCTTGAAAACCTACAAAGAGGGGAAACATATCACAACTGGAAGTTTTTCCTGACATCAAGTCCAAATCTGTCAACCTCTCAAATACATAAAGACATCTGATCACTTCTCCCTTCTTCTCACATTTTTTTTTCTCCTCCCTAGGTTAAACAGCCCCAGTTCCTTCAGTTAATCTTGGTGTGGTTTCATCTTAAAGACTCCTTATCATCCTGGTTAGGCCGCTTTGGATATAATCCAGGTTGTCAATATCCTTGCTAAAATGTGAAGCCCAGGAATAAATATAAGAGAACACATACGGTCTGACCACGGCCTTTTTCTCAGTGCTTGTTCTCCTGATGTCTCTGCAGCATTTGACACTGATTAACTTTTTTGGGAGGATTGGGGCTGAGAAGGAATTGGGGTTAAGTGACTTGCCCAGGGTCACAAGCTAATAAGTGTCTGAGGCCAGATTTGAACTTGGGTCTTCCTGATTCCAGGGCTGGTACTCTATTTACACTGTACCACCAGCTGCCCCTGATTAGCTTTTTCTTAAAAGTTTCCCCTGCTTTGACTTCTGTGAGACTATACTCTTCTAGTTCTGACTATTCTTTCTGTCTCCACTGATTATTCTTTTTTTTTTTTTTTTTTTTTTTTTTTTTTTTTTTTTTTTTTTTT
>NW_020954687.1:2855595-2863399 GCF_900497805.2 Vombatus ursinus
AAGGTCACACAGCTAGGGAGTGTAATGTGTCTGGGCCACATTTGAACTCAGGTCCTCCTGACTGTAAGGCCAGTGTTCCATCCACTGCACCACCTAGCTGCCCCTCCACTGACTATTCTTCCTTCTGCTAGGTGGCTCTACTGGTTAAGAGACTTGGACTTGGATTCAGGAAAACCTGAGTTTTAATCCTGCCTTACACACTTATTTGCTTTGTAATGCTAGGAAAATAATTTTATCTCTCAACTCTCGTCCAGCACTTAACCAGAGAGTCTGGAACACAGTAAGTGCTAAATATAATAAATGTTTACTGACTGATGTAGTCTCTACCTCTGAATCTAAGAACTGGACATAATAATAGTACCTATCTCACAGGCTTGTTGTATATGGGTGAAAGAACTTGCAAGCCTTAAATTGCTATGAAAATGATAACTATTACTATTAACATTGTTATTAATGATGATGATGATAACATTCCCCAGGATACATTCAGAGTCACCTTCTCATTTCTTTGTTTACACAATTATTTTCAGCAATTTCACACAGAATTAAAGAAACTGGAAAGGAGCTTTTGTCTTTCTATCTCCAGTGCCTGGCATGATACATACATCACATAAAAGGTGATTAATAAATGTTTAGTGATTGGTCAGCATATGACCAATCCTAAACAGGACCTGTCCCTCTGAAACATCCAAGACAAACAGAAATGTAGCAGCCCCTTACAGACCTCTGGTAAAAGGGAATCCATTAATTCCCAAGATAATCTCATTACAATTTTTAATAGCAACAACTGTCAGGGCATCTTCCCTTACATGGAGGCACTTGCTACAGTTTCAGCTATCACTTCTATGAAGATGACTCCCAAATATTAGTCTCTAGCCTTGACCTCTCAGTCCTGGATTTACGGCCAGAAATAAGAGTCAAAGGAGGGAGAGAAGAATAGCAGTAGCTGGTGATTCCTTGCTTAAAGGTGTTAAAGCAGCTGTTTTTCAGCCTGAGAATAATAGGTGTCTATTGTCTTTGGGGTCAGATAATAAAGCTATAATGGACAACTTCCCGAAGTTTATCAAAATGGATGACTGCTACCCACTTCTGGGATTCACATGGGCAAAAGTGACAGTGAACAAGTACTAAAAAAAGTACTGCCAAAGATTACAATGTATTAGGCAAGAAACTGAGCCATGGTATGGAAAATATAATTTATTTAGAGGCTGCATTTTTGTTTTTGTTTTTTGCTTTTTAGTTAGGCAATCAGGGTTAAGCGACTTGCCCAGGGTCACACGGCTAATGTCAAGTGTCTGAGGCTGGATTTGAACTCAGGTCCTCCTGACTCCAAGGCCAGAGCTCCATCTGCTGTGCCACCTAGCTGCCCCTAGAGGCTTCATTTTAAGGCAAATGCAATTAGAACTAAATAATTATCTATTATGCAAAAGTAATGGCCTCATTTGATTTCCACTCCTGCAAAAGGCCTAAGATTGTTTCTCTTTACAATGTAGCAAATGTCACAATAGAAAAGCACTCTACATTTCTAAGCAAAACATAGTAAAAAACGAAGTTATCAAATAAGCAACCAACAAATAGGTTAATGAATACTGTCAATTTAAAAGAATAAAAGAACTCATACTTAGGTCTTCTTTCTAAGTATTCCCTTCTGCTCTGGCTAAGCCAGTCTACTCACTGCTCCTCAAACATGCTTTCTACTTTTTCTCATTGATTGGCCAATAACAAGTCCCAGACCAAGCCCCACTTATTCACTGTTTGGCTCAAAGTGAATGTAAATAGAAATTATTTGTTTTGGCCAGAAACCCCAAGGGTCTTCCCCTCTCAGATAGATTTTTTTTTTTTTTGGATTAGGTAAAAGAGGCCATTCTCTGCCTCATTTCTTACCTAGCCTTAATTGCCGAATGGGCACTGCCTCAGTCAAACTAAGACCTGGGAAAGACCTTAGCTTAAAAAGGCCATGGTCTCTCACTGCATCTAGGGCCATCTCCAATCATCCTGATCTATATCTTGTCACTGGACCCAGATGGTTCTGGAGGAGAAAGTAAGGCCTGTGACTTTGCACAGCCCTCCTTCACTTAAATCTATTTCACTTGCAAAGTTATGGCATCACCTTCCTGATGTCATGGTCCTCTTCAAGAAT
Source organism: Vombatus ursinus (assembly GCF_900497805.2). Lineage (NCBI taxonomy): Eukaryota > Metazoa > Chordata > Mammalia > Diprotodontia > Vombatidae > Vombatus > Vombatus ursinus. The sequence continues at coordinate 2,857,736 of NW_020954687.1, forward strand.
GAAGGATAAACAGTCTACTCATTGCTCTTCAATCATGCCTTCTACTTTTTCTGCCTCATAGTATTTGTATTGAGAGACTTCAAAGGTCATTTAATCCAATCTATGCTTGAACTGCTACAACATAATCTACATATATAGTCATTTAACCTCTCCCTTAAAGCCTCCTAGGAGAAGAAACCCACCATCTCCTAAGGAAGAACATTCCACTTCTGTATAGCTCTAATTCTTACTAAGTTTTTCCTTACAGCAAATCTAATTTTGCCTCTTTACAACTTCTAACCAATGTTCTTAATTCTATGCCCCAGGACCAAGCAAAACAAGTTGAGGCAGCTGGGTGGTACAGAACACTGAGTTTGGAGTCAGGAAGACCCTAGTTCCAATCTAGCCTGACACTTGCTAGTTATGTGACCCTGAACAAGGTACTTAACCTCTGTCTCAGTTTCCTCCTTTGTAAAATAAGAAATGATAACAGCACTTCCCTCCCAGAGTTGCTGTGAGGATCAAAAGAGATAATATCTGTAAAAAGCTGAGCATAAGACCCGGCACATAGTAGGTGCTTAGTAAGTGCTTGTTGTCTTCCTTCTTTCTTTTAAATGATACTCCTTCAAAAAAATTGGAAACAATTACTATGTCCATCCCCTATCTTCTCTTCTCCAGGCTAAATATCCCCAATTCCTTCAACTAGTCCCTCATACGGCACGATCATGAGGCCCTTCACTTTTCAATTGCCCACTCCCCATCTTCTCACGTCATTCTTTACTAACTTCCTTGCTGCTCACTGTCACTTTGGTGCTGCCACCATTCAGCAAACCTCTCTTCCTTTGAAGTTCAGGAGATCAAAATTTACCACCCAACTTAAGATTATGGTGACTGTAGTCTATGAACCGTCACCCAGGTCATTTTATCTCTTTTCTCATGGAATTCAGTACCTGGTTCACTGTCTTTCTCTCATTGTCTGACCTTATACTTGGAGATTTCAAGATACACTTCATAACACATTTTTTTAAAGTGTATTACAAATCAAACATCAACAAAACCAAACAGCTTCATGTACAAAATAAAAAGAGCAGAAAAGGAGGATGGCATAGCAACATATATGTTGATACTCCTTTAACATCTTAACATTCCAGGTTCATTACTCTCTTCAAAGAATAGAATCTACTCCTCAACTCCACCTCAGCCACACACAAGGATAGTCAGATTGTAGATTTTGCCATCATCCACAAATGTTCCATTCTTCCTGATCATTACAGATCCCTATGCCTTACTGCTCTCCTAAATCAATTCTTAGTCCTCTCCCTGTGACCTCCAATACCTCCACCCCATTACGTTCTCCACATTAAGCCCATGCTACTTTACCTTCTCCTCTTGCTGGTGCATCATCCTTAATATACAGCCTAATGGCGAGTGTACCCCAACTCTCTATACCTATCTTCTATATTCTCTATATGTTCTCTCACTTGGTGCCCTCATCAGCTCCCATGAGTTTAACCAAGAAGATGATTCTCAGATCTAACGATCAAGCACAGCATTATTTCTGAGTTCTAATCCTACACCTATTAGATATTCCAGAAATGGATCTTTTCCATCTCAAACCCAACTGCCAAAATTCTTTATCACTGTCAAAAAGTACCACAGTCTTCCCAATTTAACAACCTCTGTGTCATACTTGACTCCCATACCTCTTTTAAGTCTACATGTTTGTTGTTATCTTCCAGTGCAGTAATACCCCTTTACATTCACGTACCGCAATTTGTTTAGCTACTGCTTCCTTCTCTCCACTCACAATGCCGCCACAGTGCTACAAGATCTTATCATTTACTTCACACTTGGACTATTGCAGTAGCCTGCTGGTTGTTATCCCTGCCTCAAGTCTCTCTCCACTCCAGTCCATCCTCCATTCAGATGCTAAAGGGATCTTTCTAAAGTGCAAGTCAATCTCTAGTTGATGAGCATCTACTCTGTTGCCAATTCTTTACTAACATAAAAAAATAATACAAATATTTTGGTACATATGGGAACTTTTTTTTGTCACGTTGACCTCATGGGCACAGTAATGGCATCTCAATCCTCAGGACCATTTCGTAGATGAGGCACAAAGACTTTAAGTGACTTGACCAGGTTCATACAGCTAGTAAGCCCAGGTCCTCCAGACTTCAAGTACTGTGCCCTATCTACTATACAATGCTGCCTCTATAACTCTATTTATTTATGAAATTCCAACTAAATTCTTATTTTATTCATTCATTTAATAATTACAATATTTTTATTTCTTTGCTATTGTTACTATGTCTTGCTTATTTTTAATTTTGGTAATGTTTCTTATTTTTTTCAAGGCAATTGGGGTTAAGTGACTTGCCCAAGGTCACACAGGTAGTAAGTGTCAAGTGTTTGGTCTGAGGCCGGATTTGAACTCAGGTCCTCCTGACTTCAGGGTCGGTGCTCTATCCACTGTGCCACCTAGCTGCCCTGATTTTGGTAATATTTCAATAAAAATAACAACTCCTCATCTTCATATCCTCCCCCTCACTCCCTGAAAAAAAAGAAAAAGAAATCCTTGCAATAAATACGCATAGTTAAGCAAAACAAATTTCCATATTAGTCATGACCAAAACTGTATTTCAGGTTTCTCAAGAAAAAATGTTTATAAAGAGTATAGTTTTGTCTCTGTCTGCAACTCCTAAAATATACATTAAGTATCAAGCAATGAGGTTAATCCATTTAGCCCAAGTCATTAAACTCCAAAGTCCTTCTTCCCACTTAAACTATCAGAGTAGCTAATAAATAGCATAACTGACTATATTTCCCCCTTTTTCCTTTCTCTGTTTATGTTAATGAGTAGCAAAAATTACCAAATGGCTGACAACAGGAGAAAGGCAAAATAACAAAAGATATTACATAATCCACTAAGTGAATAAATGAGCTACTAAAATAGAATTTATAAACTTAAAACTTTAAAGTTATATAAAGTTATTTAAGAAGTTCTAAGTATAATGTACAAAACATTTAAAGTATTAATGCTTAAAAAGTGTTTAAAAATTATAAAAATGTGTTTGAGTACATAACCAAAACATTTTCCAAGTGTCTTCCAAGAGTCTGCTAAAGAAGATTTTTTAAATTGCATTTATATTGTTCCTGGGTTTGTCTTGGCAGACTCCCAAATACTTTATATGTCTACAATTATTTTAAATGGAATTTCTCTATCTCTTGCTGCTGGACTTTGTTGGTAATATACAGAAATGCTAGTAATTTATATGGTTTTATTTTATATTCTGCAACTTTGCTAAAGTTAATAATTATTTCAACTAGTTTTTGAGCTGGTTCTCTAGGATTCTCTAAGCATGTCATCATATCACCTACAAAGAGTGATAGTTTTGTTTCCTCATTGACTATTCTAATTCCTTCAATTTCTTTTTCTTTTTATTGCTATAGCTAACATTTCTAGCACAATATTGGATAATAGTGCTGATAATGGGCACCCTTGCTTGGTGATAATGGGCTGATCTTACTGGGAAGGCTTCTAGCTTATCCTCATTTCAGATAATGCTTGCTGATGGTTTTAGATAGACACTACTTACCATTTTAAGAAAAGCTCCATTTATTTCTATATTCTCTAGTGTTTTTTTATAGGAATGGGTGTTGTATTTTGTTAAAGGCTTTTTTTCATATGTTGAGATAATCTTATGATTTCTGTTGGTTTTGTTATTGATATGGTCAATTATGCTGATAGTTTTCACAATACTGAACCAGCCCTGCATTCCTGGTATAAATACCACCTGTTAGGGGTAGCTGGGTGGCACGGTAGATAGAGCTCTGGCCTTGGAGTCAAGAGGACCTGAGTTCAAATCCGGCCTCAGACACATGACACTTACTAGCTATGAGACCCTGGGCAAGTCACTCAACCCTGATTGCCTCATCATACAAACAAACAAACAAAAAGAGGCAAAAAATAAATACCATCTGTTCATATTGTGATATATTGCTGTAATCTCTTTGCTAGTATTTTATTTAAAATTTTTGTATTAATATTCATTAGGGAAATTGGTCTACATTCTTATTTCTCTGTTTTGGCTCTTGCTGGTTTAAGTTTCAGCATCATATTTGTGTCATAAAAGGAATTTAGTAGGACTCCTTCTTCACTTATTTTTCTATATAGTTTATATAGTATTGGGATTAATTGTTCTTTAAATGTTTGGTAGAATTCACTTGTCAATACATAAGGTCCTAGGGATTTTTCCTTAGGGAGTTCATTGATGGCATATTCAATTTCTTTTTCTAAGATGGGGTTATTTAAGTATTCTATTTCCTCCTCTGTTAATCTGGCCAATTTATATTTTTGTAAACGTTCATCCATTTTGCTTAGATTGTCAGACTGATTGGCATATAATTGGACAAACAGGAAAATAGCTCCTAATAATTTTTAATATTTTCTTCATTGGTGGTGAAATCACTCCTTTCATGTTTGATACTGTTAATTTGGTTTTCTTCTTTTCTTTTTAATCAAATTAACCAATGGTTTATCTGTTTTATTGTTTTTTTTTCCATAAAACCAGCTTCTAGTGTTATTTGTTATTAGTTCAATGGTTTTCTTTCAATTTTATTAATCTCTCTTTTGATTTTCAGGATTTTCAATGTGGTTTTTAAATGGGGATTTCTTAGTTGCATTGCCAATTCATTGATCTGCTCTTTCTCACTGATGTCAGCATTTAGAGGTGTTTTTTGAGGATGTTATTTTTATTTTTTGTGCAAAAGCAGCTCCAAACCCAAAGGTCCCAAACGCAAAGCTTTTTCCAAGCTTGAGATGACCTTGCAGATGGAAAAGGTGACTGAGCAAAGAGGTGGTACTTACGGCATAGAGCTCACAAAGCAGCAGTCCAAGTCTGGTTCTACCCTTGGTCATTTGGCCACTTTCTCCAGGTGTTTGCAGGTCTAGCTAAAAATCATTATAGTTCTAAGTGGAAATGCTTTATGAAGGCACTGATGGACCAGCAGACTCTCTTAGACCTTTCCTTGGAGCTCAAGGTACAGACTTTCCTTTGTCAGACTGCTCAAACAGGATGAACTCATCTCAGCGGAAGTCATTTTGTGGTAGTGGGGCAGAAGGCTGGGAGCCAGGCAGCTAACAAACATGCTCCCAATCTTGAGGCAACGGCCACTGACACTAGCTATCAGCCGGTGTCTCCAGTAGTGATTTTTTGGATAATTCCTACTGGGGGCATCTATATCAAACAGCATCAATACATACTTCTTATTTTTATAAGTTTGTGGAAGTATTTGGTGGAAGATTTGTCCCAAATGCCAATCTACCTTTCTGCCTGAAATTGGTATGTTCAGGGACATACATATAATCAATGTACCACACAGAGGCTTCCCTTGTAGAATGCTCTCCCCTTGGGAGAGCAATTGGTAGACACATAGCCTATTATCATTATTTGGCAACTGGCCAGAAACCATCACCATTAGGCCCAACATCAGTATCACTGATATTAGCAGCTTCACTGGACCCAGAGCAGAATGGGGAATGATGGTGGTGGCAAGATAGAGCTCCAGCCTTGGAGTCAGGAGGACTTGAGTTCAAATCCAGCCTCAGACATTTGACAGTTACTAGCTATGTGACTCTGGGCAAGTCACTTAACCCTAATTGCCTCACCAAAAAAAAAAAAA
>NW_020954687.1:2863435-2871874 GCF_900497805.2 Vombatus ursinus
TGGGGGGGCAGCTAAGAATTTTAAATTGAGGGGATGCCCATCAATTGGGGAAGGGCTGAACAAGTTGTAGTATATGATCATAATAGAATATTATTGTGCTATAAGAAATGATGAGCAAGATAATCAGAAAAACCAGGAACAACTTACATGAAGTGATACAGAGTGAAGTGAGAACCAGAAGACTACTGAACACACTAACAGCTATATTGTATGATGAACAATGGTGAATGATTTAGCTGTTCTCAGTAATATAATGATCTAAGACAATCCCAAAAAGACTCATGATGAAAAATGTGATCTGCCACCAGAGAAAGAATAGATGGCAACTGAATAAAGACTGAAGCATATTACTTTTCATTTTCTTTGCTTTTTTTTGTTGTTGTTCAAGTTTTTTTCCACAGAATGACCACTACGGAAATGTTTTACATGATTGCACATCTATAACCAATATAAGATTGTTTACCATCTCAGGAAGGGGACAGGAGGGAAGGATAGAACTTGGAACTCAAAACTAAAAAAAAAAAAAAAAAAAAAAACACACACATACAAAAACNNNNAACCCCAAATGTTAAAAAATTGTTTTTACGTGCAAATGGGAAGAAAATAAAAAATTTTTTAAACAAAAGCTATGCTGATGATCTTATCTGGTTTCCCAAAATAGCACACATATAAACATATTATATGTGAATTATATACTCTCATAAAAAGCTAACATTTACTACAAAAAATGCTCATACTTTAAATACACATACCTTTTGGCCTCCTGGAGTTTCAACTATATGGTGTTCTTTCAATTTTTGTTCTTGTTCCATTATATCTTTCAAATGTTCATTTACCTTAAAAACATAAAAATAAAACACACGTTTATGAGTAAGTAGTTTTATGTAGGAAATGTATACAATTCAAAAGTAATAAAAGTTATCCATATCTCAGACACGTCATTTACCAAAATTAATTCCTAAACAACAAAACTTCTATATTTTACCACCTATAGAAGCTGTCTTCTAAAAGTGTGTTTTAAAACTTGAAGTAAATTTTTATACATGTTAATAAAAAGTTCATAAAATATAAAAGCTGCTTAACTATAATATTTAATATTTAATAAACCAAACAAAAGAGAGACAATGAGTATATGATGGATAGAGAGCTGGTCTTTGAGTTAGGAAACCCTATCACATATATTAGCTCTGCCAAACACTGCCTACATGTGACGCAAGGCAAATCCTTTTACTTCTTAGTGGTCCAGGCAACTCTAATACTCTACTACAAAGTAAGTAGGAAAATCACAGACCCACTTTAAAAAAACAATGTTCTAAATCAAAAAAGCCATTAGTCACCCTAGAAACTATTAACTGAAAGTTATTTTCTCTGAAATTAAACAAATAACCTCTATGATTAATAATTAACAATGCAAACTACTTATTTTAGTCTACAAACTACTTTCTGCAAAACATTTTAAATTATTTTTGGAACTATATATTAACAATTTCAGGTCACTAGGGTCACTGAACACACAGAATCAAAATACTTCTAGAAATAGTCTTCCAATCATCAGACAAGAGCATTTACCACAAGGCTTCTATTTACTTAGTGAATAATGTAATAACATTTTTAGGCACCAAGACACTAAAATAGTTGTGAATGGTGCCTTAACAACCTGAAATCTGATGTGCTTTCTACAATTTAATTTGTGATAAACAAAATCAATCAACAAAAATCAACTAAGCACCTTCTGGGAACAGGGTTATATACTAGATATTAAAGAATGAATTACAAAAATCATATTTAACGAACATTACCAGTAAACTGTGACTACTAAGCTTTCTAGTCTGTCTAGTTATAATAAAAATAATGAGTTTACATGTAATACACCCCCTATAGAATAGTCTGTAAATAACTTACTCGGACTCTCCAAAGTAAATCAACATATACTTTAATACTCACTTATTTCAATGCAAAGTTGTTCATGGAGAGGACAGTGAAATATGTTGTAAAACATGGCATAGAATCAAGAAATGAAAGATGCAAAAGGATCATATGTGACACAAAAGCATCATGGCTATAAATTATTTAATGCTTTCTTCAGGAAGTCAGGTGGTACTATACACTATACAAGTGGCAAATATCAAAAACAGCACTACAACCACCATCACTGCCTACTCCCCCCCCCAAAAAAAACTGATGATGTCTTAACAGATAAGAAACAGCTAGATCTTGAAATAGGTCATTTAATTAGATGCTATTGAACTATTAGAATAAAGAAAAAATTAGTTATTAGAGAAGATTAAATATGAAAATACACAATGTTCAATTAAAATAGTTTTGACCTGACCTATTCAAACAAGCTACTGAGCCAAAAGATGTGAAACAGATAAAGGACCAGATATGAACAGAGACTACCACCATTTACTACCAAAGACCTGGAAAATAAAGTTCTTGCTGCAAAAGACTTTGGCACTTTCAAAGAGTTGAACATCAAAAATAAATATGATTTTGTCAATGGAAATGATACTAAAAATGCATTACTACCCACTCTGCTACTATATCCATAGGACTGCTATGCCTTTCTATCTGCAGACCTAGTGCTTAAAGCTCTGCTTTTCACACAGTTAACGCTAAATAAATGTCCTTATCCCCTTTTGCCTAGATTACTGCAATAGCTTTCTAAGTAGTCTCCCTGCCTCAAGTCTCTCTCCACTGAAATCTACCCTTCATTCAGCTGCCAATTTAATTTTTCTACACTATAGTTCTGACCATATCATCCTACTTCTCAATGAGTTTTAATGGCTACTTCCAATGGCTCCAATAGCATTTCCAGGATCAAATACATACTCCACTGTTTGGAATTTAAAGTTCTTCATAACCTAGCCCCTTCCTCCCTTTCCAAACTTCTTACACTTGACTGCAATTCCACTGCAATTTCCCAAATACAACATACCACCTCCTGTTTCTGTGTCTTTTTACAAGGTGTCTCTCCCTGATGGAGCCACTGAAGCTTCTTGAACTAGTTACAACTATGCTTTAGGAGTACCAATTTGGAAGACTGGAGAAAAAAGTGAGTGGAGTCAGGGAGTCCCATTTAGAAAGCTATTGTATGTTGTGAAATTATAACAACCAAATGTGGCCTTGAAGAAGAGCTATAAGAATGTACTTTCCCCCTTCCTTCTTTGGGGAGGGGGTGTTTACTATGGTTTATGGGCATGGAAAACTACATATAATATCAGACTTGGTTGGTGTGTTATATAATTTTGCTGAGCTGTTTTTCCTTTTTTTTGTCATAAGGGATGGCTTGAGAAATGTAACATTAAATATTAAATAAATATAGTGAGAAATGTGGCATGTTGTATTAAAAAGATAGCAAAATATATATTTTAAAAGTTATTGTTATAGGTGAGAGGTGATGAGAACACAAACTAAAGTTTGGGCTATGGAAGGGAACAAATTCAAGTGATGCTAAAGAGATAAAATCAATAGCACTTGATAACTGACTAGACAGGAGGATAGTGAGAAATAAAGTTAAAAATAACAAGGTTGTTGCAGCAAACCTGGGCAGAATGGAAAAAATGCTGGTACATGGGACAGAACTCTGAGAGTTAAGAAGAACAGCAGGTATGGGAAAGAAATGATGAGTTCAGTTTAAGAAATATTGAGTTTTAGGGGACAACTGAGTAGCGCAGTAGGGGAATTAATGCTTGGGAGCATCGAACAAAAGATGAAGATGGTCACAGAAGATAAGTAGAAAATTCTGATTACATGAAATTGAAGCTTTTGCATAAACAAAATTAATTCAGCTAAAATCAGAAAAGAGGCAGTTAAATGGGAGAAAAAAAATCATTTCCCCAAATATCTCTGATATCTGAGATATGTAGGGAATTGATATGAATACATAAGAACAAAAGCTACTTCCTGACAAGTAGTCAAAGGATATAAGCAGATAATTTTCAAAATAAGAAATGCAAGTTATCAATAACCATATTAAAAGAATGTTCCAAATTACTAATAAAAGACATACAAATGGAAACAACTGAGATTTCACCTTATAGCTATCAGAGTGACAAAAATGCCAAATATTGGGGTGGAAAAGTGCTGTACTAATGCGTTGTTGGTATAAATGAATTGGTCAAATCATTATGGAACACAACGTGCATAAATTATATCTCAATAACTTGTATATACCCTTTGATCCAGCATACCAAATTGAGGCATATATTACAGAGACGTCAGATAAGAAAGTTCCCATTTTCACAATCAATCAATATACATTTATTAAAAATCTATGTGCCTTTAGGCACTGCAGAAATTCCTAGGGATACCAAGACAAAAATTAAATAATTCCTGTCCTCAAGAAGCTTACATTCTAAAAGGGATGTGGGGGTGTGAAGGTGGGAGGAGAGAATATGTATACCCAAGTCTCTATAAAATATATATCAAATGAATATAAGGCAAATGGGTAGGGATAGAGGAGGAGCACTTTAGCAGCTAGAGGAACTGGTATTAAAAGAGTTACTAGAAGAGGAGGCTTTTCAAAAGAATTCAGAAACCACCTCAGTCAGCAAATACTGTCTCTTACCCTGCAGACAGACAAGGTAGTTAGCCAAGGGCACCACTAGTTTCAAACTTTATAATGGATTATGAAAGCTTACAAGCACTATAACTCTCAGAAAACAGAAAAAAAAAAAAAGAGGGGAGGGTTGGTAGGGATGGGGGATGAGCTTGCATAGAGTTTGTCATGAACTCAGCTAAGTAAAATCATCCTGAGATCCTTTATACATGAACTTGGAAGATCAACAAACAGCCATGAAATAGAATAAAACTACTGAAATTTCTATGGCAATTTAGCCTCAATAGGGGCAAGAGTGGGAACAGCATGCTTGTAACATGTGAAGAAAATAAAAAAGGAAAAGAGAATTCAGCTAAGCAATAAGGCATGAGTGACCTCATGGTTAATTTCAAAATAGTTGACTGAAATCATCCAAGTTTCCTTCTTTTTTTTCTTTTTTCCTCTCCCAAACTGGCTAATCATTGATTATGGGACGATAATGGTGCTGTGGAATGTTACTCACCCTATTATAAAGTTGTATCTAGATCTGAAGTCAGATGACCTGGGTTCAAAATCTTAGCTCTTCTACTTACTACCTTGGGCAAGTCATTTCACCACTGTGGACCTCAGCCTCCTCATCTGTAAAATGAGAAGTTGGACTAAATGACTTCTACAGTCCCCTTCCAGTTCTAAACCTATGACCCTATGGTGTGACAATAGCACTCAGATAAGTTAAATTCGTAAGGCTGGAAGGACTATACTATTTAGAAGAAAGCCATGTTGTGATTCAATGGTCAGAAGTAGATGAAAAGGGAAAGCACGGAACAGGCTGGGACCAGAGATGGGCACTATGGGGTCTTGACTTCTCATCAGCATTTCCAGCTCATAGAGCTCTCTAGAGCTTAAATACATGTACACACAAGCCTTGAAACACTGTAGGGTCCCCTCTATGAGGTACCTGGCAACTCAACTGAGATCACCCTAGAAATCCATAATAAAAGAAAAAAAAAAGATGGCTGAAGAATGTATATTAGTTAAATTATAACATGCAGTTGGACAGGCAACCCATTGAATTAGTTCATTAATATGTATATGTTGAGCAGGTCCTATAGTTGGACAATAGGGTAGACTCAGATTTTAATGAGAGCAGAACAGGTTAGATTGCATTTGGAAACTCTTTCAATAATCTCAAGTTCCTTCTAGCTATAAAGGCTGTTTAACATCTATATTCTCCCACTAACTAGAAAAAAGCAGTGAATAATGGAACAAAATCATCTCAAGAAGAATTACAATTACAGATATACTCAAATGATCATTGAAACTACACTGAAATATAGGACCCGTAAAAAAGTGAGACAATCAAGTTCCAAGAGTGACTGATGGACAACCCAAGTTTTGAACTGATCTCCAAGAAATATTACAAAAAACAAGGAAAGTCTCTACAGATTGGGTGGTTCCTCAAATACAGTACTTATGGAAAGACAGATAACAATTAAAAAGAAGATGAGTTGAAATCTGTATCAGTGAAGAGAGTATATGTAGATATTATAGCTCCATTGAAGATATATTTGATTCATTAAGAATTTACTATGTGCAAGGACTATGCTAAGCACTTAAGTATATGATGATAGCCTGAGTGAATGGGAGGGTCAAGTGAAGAGATTTTAAAGGGGTACCTCAGAATGTTTGCAGACAGCAGAAAAGGAGTCAGGAGATAAGAATAGGTGATTAAAAGGCAAACTTTAAAAGTAAGTAAAGTACATATTATAATTACAATAAGAATTTCAAGAAGGAAGAGTTTTTCTGGGTCTTTTTTTAAGCATAGGCTGAAATTTTCAGGGAAGGTTCCCCAAAAGATAAAATCAATGACTTAGGTATAATTTAGATAGGAATTAAGGGCTTCCAAGAAGGAGAACAAGGGGCCAGATTATGGAGGATCTTAAAAGCTAGACAGAGAATAATAAAAGCGAGCATTTATATAGTGCTTTAAAGTTTTATTTGCTAGTCTGGAGGGAAATGACACAATGAAAATGGTGTTTTAGGAAAATCAGTCAGACAGAAGTATGCAGGACAAACAGAGACAGTAGGTTGAGCCTGGCAGAGCACTACAGCAGAAAATATGAGTGAATATGAAAGGCACTTGAAAGGAAAGAACAACAAAATTTGAGAGTTGTATACTGAGGATGAAGGAAAAAGAAGAATAAAAAATTACTTAATCATTTTTAGCCTTAGCAAAAAAGCTGATGACACTGACAGAAATGAGGTACACAAAAGAAATTCTGGGGAAAGATAAATGCTCAGTTATAAGCAAGTTTTATGATTTTACCAAGTCATGTCATCTCTCTCTAAGTTCTAGTTTCCTTAGCTATACAATTAAGAGGCTGAATATGATGATCTTGCCACTCCAGTCTTATTCTACAATACAATGGATCTGAGATCTCATTAATGTAGATAATTCCCCCAGTAATGAAAATCTACAGACCTTAAAATATCTATGTCCACCCATCCTGTTTGTCTCTTGCCCACATCGTCCCATAAAACTTCTACAAGGATCCCTATCCAACATGCTAGGGACATCACTATAGCTCTCTTGGCATCATGTGGATACTTAGAAGGCATACAGATTATCAGTCATCCCTAGCTCTCATTATGTGATTGACTCTTTGGGGAGGGGCAGGAGATGTCATTTCTCTCAAGACATTCTCCCCTGACAATTTTTGGTTGGTAATATGTAGTAGCCTGCTTACATCCACTAAGCATTTCTTATTGGACTTTAGCAATTAAGACAATTGGAAATGAAAGGTAAGTAAAAACAAAAGATACCTATTTGAAAATTAAACTTAATTTCTTTTGCTCACACTTCATTTACAGTATTTGTCCAAAGATATCTACTACCAGACCAGCTCTATGGACTGTCCTTCTAACTATCACAGTTTGGACAATAGGCATCTTTTGTTCACTTGGTTTTTCCCATATGGACAGTTAGGCTGAACTCTTTTACACGAGCATTAATCTCATTAAAGAGGCTCTGCAGTATTCTAGGTATTGATGGAATCAGCAAAAAGTCATGCATAAGCAGAAACATCTGAAGATTCTATCTATAGGTAATACCTCCTCCATTTGCACACTTTGCTGGACAGCTTATATGACAGTAGCAAACAACTTTGGTAAGCATGTTTGCCTGCTTTCTGCCTTTACGTAAAGGTACTGAATAAACTTCTCTCTTTACATCTTTGAAGGAATCTTGTATGATTTTGACAAATGCAGAGGAGACGTCCTGTTGGATGAAAATCTTTTTAAGGTACAATTTTGCTCTAATTAAGCAAATGTGTCTTATAATTAAAAAACAACAATAACAAACAATGATGACCTTTAAGCCAATTGTGTGACTATAAAGATATGTTCTTTAAAAAACTGTAGAGTATCATTTGTTTAAGCCTGCCTATTTCTTCCTCAAACTTTCATTAAGTATGTTCTTAAATAGTATGAGGATCAAACCCATAAAATTTTTGTAGAGAAGTAGAGAAAGGAAAGTAGGTCTCTTTTGACAGTTATTAATATTCTCTGGTCACTTGTGGAGGGGGTAGGGAAAAGCAGTAACAAGGTCAGAGATCTTTTCTACAGCTTTTGGTATCATCCTCCTTTCATACACCTTGAGAACTGATTCCTTAAAATAATATAACATGAGCCTCCCCAGTGACTATTAAGTCTTTTTCCATTTTTTCACCTTCAATGGTGACTCCACTGTTATTGATAGTGAAAATAGTTTGTTCTAAAAAAAAAAAAAAAAAGACTTTGTAGATATTTCTTGATCATTTCTCATCTGTTCATTGTCTGTCCTACCCAGTTTTATCTTTTTTTTTTTTTTTTTTTTTTTTTTTTTTTTTTTTTTTTTTTTT
>NW_020954687.1:2871986-2886229 GCF_900497805.2 Vombatus ursinus
CCAGTTCTATCTTTTAAAAAATTATTATGAGCATTTTTTTTTGTTTTTACATCATCTATTCTGACACCATATCCCTCCAACAATCCCCTCCCACAAAGCTGTCCCTTATGATAAAAAATTTAAAAAGGGGAGGGGAAGAGGTACATCAAAACTAGTCAATATATCAAAAGTATACAATAGTATATTCAATATTCCACATCCACAGTCTTCAAACTCTGCCCAAAAAAAAAAAATCAAGAAGTATCCTCTCATATCTCTTCTTTGAGACTAAGCTTGGGCATTGTAATTTCACAAAATTCAATTCTGTTTATTTTGTTGCTATTTTCATTCACATTGCTGTAGTCATTGGGCATATTCTTTTTATGCTTCTTAACTTTTTTCAATTGAAATGTCTCCCCATACTTCTCTGTATTTATCATTTCTTAGTGAATGGTAATATTTCATTATATTCATGTACCAAAAGTTGCTTAGCTATTCTCCAATCAATGGGCATCCACTTTGTTTATAATCCTCTGCTACCACAAAAGCTACTACTATAAATATTTTGGTATATATGGAGGTTTTCTGTTATTGATATCCTTGGGGTATATGTCTAGCAGAGTATTCCTGGATATGAACATTTTATGGACTTTGGGTAGAGACATAGTTACTTTCTTTATATCATTCCATGTTGTTTTCCAGAGTGTTTGCACTAGTTCATAGCTCTACTAACAATGATCAATGTGCCTATCTTTCCACATCCCTTTGAATGTAGATTATTCCCATATTTTGCCAATTTGCTAGGTGTGAGATGTAACTTCAGGGTTGTTCTGAATTACATATCTCTTATTATTAGTGATTTGGAACATTCTATCATATGGTTTGTAATTCTTCTTTTGAGAACTGCTTGTTCATGTTCTTTGATTATGTATTCACTGTCTATGCAGCTTGGTTAACAGTCTTGTATCAACAGTAATTGATAAAAAAAGAAATGAAGGACTTCCCTTTCTATCAGGGGCCTCCTTGATTTTGTTACATAGAAATCTTGTTGATTTTTATAGGTTTATTTTATGTCTTTACTGGTTAGTTGTCTAAATTAATTTCTTCATTGATTATACCTAGGATATGCAAATAGAGAAACCAGAAAGGCCGCCTACAGAAAACAGATTTGATTCTTTAAGAAAGCCAGGGAAACTGTGAGGTGAAATTAAGAGGGCAAAGCATTCTTCTGCAAGGACAGAGACCAGAGAGAAGTGCCATATGTAAGGAATGAACTACCAAAAGCTAGTGTGGCTGTGTCACAGTGTGGAGGGAAAGGAATATGTAAGAAGCCTGGAGAGGTAGGAAGGGGCGGCCAGGTTACGAAGATCTTTAAATGCCAGAGAAGCTTATATTTGATCCTGGAAAGAATAAGGAGCCACTGGAGCTCACTGAGCTGAGGGGCGAGGGAGGACGACACAGATAGTGACACAGTCAGACCTACACAAAAGAAAAATCACCCAGGAAGGATGGACTGGAGTGGACAGGGACTGAACAGATCAGTTAGAAGTCTACTGCAATAGTACAGGTGAGAGGTAACGAGAAGAAGCTGTGAGTAGACAGAGGGGAAATACAGGAAAGATCTCGTGAAGGTAAAAGCAGCAAGATTTGGCAACAGACCATATATGAGAGAGGCACAAGAGAGGAATCAAAGAGTTCAGTGAAGATGAGAATCGGTGTGCCTTGGATGATAGTGGTGCCTGTGATATGAATAAGGAAGTCCAGAAGAGGGGAGGGCTTGGGGGCAAAGATGAATTCTTATTAGGACATGGTGAGTCCTGAGAAGCCTATGGGACATGAAGTTCAGGATGCCCAAGAAGCAGCTGAAGATGTAAGACTATAGCTCAGGAAAGAGACAAGTACTGTGCATAGGCCACATAAATCTTTAACTTTAAATTCTCAAACGGTTTGTTTTATCTATTAGATTTATCCACCTCTCAGAGAGGAACATTAAAATTTCCTATTACTATTGTTTAATATCTATGTCATTTTACAATAGTGAATTTTTCTTTTATGAATTTAGATGCTATGAAATTTGGTTCATATTGATATTATTCTTGATATTTGTTCATTGTCAGCATTTCCTAAATTTAAGCAAAATGTAATATCCTTGTTTATTCTACTAAGAGTGTGAACTGTTATTTTTGCTTTATCAAACTGCAATTCCTGCTTTTATAGATTCACCTGATGCATAGTTCTAATCCAGCCTCATCTGGATTCTTTGCACACCTTTGCTTCTTAGATGTTTCTTATACGCAACAGGTTGTAGGATTTTGTTTTCTAATCCATTCTGCCACACTCTTTTATTTTATTGGATTGTTTAGTGCATTCATAATTAAAGTTATGAAAAGTTTGTGTTTCCCTCCATTTGTCTTCACCAGAGTCTATTAAAAGAATACTGCATCTCTACAATTAGTTTTCTTTAACTAGTTTGCTGCAACCCTATTTTCACAGGCTCTCTTTCCACTTTCACCTTCCATACCTTTCCCTACTTTGGGGGTTTAATTGCTGATTTTTCCCCCCTTTCTTCTATTTTGGTATCTATTTTCTTCCCTTTCTCCTTCTTTTTCTCCAAGTTAAATGTTTAGTTCAAAACCTCTCTTCTCCTCTCATTTCTTTTTTTTTCCTGCACCTTTTCCTAAGATGAATTTCTTTGCTTTGTTCTCTTCTTTAATTATCTTCCCTTTTTTTATTTTGAAATGTTATTCACTGATTTATGGTATGTATCTATATTCTTCCTTTAATCTCTCTTTATTCCTCACAGAACTGACCTCCCCCTCTCAACCAATTTCTATGTTATTGGCATCACAGATCTTGCCTATCATTTTTTTTTCTGTTATACCCCACACTCATAGTAATAATAGTAATAGAGATAGTAGCAGGGCCCCATAATAGGAATTACCTCCCACCCCAAATTGTGCAAGTCCAATTCTACCCTCTGTCCTCCTCATGACTATTCTCCTTACTACTGAACATGTCATCTTATCATTCCCTCCTTTTCCTACTGGACTGACTACTCCTTGGAGTACTTTGCTGGATTCATTATACATGTCTCACTAAGCATGAATATACCTCAGAACTCTATCCTGGGTCCTCTTCTTTTCTCTCTATAAGATTTCATCAGCTCTCATTCAATTATTATCTCTATACAGATGTCTCCCAAGTCTATATATCCAGCTATCATCTCTCTCCTGAGCTCCAGTCCCTAGGTGTCTTTTAGACATATAAAACTCAACCTAATCAAAACTCATTATCTTTCTCCCTAAACTCATTCTTCCTTTTAACTTCACCTTTTCTGTCAAGGGTATGATCATTGTCCTAGTTACTTAGATTTGAAATATCAGTCCTCTCTGAATTCTCAGTCACCCTATAACCAAATAGTTGTAATGTCCTGTCAATCTTCCATTCCATCTCCCACATTCATTCAATTTTCTACACTCACACAGCCAGAACCCAGGCTTAGGTCCTCAACATTTCTTGCCTAGACCAAAGGTGTCAAACATGCAGCCCACAACACTGCCGAGTATGGTCCAAACCAGATTCAAATGTAATTGGGAAACATTTTACAGAATAAATAAAATTCCAATAAAACATAGTTTCTCATTTTTAAACTAAATCAATATGCTACCTGCAAGGATCCTTCTATGTGAGTTTGACACCATTGGTCTGTATTCCTGTCTCCAATCAATCCTCCAAACAGCTACAACACTGATATTCCAAAAGTGCAGTTCTGACCATGTTACTCCTTGCTCAAAAATCTTCTGGGGCTCCTTCTTATCTTTTAGGACAAACTAGAAGCTGTTCTCTTAGTCCTTCAGAACACAGTGCCAGCTCATCTTTGTAGACTAATTTTATATTATATTCCTTCATATGCTTTAAGGTTTAGCCAAATTTGTCTATTTGTCTATTTGCTATTCCTCATACATGACAATCCCTTTCCCTTCTCTGTGACTTTGCACAGACCCCATACCTAGAATACTTTACCTCTGAGAATCCCTAACTCCTCTGAAAGCTCAAGTGAAACATCCTACAAAAGACCTCTTCTGATTCCCTCAGTAGTAAAGCATTTGACAAAGTACCTCCTGCTATTCTTACAGAAAAGATGGCGAGATGTGGACTGGATGACAGCACAATTACATGGATACAGAACTGGCTGGAAGACTAGACCAAAGAGTAGTTATTAATGCCTGATGTCAGTGTGGCAGGAAGTCTTCAGTGCAGTCACCTAGGGATCTGAGTTTGGCTCCTATGCTGTTTGGTATTTTTATCAGTGACTTTAGATAAAGGCACAAATGGCATGTTCATCAAATTTACAGTTAACATGAGGCTGGGAGGAATATCTACATATTGGAAGTTAAGAGTTGCCTTCCAAATGACTTAACAGATTGGACTGAACGTAGTAAAGATGACATTCAATTGGGATAAATATCAAGTCTTAATTTTGCATAGTTAGACAGCAGTCTGTCTGAAAAAGATCTGGGGGTTTTAGTGAACACTAAGTGCCAGCAGGGTGGTGTGGCAAACAAACAAATGTCTTCTTCAGTTACTTTAAGAAAGGTGTACCACACACAAAAAAAGAGCTGTCAGTCTTTCTGTCACCTGCCTTGGTTAGACCACATATAGACTATCGTATTTAGGTCGGGGTGCCACTGCTTTAAAAGGGACACTGAAAAGCTAGAGGGCAACCAGGATGGTGAAGGATTCTGAGTCCATGACAGATGAGGGACTTTAGTTTGGTGAGGGGTGGGGAGGAAAGACAGCTGTGTTTTAGTATCTGAAAGCTGTTATATGGAAGGATTCCATTTGTTCTCTTTAGTGCCCAAAGGCAGAATAATGGGAATGGTGGGTAGACATTGAAAAGAGGCACAGCATATATAGGAACAAAGTCCTGAAAAACTTCTTAACAATTAGATCTATGCATAAATGATTGCTCTAAGGGCAGATAGGTGGCACAGTAGATAAGAGTGCCAGGCCTGGGGTCAGGAAGACATATCTTCATGAGTTAAAATCCAGCCTCAGACATTAACTAGCTATGTGACCTTGGGCAAGTCACTCTACTCTGTTTGGCTCAGTTTCCTCACCTCTAAAATGAGTTGGAAAGGAAATGACAACTACTCCAGCATCTTTGCCAAGAAAACCCCAAATGGGGTCATGAAGAGTCAGACATGACTGAAAAATGACTGAACTGAATAAGTGTTTGGGTTGCCTCAGGAGTGAGTTATCCAACACTAGAGGTTTTAAAGTAGAGCCAAAATGACTTGTCTGACATGATAGGGCAAGGATTCTGGTCCAAGGTGAAACCTGAGGCTCCTCTAAAATTTTGTGTTTTTGTGAGTTGTTAACACTTTCCCACCTACCCCACATCCCCAAGCTATTTTGTAAATACTTTATAATTACTTAGCTGTGTATATATTGAATTCCCACGATTTAATGTAAACTCTTTAGGGGTATGGAATTTTGGTATCATCTTTTTATTCCTGGGGCACCTTAAATGAAGCAAACTTTAATAAATGCTGTTTAAATGGACAGAGCTGAATATTTGATTGATACACATTAAAGGATACTAGTGCTTAAATTTAATACCAGTAAATCCACTATCTTTTGACAGATTTAAACTTTATAACAAGTGATCAAAAGTCTTAACTGCATGAGAATATTGAATTAGATTTCCATCATTTTAAATTTCACTTTAACAAGAAAACAACACTATAACTTGATTCATTATTTCACTTGTATGTGATGGGCCTCAAATCTTCTCTCCACTCAGATGCTACAGTGATGTCTTATCATGGCATAAACCTGACTTCTTGAAGACCATGCCAATAGAGTGTAAGCTCAGGCTAGTTTTCCACAAGCTGTAAGGCAGCTTATTTTGAACTACTATTGGGTCATGGACCTAGGGTTGTGCTGGTAAATGTTTAACAACTAGTTCTCCAAAAACCCATGACACACTTTTAAAAGTTTAATCTGCAATATTAACATTTTTGTGGGGGCTAGGCAATGGGGTTAAATGACTTGCCCAAGGTCACACAGTTAGTAAGTGTTATGTGTCTGAGGCCACATTTGAACTCAGGTCCTCCTGAATCCAGGGCCAGTGCTCTATCCACTGTGCCACCTAGTTGCCCCAATATTTTCTTAAGTAAAGACAATCAACAAAAAATAAATCAAGTCATGATTTGTAACATTTGCCAGTTTCTGAGGTATAAATGCTCACACTGAAAATTTAACAATTGGCCCTCACAAGTTGCTATGAACTGGCTCAAGCATACTCCTGCATGGATCTTTCTGTGAAAGCCTATGGATTCCCTTTTTCAGAATGTTTGTGATTCTGTGTATTTTATTTTATGCAAACGAAACCACTTATACTGAAATGTAGTTATCAATTTAAAAAAAAGTTAGTGCATCCCAGGTTAAGAACCCCTATTGTAATGGCTTCATGGATAGGCCTGGCAACAAAAGATTATCTGAGGTTCCAATATAACAAAGGCCTGAGAGGCTCATCCTCAAAGGATTGATGATTTTTTGAGGTGGGCCACAAAAACTCATTAAGGCAGAATTTTCCAAATAATGTTACACTGGAAGGAGTACTGACAGGGAAGCAAAGTGATGGTCAAAATTACTGAATATTTTTAGTATTATGAGAATATTTAAGCATCTACTTTTTAAAATAAAAAGTTCAAATAAAAATCAACAGCTAAGCCTATCACAGCAAATTAATTTCTATTGAAATGGAATACAGTAAGTACAAATGAGGTCAAATTTGAACTGTCATATATCAAATATTTATGGCAATCTGCCACCATATCTAGATTGTTTCTATAACACAAATTATTTGAATAAATTATCTTACAAAGTGATGGGTTTGGGTTTTTTTTTTTTTTTTTTTTTAGAGCAGGAGGTGGCACTGCTACATAAAATTTCAAAACTACTGCACTAAGATTAAGATCTGCATCAGTTAACCACTCACAGTGCATCCATGCCTTAACATTCTGTGGGGGTTGTCCATGCCCTGCCAAATAACTGCCACAAGGGTTTTACCCAGTCTGCTTGGGGGCCTTTCTCTCAATTGCTTGAAACTAGAGTATGTGGGCTGTCCATTACCATCCCTTCTTTATACACTTGGTATGTTCTGTTTTCTGTGGGTATGCTCATCTGTTAATGTTCTGTGATCTCCTAGTAGACAATGTAGTATTCTGAGGCTTGGTTTTATTTCTATTTCTTTATATGGTGCATCAGATACAGAGAACTGAGAGTTCAAATGTGGTACCTCCCCTTCCATTGATAGTACAAACAAGGTCCTGTAGTAATACAAGTCTGTTTCATCTCACGTCTTTGTGTTATACCTCCCTCACTCTCATATACATGTTGTTGGGCCAATCCGGCCTCCTTGGTTATCTGCATTTCATTTTTGATTTGTGAAATGATCCTGTTCATACTTTTTTGTCTTTCTGTGCAGTTTCTCTCTTCAGAGAAATTGTGTGTTTGGGCACAAAAGACACTTTCCAGCAAAACACCTGAACATCCCCATATAAGACCTGTTGCCTGAAAGAAATTAGAGATTATGATGCCAAAAACAGCAAGAAAGAAGGAAGGTCATTGAGCATTTTTGAAAATGACAAAAACAACAGAGGGATAGGCAATCAAAACAGATCCAAAAGTTAAATTATAACATCTTAGAAGTAAAAAGCGAGCTATAAGCAGTAGGTATTTGCAGTTTGATATATTTTTTCTTTTTTTGCTTTATGTAAGGAAATGTTTGTTTATTTTAATATGTTAACTTCATCATTCAAAAAATTAAAAAAAATTGTTTGAAAAAAAAAAGATCTGCATCAGTGAAGGGAGTGCCACATATCAACAAAACCATAGCTTTCCTCCTCTCAGTATGAATATACATCTCATCTTTTCTCAAATTCTTTGAATGATAATGTCAGCATAAAACATGTATGGACCTACCTTATTTATCCAATACATGACAGCATCCTCGATGTCATAGGGTAGATCAGTTGCTTGAAAGAATGTTGAATACTGCTGAGCACAAGCAATTACTTTCTCTATGCTGACCATTTCTACGGTATAAGCCATCATTAAGGTGTCAATCATGGCCAAATGGGCACTCTGAAAATATAAAACAAGATTTCATTTAAAAAATTATTTCCATTTAGCAGCTATTGTACATATATTAACATTAACTACCTTTACTAACATGGAAGAAAAGAACTCAAGATCATATAAGGCCAGGTTTAATAATAAAGCATATTTTACAGTGATAAATGACATACAAAAGGCATACAACCTAAAAAAAGTTAAGCAAGCTAATAGCCTAAAAATACACATTGAAAAAATGAATAATTGGAGGTCTAAAGCAAGATGAAATTTACAAGTATTCAGACTTAATATATTAACGTTAATTGAATTACAAAAAATAAAGAACCTTCTTTATTGTTTCTTGAATGCTGCATGCTTACTAGAAAAACTAAATGTTTTAACTACAGAATATTCAGAAAGATGGACCAATACTTAAAATTATTTTTCTTACAAATAAGCAGAACACTATATAACAAAAGCTACTTTGTTAACAAATTAATTTTAACAGATTTTAATAGCATTGCACAAAGAAGAGATGAAAAGGTATTGCACCTCTGAAAAGAATTAAAGAAAACTGAGTTTTCTAAAATGTGGTCAAGTCCACTAAATTGAGTAAAAAAGGATCTTCACTGGCTCTAGTAGGATTATGAACACAGATTAATATATTTGTACATACTTGTATTTGTTCACATTGACTCCTTGGATAGAATCCAAGTTGATTGAGAGGAGGGATTGTTTCCTTTTTTGCCTTTGCCTTCCTAGCACCTAACACAGTCTGCTGGAACACAAGTAGGCCCTTGATAAGTACTTGCTGACTGATAGCCTGTGGTTGGGTCACATATTAATATTTGTCAGAGGTGGAATCTGAACATAGGTTTTCCTATGTCCAAATCCACTCTATCTGCCAAGCTTTGTGGCCCTTCAATCAGGAAGGGTAAGATCTTAGACTTAGAAGCCATCTGGTCCGACTGCCTCGTGTTAAAAATATGGAAACTGAGGACACATAGCAGTACAAGTGGCATGGTGGTGGTGCTAGAATTCAAACCAGATCCTCTAAACTCCAAATCCAGAATCTTTTTCCCATCATAGCATACAAGTAGTCTTCATTCTCACAGAGTCAATGTGTTAATGTTATACACTAGAAACAGGTACAATTTATTTCACAATTATTATTTGATCTCAAATATAGAATATCCTCAACAGCCAACCTCCCATTCCACTCCCCACTCCTCACCCAATTTTTTTCCTTCCTCCTACTGCAAAATAACTAAGAACTCTGTGGAAAAACACAAATTCATACGGGGTTCGTTTACACAATTCCTGGGAGAATGCTCCCTTTCTGTTTCTATATACTTTGCTATTACACCAGGCTTCCCTGATCAACTCTCACCCCAATAACTTATTTTTACCTAAGCTCAAAAGCTCTTTCTACATAACTATCACCATTATCACCGTTTTATAGACTGAGAAGCTAAAAATCAGGTAATTAAATGACTTGTTTACAGTCACATGGTAAATAAGTGTCAGAGCTAGGATTCAAACTCAGATTTCTTGGTTCCACCTTCAGAATCCATTACATTTCACCAAAACCACCTCTTATTAATTAACAAGTACTCCAAGAGTACTATGCTTCGTATCTTAATGAGGCAAACACCTCCCCAACTGTTGGTTCTTAAGGTCATTGTACAAATTTTCTCTAAATGGCATAATAGCTGGATAGTATTTTAGTTGTCTATCTCCCTAAAACCCAATTTTCCCAATTTATCTTTTTCTTAATGATCTAAAGCCCTAAGTTGGAGTTTGCAGGGTTTTGTTTTTTTTTAAGTAGTTCTAGCTCTGTGATGGAAATTATAAATATAAATAAAAAAATTATATTTTCAGGTCAACATTTTTTATTGTTCCAATATTTATATGTTGAACCAAAATATAAATAAAATAATTATAAATCCAAAACTAGTAAAACATTCACATTAGCATTAATTTCATTGTGAAATCATCTAAACAAGGTAGGGAAAAACTCATGAAAAATCAAAAAGCATAATTAAGGTGTGCCAATATACTAGAACACAGTCTAAGAATGTAATGCACGTGTAGTACTTATACAAATAAACTAAACAAAAAAAATCAATTACTAAGTTCCTGATTGTAATAGATTCTCTGCTCTGTCCTCCTCAAAAGCATCCTCATATAATCACCTAGAGGTTGTTCTGGGGTTTCAACAGAATTGAAAAATAATAAGAATTCCTTCTTCAAAATTCCTATGCAAAAATTATATGAATGATGATGTGCTAATATAGGATAGCTTCTAAAATCCAATCTTGTGTGATCCAGAATTGATTTAGACTTATTATGAAAACTTTAATTATAATAATGATACTGAAAAATATATTACAATTGTCTTTCCAACGAGAATAAGCCAATAATTAAGAGACTCACAAATCACATCCTAGGGTGCTGAAAGACCATAAGTAATGTTTGAGCAATCATAGAAAACCTCCACTCTTACCCAGAAATTGAAAAGTTAGAGAGAGACAAGGATGTTTTGATGAAATGAGTGGTGAGAGAAAGTATGGAATCTATGGAGACTCTGAAAGATAGCTGGAAAGGGAAAGAGGATCCCAAGATAATTGGCTCATTTTCTTAAGTCGGCCATCTTGATTCGGAATCCCAATAAGATAATTTTGCAGAGCTTCTACAACACTACATATAATGTCAAACTTTTTTGATGTGGCAGATAGTTTTGTCTTTGTTATTTTTTTCTTTTTTTATTTTTTGTTATAAGAATAAAAGTGATACAAAACCAAAAGATATTAATAAAAGTTTATTTTTAAAAACTGGCAAAAAAACTTTAAAGAAAAATCATAAGAACTATGTTTTGGGAGCAAAAAGACAAAAATGCTATCTTGACTTTCAAATAGGGAAAACAAAGTATATTGTGGAAATCCTACTGAAGCTTGCTTGGCACAATCTGAGAATGGAACACTTAATTGACAATTTGGAGAGCACAAAGAAAGTAATGATTGCTATGAGCAGTGGGGACTCACTAATCATAAACTAATGTCATTTCCATTTTTTTTATAAAGTTACTAGATTGGACCATTGCAGAAATGCCACAGATGCAATGCAACTTGATTTCACAAACACTTTGTAATATTTCTGTGCGCATGAGAGAGAAATATGGGGTAGATTTATGGATGATTGAACAACTGTTCCAAGGAATAGCAATGGATCAATGCTGACCTGAAATCTACAAGAGATTTCTACCTGATATAAGATAAGCTTTCAAACAAAAATAAACAGGCAACTTTAGATGTATTCTAACATCTGACAAGAGTGCTACCTAACAATATGTGAAGTCAATGGCCAAAGATACCCTTTAACAGAAACTTTATAGAAAACTTTACTAGAATTTTTTATTGTGATAAATGAGAAATATATTAAAAGACTGAAAAAAAATATACTGTATGGAGCTATAGTAGAATAGAAAAAATCCTGGATATTGAGTAAGTAAATTTGGAGCTCAATCTTATGTCTTCCATCTTATATGTATGTGATTTTGGATAAGTCATCTAACCTTTCTGGGCCTAAATTTTCTCACCTATTACCTTACCTGAGGAACAAATGAGATAATGTATGTAAAGCATCTTTAAGCCATAAAGCACCACCAAATCATTAACTTTCATGAAATAAGAGGGGGGTATAATGGAATGAGTTGGAATTTGCAGTGCAGTATAGGGCTTTCCTCATCACAAGTTCCCAACACCAGTGAAAACACAAATCCAGTCCCATCCTATCAATCTTCATGTATTTATACACAGAGTCAAAGGAAATCCAGTCTCAGAAAAAGTTGTCATAAATGTAGGCCCTTATTTTTAAAAAAATGTTGTTCTTAAAGCAAATGACTAGAGAATATGAAGGCTATGTCACTGTCAACCTAAAAATAACAGAGATTTCCAATCACATGTTAAGCTTTGAAAAAATATCTGATACAGTAAAACGAACAACACAAAGCTATATTTTAATAAGAATTTCTAAAGTATTGACTACGTCAAAAGCTAAACGTGAAAGCATTTAACGGGGACAGACATCAGCAGAGAAATGAATAGGTTCCTTCTATTTCCATTTCAGCCTGCTTGCTAAGGAACAACTAACCTTTTCTCTGTACTCACTACCAATATATACTTTCTTTCTCTTTTATTCCACTCCCCCATCCTCTCCAGCTGTGCACTCCTATATTCAGAGCTGCAGCAGCTCTATCAGCACCCCTTACATCCCTGTGCTGGAAAGGAGACCTTAGGAAGGCAGAATCAGAATAGAGTACTGAATATCTGATATTAAGGTAGTCAATTAGCAGCAGTCTATGACTGTACTGACAGCTATCCATTATCCTTGCCCTTCCCAAATGACTGGCCCACTGTTTGCTTCTTTTTTAAAAAAAATGAATGTTTTATTAGAAACATAGTATTGAACATCAATACAAAGAACTAAACTTATTTAATAACTATTTACATTAGCACTAATTTAAATGCATGAGTAGCATAACATCATTTCTATCATTTCCTCTAAGTCTTCATCACAGTTCATTTGTTCTCATTCATTTTCCCTCAAATAACTACATTTAATGCAGACTATATTCTTCTAGCTCTGTGTTATTCAATCTGCATTATTTCATAAAGATTTTATGTATTTCTTTATATTCTTCACACTTGGTGGTCTTAATTGTATTCCAATAATTGTATTCCAATAATATTCCAAATGATGAACATATCATTTTTTTTAACAACATTTCCCTATTACTGGACATTTAAATTGCTTCCTGGGTTTTTTGCAATTACAAATAATATTGCTGTGAAGATTTTAGAACAGCTCTTACTAACCACATTTTCAGAG
This sequence comes from Vombatus ursinus, assembly GCF_900497805.2. Taxonomy (NCBI): domain Eukaryota; kingdom Metazoa; phylum Chordata; class Mammalia; order Diprotodontia; family Vombatidae; genus Vombatus; species Vombatus ursinus. Next base: position 2,884,980 of record NW_020954687.1, read on the forward strand.
AAGGCAGAGGAAGGTAATAAACATTTACATATAGCACCTACAAGATGCCAGGCCCTGTTCACTTTACAAATATCATTTCATTTGATCCTTTCATTTGATTGGTATTCTCAAAAATGGAATTTATCAGGGCATCATTATTTTTTCTAACTTAGTACAAACTTTCAAATTGCTCTCCAACAAGATTTGTAGTTAATTCCAGCAGCAATTTCCCAACTTGAGGTAGTACCTCAAAGCATGATTTTCCAAGTGATAATGAACAATTTGTTTCCTCTTTTGAAAACTAACTATTCACATCCTTTGACTATTTTTATGTACTAGAAGTTAACTATTATGATTTCTTAAAAGCTCCACATGTTTTTAGATAAAGTTTCGTCATATTTATTAAAAAGTTTTCTTTCAATCTATTCTATTCTTTTTATTTTAATTGCTTATTACTGTATAGGTTGATTTTTTAATTTTAAGGTCATCACATTATAAAAAATCTAGACGAGAACCAGATCATATACCTTAACCAAACAAGAGATAGAGACAATCTCAAAGATGAATGATTTCAACTATGTAAAACTAAAAATTTTAGCACTAACAAAATTCATGTAGTTAACATAAGGTTGGAGGCTGTAGATAGAGCAATTATTACATCAATCATCTCTGATGAGGGCAGGATATACAAGACACATGAGGAAGTAACAGAACTATATAAAACCAAGAGCCATCTTCAAATGGATAAATGGCCAAAGGATATAAACAAACAACTATTAACTATCATATGAAAGAAGGTAGAACCAAAATGAAAGAGTAGCAGGAAGAAATATAGCAAGGTTCCACTCAAAAACCTCCTCCAAACAGATACAGAAAACATACCAGACTGAATCCTTATGGAGAAATTCAAGAAAAAGTCACAGCAAGTCATTTTCTCCACACCAAGTCTGCCAAAAAAGGTTGAGAAGGGAAGGGAGATCTATGGACACAGGGCATAGGTCAGGAGCATGATGCACTTGGAGTACTTACTCTAGCATTCAAGGAGAGGCTGCACACCTGGGGAAGAGAAGGTTTCAGATGCATACCAGGGCTAGGTGCCAACTGGCAGTTTTGTCACATACTACCTAATTCTGAGTCACAGATCCAGGGCAGACTGAAAAGGGAAGCTGTGTCCAGAGTTAGTGTTCTTGGGGAGGGAGGTCCAGGACTATACACTTAAAAAAAAAAAAAAAAAAAAAAAAAAAAAAAAAAAAAAAAAAGAAAAAAAAAAA
>NW_020954687.1:2886267-2936153 GCF_900497805.2 Vombatus ursinus
AGAGAAGCCCTCAGACCTCAAGAACAGAATGGAGTCTTAGTTCTAGCATCTAACTCAGCCTACAGAAGGGACCCTATAATTCTGTCACTGTGAACCAAAGCAGCTTTCCAGCTGGCTCATACAGACTGAATCCAGAAGTATTTTCTTCCTGCTCAGACCCAAGCCCAAGTCAGGAACTTAGAGAGATGGAGAGGAGAGGCGGGCATACAGCAGTCAGACTTTGATCTGGATCAGACTATTTTGAAAACACTGAAAGGCTGCAGACCCCCAGACTGTTCTGAGATCCTGGAATAACACAACAGTCATTGCCCCAAGAAAGCAGCAACAGCACCAGTGCAGACTTCCCTTCCAAAAGTATAGCAGAATCTAGCCCTAACACAGAGCTCAAAATCACCAAGCAGGATGGAAGAATAAGCAAACAAAAAGATAATCCTACCAAAAGAGTTGACAATAAGAAATATTTCTAAGTCACAGGAATAAGTAAATAGAAGAAAATGTAAGGTATCAGACAGCAAAAACAACTAACCTGGAAAATAGATGAAGGAGGAAAAAAAATTAGGAATCATTGGAATACTTGAAAGCCATGATCAAAAAAAGAGCCAAGACCCTACTGCAAGAAATCTTAAAAGAAAACTGTTCTGATCTTACAACCAGAGAGCAAAGCAGAAATAGAATCTACTAGTTACCTACTGAAAGAAACTCCAGAATAAAAACTTGAAGGAACATCACAAGCAACCATGTCAAAGAAATACTGCAAAGGGCCAGAATGAAGTACTGAGGAGCCAGTTAGGATTACAAAAGATTTGGCAGCCACAGCTATAAAAGAACAGAGAACTTGGAATGTGATATTCTTGAAGGAAAAGGATATAGGTTTACAGCCAAGAATAACTTACCTAACAATAATGAATATAATGCTATAGGTAGAAAAATTTACGTTTAATAAAAAACATTAATAATAATAAATAATAAAATACATCTAAGCATTCCTTTGAAAAGACCAGAGATGCATAGAACAATTAGAGTTCAAACTTAAGTTCAACTTCTAATTTTTAAATTTTTAAGAGAAATATAAAAAGGTAAACATGAATAAACAATGATAAGTGAGTAAACAAGAATAAAATGCTTACACATTCAAATATTAGGAGATTATACATGTGTCCCCTCTGAACCCTATCATTCTCAGGGGTCATAAAGGAGTCTAATTAGATAAGGCCTGAGAGTGGATCTATTACAAATACTCTGGGGGATAGGTGGGGAGAAGGAAAAGGAAGATTAGAAAAAACTGTCTCACATAATCAAGGTGTGCAAACAGACATCAATACAAACAAGGAGGAGAGGGTGAAGGAAGGGAGCAGATGACATTTCAACCTTACTTTCATCTGAACTGGTCAAAGGAGGTAAGAATACACACAAATACAAACACACACACACACACACACACACACACACACTGAGTTGGGTACAGAAATACATTTCACTCAAGAGGAAAATAGAAGGGAAAGGGGATAGAGGAAGAAAAGGAATTAGATGGAAGGTAGATTAAGGGAAGGATTAATTCTAAGCAAAACAAACTCTAAATATACACAAAAAATATTTACAGCTGTTTTTGAGGTAGCAAATAATAGGAATCTGAAAAAGGGCTCATTTCACACTACTACAACAATACCCTTTATCACTGTCTCCTTCCTTCACCCTTCTCACATGAAGAGGTGGCCGTTCTTGTTAAGGCAAACCCCTTCACATAAAAGATTCCCATACCACCCTGTCTTACCTAGAAGACTGCCTACTTTTTTATCCCCACTGTCTCACTAATTTAAAATCTCTCATTTTCTTTTCTTTTTTTTAGGCAATTGGGGTTAAGTGACTTGCCCAGGGTCACACAACTAGTAAGTGTCAAGTATTTGGTCTGAGGCCAGATTTGAACTCAGGACCTCCTGACTCCAGGGCTAGTGTTCGAATCACTTACCACCTAGCTGCCTCCCCCCCAATATAATGCACTACGCCACCTAGCTGCCCCTAAATTCTCCTTTTCTATGGACTTTTTCCCTACTGCCTAGAAGTCTAGTCTTACCCATCCTCCACTCTGCTATGAAAGCGATCTACCTTCTTCTTAAAGCACAGTTCTGACCATGTCACCTCCATTCAATAAACTCCAATAGCTCCCCAATACCTCCAGGATTACATATGAACCTCTCTGACATTCAAAGTCCTTCAAAACCTGGCTCCTTTCTATCTTTCCAGACTTTTTACATCTCACTCCCCTCCATATACTCTTCAATCCAGTGACTACGACCTCCTTGTTCCTAGAACAAGACATTCCATCTCCTGACTACAAAAACTTTCACTAGCTGTCCTCCATGTCTAGAATTCTCTTCCTCTTCATTTCTATTTCCTAGGTTCTCTGCCCTTCTTCCGGTTGCAGTTAAAATTCTACCTTCTGCAAGAAGCTTTTACCAGTCTTCCTTAATCACCATGCCTTCCATCTAAGATTACCTTCACATCATCTGTACATAGTTGTTTGTATGCTGTCTCCCCCATTAGACACTGAGCTCCTTGAAAGGAAGGACTGTTTTAAATAATTTTTTTGGGAGGAGAGGAGGGCTTTCTTCAAATCCTTAGCACTTTAGAGCAGTACCTAACACATAGTGGGCACTTAATAAATGCTTGCTGACCTGATAGATGTAACAAAAAATATCAAAAAAAGTTTTTAAAAGATGGTCTTTATACTTGAAAACAGTTTAGGATCCTAACATTATTTCACAATTTCTCAATGCAATTTCCCAGTTCTGCTACTGATTCTTCTAATCTTTTCACCTTGGTACCAGGTGCCTTCTCACCCTGAAGATGCCTCTCTATTCCCAGTCCCCTTCCTCTGTTTGCCAAATTCCTGCTTGGCACTATCATTTCAGGAAGTGCCTAGGCCATTTGTGTTCACTTTTCTCCATACTCTCTGGATGTTCTCTTCTTGCCAACAAAATAAGGGTATCCTTCCTCCCCATTCCCAACTCTTCTTTTATGTCATGCTTTCCCCTAATAAAAACAGGGATTGTGCTTTTTTCTTCTTTTGCTTATATTTACATTCCCTACGCTCAGCACAGTGCCTGGCACACAGTAAAGAGATTACGTCCTTTATATTTCTCTTTCCGCTACTTAATTCTGGGCTAAATCCGTTGTCCACATGCAGTACCTGTTTCAAATATGTGTACTGATTTACTAAATAGACTACCTAGCCAAATACATGCCAGTTGGTATAATCATTTAGGTTTTGTTTTAGTTTTTCATTTAGTTTTCTTAAACCAATCTCTTTAAAATAACTAACAATGAGAAATCCAGGCACCTCAACTGATGCAAAATTTTTATTATAATTTTATTTTGAAATAAAAACGTTCATTCTGCCTCTACTTTCTTTGTCCTTATGGATAAAAATGCATTGTGTCCATTGATTCTGTGTGGTATTTCGAGTTATTATTAAATTCTGCTTTTTTTCTAGCGGTAAAGAGGCTCTTCAATGAGATAAATCTTGAGACATGACACAATCAGCACAATATCATCTACAATTAATAATACATGGAAGGCTTCACCATACATATGGAATCCTTCTTCCATTTGGATTCCACATAGGACATCCTCTACAACAGAGGCAAATATCTTTGGGAAAGTATTGTGCCTTCATTGACGATAATATTAAATAAGTAACATGTAAGCTCCTTGAGGTTAGTGTACTATTTTGTTGTTGGGAGGTTTTTTTTTGTATGTTTATATCCACAGTGCCTGGGACATAGTAGATATTTAATAAGTGACTTTTGAATGAGGAAAAGATTGAAAAATTTTAAAAATGAAAATAAGGCAGCAGAACTGAGTAAGAAAACCTTTTAAATACAGGTGCCTGAGGAAAAAGTTTATGAGCGGTGAATAAAAGAAGTACAGGGCACTTTTGCAAAATTTCTGATGACTTACTTATGAGTAGCTTCACAGCTTTAAAGGCTAATGACTTTTTAAAAAATTGTATCCTTTTACTTCCAGACTTACGGCTTTTCTTTTCCTTGATGATATGACCTAAGGGTCTTGTCAGCAATTGCTGGTGACGCACCACGATGTAGTTGTACCCAGTTCTTTTCTAATTTAACATAATTATATTTGAGGTCATACTTTGGTTTACAAAGTTGGGGAGCATAAAAAGATTTTCCTAAGGTGAGCAGACAAAGGTTAAATAAAAGAGAAAAGAACAGCTGGGAGACTGGAAGTTACACAAAAGTAAATGTAAAGGTGTGGAAAGAAAAAAAAAATGCCAGAGAAGGAAGTGAATGAGAAAAGGCTCAAGAGGAAAATACACATAGTGAATAATCCTCCTCAGGCAGAAAAAAGAAAAGAGGGGGTGGGGAGGGGGGTGGGAGAAAACTGGTCAAACACTTCTACATATTTACCACCAGGTGGCAAAATTGGATCAGGATGGTTTAGCTGCTAATGATCAAATGAGAAATCATAATATTCTTGTTGAGTCTCACTGGGTTTCTCCATTTGTTGCCATCCTTGTGTACAGTTTTCCTGGTCCTGATTCTGCTATACTTCATTTTCTAACACTTGATATAAGCCTTCCCCACACTTCTCTACATTCATCATACTCATAATTTCTTACAATAACATTCCATTACATTTTATTACACAATTTGCTTAGTGATTATCCCCAATTGATGGGCATCTATTTCAGTTCTAGTTCTTTGCTACTACAAGAAGTGTTGCTGTATGGATATTTTAATTACTTAGCAAAATTCCAGATGGCTGTACATTATGCTTGAACCCATTCACAGGTCTACCAACAGTTCATGAGTTTGATAATTACTGCTTTCTCCACAACTAGGAAGGGCTATTTTTTACCATGCAGAAAACTATCCTAAGTTTCTTACTACTGACGAGATCCTTTAGCTCAGTTGGTTGAAACATGATACTAATGGGACACTAAAGGTCCAAATCCTCATAAAAAATCAGCTAGCTCCTAAATGAATACATGAGTGGATAATAAAAGGTTATATCATGAAAAAATTAGAGGAGAATGGAAGACACCTTTCACAAATATGCACAGGGGAAGAATTCTTGACCAAAGGAAAGAATGGATTCACAGGAGATAAAATGGACAATTCTGACTACCTAAAATTGGAAAGTTGATACACAAACAACATCAATTCAAGTAGAATTAGAAGGGAAACAGTTTTAAAAGTCTAATATCCAAGATTCATAGAGAATTGATTAAAAATAATAAAAAAACACTCCCCAACAGATAAATGGTCACAGGATATGAATAGATAGTTCTCAAGGGATGAAATATAAACTATCAACCTGGAAAAAAACGTCCTAAATCACTAATAAAAAGAGAAAAATAAAATAACTCTGAGGTTCCACCTCACATCCATCAGACTGACAAAAATGAGAAAAAAGAAAAATAAGAAATGGCGGAGGGGCCACACTCTTGGTAGAGGTGTGAACTGATACAACCATTATTGAAAGCAACTTGGAACTAAATGCAAAAAGTAGATAAAATGTTAGTAAGCTACTAATCATATATCCCTCAAGAGTACAAAGACAGAGTTAAAAGGACAAATGTGAACAAAAACATAGCAGCACTTTTTTTTATAGCAAAGACATGGAAAAAAAGTAGATGCTTATGAACTGAGAAATGGAAAAGCAAATGATACAGTTTATCCTCATTATTCGTGGATTCTGTTCTTGAGACTTTACCTACTCATTAAAGCACATTTTCAATCTCTAATCAATACTCGCAGAACTTTCATGTTCATTCGCAAACATACACGAAAAATTTGTGTCGACAGAGCAACTGTTCCCACCCGGGATCAAACAAGGCATATTCTGTGTTTCAGTGCTCATATCGTCAACAAGTGTCCTTTTTGTGATCTATTTAGTGCCACTTCTTTGCATTTTTGTGCTTTTGTTAGTGATTTCCCTATTTAAATGGGGCCTCAACTGCAGTGTTTATGTGTTGTCCAGTGTTCCTAAGTACAAGAAGGCTGTGATGTGCCTTACAGAGAAAATAATGTGTTAGGTAAACGCTGTTGGGGCATGAGTTCCAAAGCTGGTGGCTATGAGTTCAATGCACCCTAAAGAGTTTGAGTCTGTCCATCTGTCCTCCAACTAAACTTTCTTTCATTTGTCATCTTCCGTAATTACAGTATAAGCTGCCTGAGAACAGTCAAGCAATCAATAGTCAACAAGCATTTATTAAGAGACTACTTATTAAGTACTTACTTAAGGCAAAAGAAAAGCAAAAAACAGTACCTGAAGAGCTTTGGAATGCCAAATAGAGGATTTTATATTTGATCCTAGAGTTGACAGAGAGGGAGCCCCTGTAGCTTATTGAATAAGGAAGTGACATGGTCAGACCTGAGCTTTAAAAACATCACTCTGGCAGCTCGACTGCAGGAGGGTCTGGACTGGAGTGGGGAGAGACTTGAGTCAGAAATCCAACAGCAGGCTATTACAGTTGTTCAGGTGTGAGGTGATGAGAGCCTGAACCAGAGTGGTGGCAGTGTCAGAGTAGAAAAGGGGGCATACATGAGAATGTCATTAAGGGAAAATGGACAGAATTTGACAATAGATCTGGATATGGTGGAGGGGTGAGGGGTTTAGGATGATCCCTAAGGGCCCTTGACACTAATAGGGAAGGTGAGAAGGGGTGAGGGTTTGTGGGGAAATATATGAGTTCAGTTTTGCATATAATGGATTTGAAATGTACAATAGAGAGTTACAAATACAAGAACGGAGTCAGGAAAAAAGTGCTGGATGAGCAGATCTAATAATCATCAACACAGAGATGATAAATGAATCCCATGGGAGCTGATAAGATCATCAAGTGAATAATATAGGGAATAGGAAGAGAAAAAAAGCCAAGGACAACCAATCAGATCGATAAGCATTTATTAAGTGCCTACTATGTGTCAGGCACTGTGCTAAATAATGGGGATACAGAAAGAGGCAAAAGACAATCTCTGGACTCATGGAGCTTACAGTCTGGTGAGGGAGATAACACACAAACAACTATGTACAAAGCAAGCCATATACGGATAAATAGGAGACAATTAACAGAGAGAAGGCACTAGAATTAAGAGGCTGGGGGGATGGCTTCCTATAGACGGAGGGATTTTAACTGGGGGAGGGAGATCATGAGTTCAGTTTGGGACATGCTGAATTTAAGATGTCTACTGGACATCCAATTTGATATGTTAGTAGTAAGAGCAGAAGAGGAAAAGCATTCCAGGCATGAGGGATAGAGTAAATATCCAGACCCAAGAGATAGAGTGTCTTGTTTATGGCAGCGAGGTAGTCAGTATCACTGGACTGAAGAATACCGTAGAGGGCAGAAGAATACTGTCTGAAAGGCAGTTGGAGATTCAAGATTGGAGGTCAGAAGTGATTGAGACAGGATAGGAAGATTTGAGATTCACCAGCACTGAGATCGTAATAAAATCCATAGGAGCTGATAAGATCACCAAGTGAAGTAGTATGGGGGAGAAAAAGAAAAGAGCCCAGGACAAAACCCTAAGGGACACCTACAGATAATGAGTTCTGACTTAGACAAGTTGAGTATGAGATATCTACAGAACATCAAATTCAAAATGGCCGGAAGTCAGTTAGTTATGAAGGTCAGGAGCTTAGGAAAAAGACTAGAGCTAGATATATAGATCCTGGAATAGTCTACATAGGGATGATAACTGAACCCACAGGAACTCTTAAGGTTACCAAAAGAGAAAATAAGACCAAGAAGAAAAGAGGGCCTAGGACAAAGCCTGAGGAACACCCATGGTTAGTGGATGAAAATCCAGCAAACGAGACTGAAAAGCAGCAGTAAAGACAGGCAGGAGAACCAAAAGACAGCAATGCCATGAAAATCTAGAGGGGGGTATTCAGAAGAAGACAATAGCGTGTGTCAAAGGTTGCTGAGCAGTCAAGGATAAGGAATGAAAAAAAAAAGCCATTATATTCGGTCATTAGGAGATCGTTGGTAACTCTGGAAAGGGCAGGTTCAACTGAAAAGTGAGGCCTCAAGCCAGCCCAGGAAACAACATCAAACCAGAGAAGAAAGGGAGGTCCCAAGCGAGAACGCCTTTCTCAAGGAGTTAAGCAAAGAAGTGGAATAGAGATGGGGGAGACACAGGACAAGAGGTAGCAGGGATGGTAAGTTGTTTTCTTCTTTGTGTGTCTGAAGGATGGAGCAAACAAGGGAGCATTTGTAGGCAGCAGGGAAGGAACCAGTCAAGTGCCAAAGTTGACCCAGCTCCTCTTTTTACTCTGGAGGCTGCCTCTCAGCTCTATTATTACCCCATACATAAATGAAATTCAAAGGTCATGTTCAAATTTCATTAACAATGTGTTCTTAAAGTTTTGCCAAGCATTTTAATCAATAGGTGCTAAAATTAAGAAATTTATTTGCATAAATTTTTACCTGTCTGGCTGACCCCATTATGCAGATGGCAATGATAAATGAAAAGCAAATAAGTAAAAGAATCATGACCATGAACACCTCCCAACCATCTTCACAATCAGTTCCTATAAAATCAAGATTTAGTTAATAAGTACATAGGTCTTTAAAATATCCTAACGCAAGTGACTTGGAAAACATTTATTTTTAGGACAGTTCATATATGGCAACCCGGGCTAAACCTCCACTACATCACAAAGTAGCTATAAATCTGTGCCAGGATTGTATGTCACTTGCTAACCAAAACAATTTTCCTATATTTTCACAAGTCTCATATTGTTATTTCAGCACTGCCCTATAGTTTTTTATTTTCCAGATCTGACACTTTTTCAAGAACTGATCTTTAGCCATAAAGTGCTTTGACTGCATAAAATTTACTTTTTTCTTTTTTTTAGTGAAAATTGTTATATTTTATTTTTTTCCAATTACATGTAAAAAATTAACATTCTTTTTTTAAATTCTGAATTCCAAATTCTCTCCCTCCTTCCCTCTCCTCCCCCCTCCTAGAAAAGACAAGCAATTTGATATAGATTATACACAAACTGCATAATATTTGAAATAAATTACATTAAAAAAATTGAAATTTTAAATTGTCATCAGCAAAGTTACAATTAAGATTTTTAAAAATCTGACAGGATGTCTGTTGAACAAATTTCTTACTTATGTGGTATATGCTGAAAATATACCCAGAAGGACAGACTTTACTACATAAATGATATGAATCTCATAAGTAAACATAGATTCTCTGATTGATCTCTTACTAATTCAGAGTCTATTTTAAATCAAAATCTTTCTCTTCCTTTAAGGCTCAGCTCTGGAGCCACTCCCTCTCCAAATTTTCTTAATCCCTCCAACTGTCAGGGACTTTCCCCCCTGAAATTACTTTGTATTTACATAAATTTGACTACATATCATATAATCTTAAGCTCCTCGAGTGCAAAAACAGTTATTTATATCTTTGTCTCCCCAGGTCCAATTATATTGCCTTTTTCGGTAACAGTTCCTTAATAAAGTTTTGTTGAATTTAACTGAAGCTAGCAAAGACCTCTCCGAAAGAACAATCAGACAGGTAGAAGAATCAGGATAGGATAAAAGTTATAAAATTCAAGGAAGGAAAAGTATTCAGGAATAATGGAAGAGAGGAGCAACAATTTTAAAAATTACAGAGAAGCCAAGAAAAATACAGACTGAGAAAGGATGCTGGATTCAGAAGTTAAGAAACTTAAAATGGGGCCGCTAGGTGGCACAGTGGATAGAGCACCGGCCCTGGATTCAGGAGGACCTGAGTTCAAATCTGGCCTTGGACACATAATACTTACTAGCTGTGTGACCTTGGACAAGTCACTTAGCCCCACTGCCTAACCAAAAATAAACAAATAAATGAATGAGTGAATGAACGAATGAATGAATAAATAAATAAGAAACTTAAAGCCAGAGCTTTAGTTTCAGGAAAACGATAGGGTAAGAAACCTGATTGTAGAAGCTTGAGAAATGAGAGGTGAAGAAAGGAAGGTGATAAACGTAGACTAACCTTTTTCTAACAGTTTGGTCAAGAAAGGGAGAGAAGATACTTTCTTGATGTTCTTGAAGGTATATGGGCACCTGGGAAGACTCTAAAAATGAGAAGGAAAATCAAGAGGGGAAATTCCTAGAGGAAACAGGAAAAATTGGCATCAGCCTAGACGAGAAGAACCATCTCTTCCTCAGAAACAAAGGAGACAATAAGGGATGATGTAAAGAGGCTTTGGGGTATGGAAGAGGAAAGAAGGAGCTCCCCAATAGACAGTTCCTATTGTCTATATAAAGTAGAAGGTCAGGCCCTCTGCTAAAATGAAAGAGGAGAAAGTGGTATAGGGGGTATACAGAAAGGAGGTTTGGACAGCCAGTAAGTGATAGAGAGAGCACCACAAAGAATAACAGAAAATCAGTCTAGTAAAAATAAAAGGACCGATGAACAGAAGACAACAAATTTGTATTGGCCTCACTTGGCACAAATGCAAATATCTCCAGTGGCATTGTACAGTATTAACAGGGAGTAACTCAAGGGTGGTGTTTGGCAAGTTAAAATCAAAGAAAAGATTTAACAAGAGTAATGCAGTGGAAGGGCAGAATGATAGAAAGACATATTCAAAAAATGTAATTTCGACTCAAAAACATGCAGTCAGCCCAGTTACGAATAAAAATGAGATAGTTGTAACCAGCCTAGTAGATGACTGAAATGAAGATGTGGGTGAAGATATAGGGATGTAGATCAAATAGGTAGTCAGATGTTTAAAGGGATGACTCACATCCCATCTAGCCATCCACTATGGACAACTTCTTGCCATCCACCTTGCTGCTGCTCTTGTCCAGACCACTGAACTTCCAGAGCTATAATGTCCTAAAAAATTTAGTCTACTCAGTTTTAGAACTCCCACACTAAGACTAAAGCTGTCCTGACTGGTTAGGGAATAAGTACAAATTTACAATACCTACCATATATGCAGCTGGCCCCAAACCAGACTATTTGTCAAACCTCATTCAACTGTCTGCCCTAGCCATCTTCTTGCCATCTGCCTTGCTGCTATGTGTGCATCCCACCCACTCCCAACTTTCTACTCTTGCTCTAGAAACCAAAACCAAATCAATACTATCATTGCTTCTGTAAAGATTGTGTCAATCAACTCTGCCATGCCCTTAATCACCATTCTCCTGACAATCCAACAAAACAGCTTTCCACGTACTTCACACACCTGCACCTGTTATGTTCTCCTAAGACAATAAAAGTTATCTGAGAAGACAGACTGTCTTGCTTTTGCATTTGTACCCCCAGTGCTGAATACAGTATATACATGAAAAGTATGTACTTTAAAATGTTCTTCTTTCTTTCAAGGGGACACCAATCATATAATGAAGTCTCCAAGTGTGGGAGCAAGTGTTGAGCTTTTTTTCCCTATGATCATATATCTCCTCTTTTCATATTCCTTCACTCTTCTGGTACTGACTGAAACCTCTTTAAGGATGACTTCTTCTCTCACCTTTGACATACAACATGATAGTGGAGAGTGCAGGATTTCAAGAAATGAAAATTTGGGTTCACATCCTGACCCTGAACTTCCTCTACTTGGGTGCCCTTGAGTAATCATTCAGTCTCTCAGGTCTCCACTTTCCTTTTTCGTAAGATAAGAAGCTTGACTAAATGACTGTTAAAGAGTCTTTCCAATTCTAAATCTATGATCTAATGTACAGAGCCAAAAGAAGAGGATGAACCCCTGCTTCCATCACTGCTACTTTTGGACCGTACCGGAGCCACCATCACTCAACAAACACCTCCTCTTCCAAGTTCATATCCTCATGGAATGACAGATTTAGAGCTTAAAGAGATCTTGGTCAAAAGAGAGAATAGAACAAATCAGGGGCAGGATAGGATTAAGGGAAATATACTTTGTTTTTCACAACATGATTACTATGAAAGTGTTTTGCATGACTACACATGTATAACCTGTATTGAGTTGATTGCCTTCTCACTGAGGGTGAATGGGGAGGGAGGAAGGGAGAAAATTTGGAACCCCAAGTTTTAAAAACAAATGTTAAAAAAATTGTTTCCACATGAAACTGGGAAATAAGATATTCGGGCAATAGGGTATAAAAATCTATCCTGCCCTACAGGAAAATAGAAGGGGAAGGAGATATGAGAAACAGGGGAAGGGGGAGGAATAGAAGGAAGGGCAGATTAGGGGAAGGAGTATTCAGAATGCACACCATCTTGGGGTAGGGGGAGGGATGAGATGGGGAGAAAATCTAGAACTCAAAATCTTGTGGAAGTGAATGCTGAAAACTAAAAATTAATAAATTAATAAATAGAAAAAAAATTTTTTAAAAAGATCTTGGAGGTCATCCAGTCCAACCCCCCACTTAAGAATTACATAAACTGAGCCTCTGAGAGAAGTTACTTATGCAATGTCTCTGACTTTAAAATTTGCCTCCCCAAATGCTTGTTGAGTGACAAAATCTATTTCATAAACCACTTCATACAGTGCTGCATACTACAGGTGCTCAAAATTTGCTAGTCGAAATTACCCTGGTAGAACAAGAGACAAAAATGCACTTCGGTGTATTTTTCTAAGCAAAGTAGTAAATCTTAGATAACAAAGAGAACTATCATAAAAGTCTATAAAATTCCTAAAAGATATAACTAGGACATAATGTACATGAGTTTTGCGGTTCCATTTTTTGCTAAAATGGATGAAAAACAAATTATAAAGCAGGCCATATTTTCCCATTGGAATAATGCTATGATTTTGACCTGGTTACTTTACCAAGTCCTAAATAAATGATAGATATGACCAATAATTATGAAGAATCATTTGACTTAGTAGAACAAACATTGCCTTACAGGCTCTTTTACATTCTTTCTCTTATCTATACATAAAGATCATTCAAGATTTGTTAGAAGATTTAACAGAAATAACTTTGTTCAATGCCCCCTTGAATAAATATCAAACAAGAAATAAAACAAGGAGATGTATGCTTGTCAAAAGTATTCACAACTTTGAGGTGATCACGCTGCTGTTGCTGTTCAGTCATTTCAGTCATGTCTAACTCTTTGTGACCCCATTTGGATTTTCATAGCAAAGATACTGGAGTGCTTTGCCATTTACTTCTCTAGCTCATTTTACAGGTGAGGAACTGAGGCAAACAGGTTAAATGACTTGCCTGGGGTCACACAGCTATTAAGTGCCTGAGGCTGAATTTGAACTCATGAAGTTGAGTCTTCCTAATTCTAAGCCTGGTGCTCTTTCACTGTGCTACCTAGCTGCCCAGGTGATCCTGCACAGAGTACTAAATGAAGATGGATTCCTTGTGGATAGTGAGATCCTCTAGATGCCTTTTTTGCAGAAGACATTATGTTGATTGCATCAAGCCCCAGAACCCTGCAGAGCCTTTGGGAAGAGATAGGAAATCTCTCTAAAGGAATTTGTCCTATCCATCCATATAGCAAAGACGAAATGAATGTAGAATGTTTGTCCAGATTTCAACATGCTTAGAGATGGACATCCTAAAAGCTTGTCCATAATCATTATGTATATATGAGGCCAACAGTATGGATGGAAAAGAAGCTGGGCCCACAGTGGGAGAGGAAGAAGAGAGCAGCCTAGGAAAGAGTAAAGCTCTCTCTCTCTTTTTTTTTTAAACCCCAAGCTTTCATTGTAAGCAAAGGCCCATTTATTCAGTACAAGTGTTGCTAGATGACAGCAAAACATGGAACACAACTGCCTCTGAAGAGCAAAATACAAGTATCACAACACAGAGGACAAAGGACAGGTAGATGGTAGGTGTAAACAATCTGCAATACATAGGAGACAAAGAACTCCAAAGAAGAACAGGGTTAAAGGACATCAAGAAATTGTATGACAAGAAGAGAAAATGAGCTGATCACTTGGCAAGAGTAAGGGACAACAGGCGGGCAACTAGAATGTTCTACTGATACACTCAAGACATCAAGAGAAAGAAAGGAAGGTCTCTAGCATGTTAGGTAGTTCCACCGTGGCAACTTTGAGAAAGAAGACAGACAAGATTGAAGAGTATACGCAGGCATGGATGGGTTGTGATCTACACTATTGGAGGGAACTCTCAAATCAGTACGAGTACAAGTCTCTTTGTACCTGATCAGTAGCAGCATAATGTCAATGATAAAATGATGATAAACCTCTATCACTTAAAATATTTAACAAGGACTTTAAGTACTACAAAATGTACATAAAGGTACTATGCAAACTGATTTTGCAATAGTCATGATCCCAGGCAGCATGACACAGTAGAAAGTTACTAGATTTGGAGACAAAGGACCTAGGTTCAAATTCAGTCTCTGCGACTTACTACATGTATACTATTAAGCAAAGCAACTCACCTGTTTGAGCTGGTTTCCTCAGGTGTAAAATACAAGAGTTGGACTAGATGGCCTCTAAGTTCCCCGCCAACTCAAAATTTGTAATCCAATAATAAAAGTTATTATATACATTATGGAAAATACAATCCTACCAGTAATAAGCAAAAAGAAAGTATCCATGTTACAAATGCATATTTTTTTCAAAGTATCTATTCTGTTTATATCTAAGAAAGTTTTCCTTCAGAAAAAAAACTTAAAATCTCAAAATTAACATGATCACTTTCCAATGTTTTCTAAATATCTACACTGCCCTTCTTTTACTAGCACAATGCAAGTAGCATAGATTTCATGTTTTTTAATTTTATTTTTAATAACAAATCACAGGCCAGTATAACCTTACTAGAAGCTCATATGATAGGTGTCTTTAATAAACAAAACAAAATTAGCTCATTTAATGTTATTACATATATTCTTAATAAACAAAACATATTTTAATCTCTTGGTAGGAAGCCATATAAAATCTTCCAAATATGATTTGTTCTATACACTACTTCAAAACAGATAGATCAATGATCTCTTTAATGTGTGTTCTCTCTCTAATGCTAAATACTGTAACTTATCCATGCTTTCTCATCTTGTGCAATTCTGGTCCATGTCCTCCCATAACCTCCCCAAAAAGGTCTGCCTAATGTATTGGTGACTTTCCTCTAGATCTCTTGATATAGCAAGGATACAAATGAAGAAAAAAGGGTTTCCACTGGTTATCTTTAGCTCTTGTCATATAAATGCTTAACCTTCATTTCCACATATCAATTTGATGATATCTTTTACATCACTTCACTTGCATAATTCTTCACTGGTGGCTATGCAGGCCCTCTACGTGCCTATTATTCTTTGGGTAACTATTTTAATTCTTTGGACACTGTGGTATTACATGCTTCACATATATAGCATTAGCTTAAGAATACTGTTGTCATAGCATTTTTTCAGAGGGAAGCTTGGGACCACTAAAACACACCACAATTATAAAAGAATGATTCTTAAACATGATGTATGACTAAGTAACAAGATTTATTCCACAAATCACACAGGAAAATTGGTCTCATTACTACAGGGACAGAGATATATGGTTTTACTTAATCACTGTTCTAGCATCAAAATTATACCAACTATGCAATTTTCCGTAAATGCAAAGACAGTTGAAAATACAATGTACCAGCAACAGTTCTAGCCACAACAAATGTTCACTGTGCAGCAAACTCTAACTCTTAAAGTGGATATGCTGGATTCAATTTGCTTATTTCAAATTTTTAGGGTGTGGCACTTATTTTTTTCCTAGGAAGTATGTATGGGTTACTGGAAAAGCAATGGGAAGAGTGGGAATTAGCTGACTGAGATTCATGTCCCAGCCCTGTCACTAAATGGGCAAATCACTTATGTCCCACGTCCCTTAGGACAGGCAGATCGGTATCTGTCTCTGCAATTTATAATGTAAGAGAACAGGCCAGGATATTGTCACTGGTGTTTCTTATTCTATAGTAAGAAAGTAAGTGCTACACTTCTGTATCTCCCAAATATATATATACACGAGAGATTTGGTTGGAGGTCCCTTCTGGATCTAAAATTGTATGACTCTATAATAATGCTACCAAGTTTTACTAATCTAACAATACATTATCAAGTACTGCACATAATCTTCTCCAAAATAAAAAAGCAGCCATAAAATCTCACATTGAACAGTTCTCCCTACAGGAATTATTTATGTGAGAATCTATATTTTTGCCGTTGTTCAGTCATTTTTCAGTCGTATCTGACTCTTCATGACCCCATTTGGAATTTTCCTGGCAAAGACTGGAGTGATTTGCCATTTCCTTCTCTACAAAAGAGGAAACTGAGGCAAACAAGGTGAAGTGACTTGCCTAGGATCGCACAGCTAGTAAGTGTCTGAAGCCACATTTGAACTCAGTAAGATGAGTCTCAATGATTGCAGGCAGAGAACTCTACTGTGTCACTAGCTGTCCAAGAATCTGTATTAATTTATGTCAAATACTTTCTGGAATAACAAATCTGTAAGAAAAAAATACTAAAGAATATACTTTAAAATTCTTAAAGATCTTTAAAAAGTTATTATGGAATGTATGTTCTTCAAAGTAGCTTCTTATGACATAGTAGGATCATTAAAATAGATTTAGTCTGAAGTCTGAAAATCAAACTTTGACCCAATAAGTGAGAAAGCTTTCATTCCAAATGTTTAATAAATGTATATTAAGGAAAAAGGTGTTGAAGCTAAAGATAATCATATATGGGAAACCTGAATGCCACAGTTTGAGTCTTCACCTTCAATATTTAGTCTAATGTTAGTATGTATATGTTTAAAGATTAACAGATGGTTATTCATTTATCTTACAATATACCTGTTAAGAGAATGTCCATATTTGGCAGATGATGATTTTTTTTGGTTTAAAGTTAAATGTTTTGTTTTTTGAAATCATTGCATAAACCAGTGTCTAATCTGAATAACACTTCATACTATAAAGTTTGAAAAATGTAGACTAAAATTGCTAATTCATAGAAAGTCAACTAATCTCACAAATGGAAAAGGTATATTAGATCAAGCACTGCACAGTATCTTCTGGAAAGCTGTGTATAGAGAAACTTTACATATAAATTTATGGTGTGACTGAGAATGGGGGTGTTTTTTCCAAATAAAACAACATAAGAGCTTCCACACCACAAGAAATATTCTATGTTTCTGTCATACAAAACATAATGTGCAGTGTCTGACTTGATTATTTGATTAATATATGCCCATGCGCGCACATGCGTGCACACACACACACACACACAGATACACACACATTCTTTCCATTAGAAATCCAGATCATAATCATTCTAAACCTTAACATTCTGTATGATTCTTCTTCACATCTTTCCATAACTCTTCCATTGAGATTCTACTCAGTCCACTGGAGAGCTTTTTCTTCTCATCAGGAGAATTACAATTCTATCAGTCTCTATTCTGTCTCTAACACATGTGTGACTGTGAGCAAAAGTCACTTACTGTTCTGAGCATTTTTCTTCTTCTAAAAAATGGGAATAACAATACCTGTGGTGCTTATCTCAGAAGGTTGTAATGATGAGCAAAGGGACTTACCATAGGTAAGATGCTTTATAAATCTATTGCTGTTTAGGGACCATTCAGACTACATACACTCCCTGGTAGAGGGAGAACCCCTTTCAGATTTCAGTGGAACAATTTGTTCTTTAAAAAGAATAACAAATAAAATTAATTTGTCTCAAAACAAAACAAAAAAAATCTATTGCTGTTGATCTTTTAATGTCTTAAAAATTATCTTCCAGGTTTCATTTGTGCTATGTGACAGGTTCATTTCATTTGCCAATGATACATATCATCAATAATTTCTTATTTTGTTTTTAATCCACTTATATCCATAAAGCCTCTTTACATTTTTCTTTGGGTTCTGTATAATTTTAATTCTGCTCAGTTTATGAAGTTCCATGATTTACTGTTATAAAGCATCACTAGAAAACAAGTGTTATTAGAGAGGAACAGTGAACAGAGTCTAAAATCAAGAAAAGCATTGTAATTTCCCAAGTGGGATCTAGTCAGATGTTCTGCTGTTCAATACTGGGCCCAATTCATTATCCATCTGTATTACCTTTCCAAGATAAACATACTAATGGATTAATTCAATTGACTGTCACAGTCTGGGAAATTCGTGTTTTTCATCTACTTTGTTACATTAGAAAGGATATAACTATTCTCTTTCATATTACTATATATTTCACTGAGAAGCCTTTAAAGGGTTCTGAGAATCAACACAATTGGTAACAATAGCTAGTATCTACAGATAGTACTTTAAGGTTTGCAAAGGGTCACACACGTATTTATCCATTTGAACCTCACAACAAGCCCATGAGGAAGGTGCTATTATAATCCTCATTCTATAGATGAGGAAACTGAGGATCAAAGAGGTTAAGTGACTTGCTCAGATTCACACAGTGTCTGAAATAAAATTGGAACTCAGGTCTTCCTGATTCCAAGATCAGTGCTCTGTCTACTACAATACCAAGCTGCTACAATGTTATCTGTAAAAAGGAACATTTGGAAAGCTTTGCGATCAAGCATTTTATAAAGGCTTTACATGAGATAATTTACAAAGAAAACAGGTAGCACCAAAAATCTTGATCAATCTTTTGTAAGACTAAATTTGAAACTTGAGTTTTATACTGAAATAACCAATCTAGAACAAGTTATGAAATACAATAAGATAAACCTCATAAGAAACTTTTCTAAATATTAAAGTGATCCATAATTATCTAAATATATGTGAAAATTAAACTTTTTAAAATAATTTAGAAAAATAATTTCTTTTTAGAATAAATTGTCTTCAAACCTGATTAGACCATATACGAAATGTTGAAAAAAATCTTTAACATATTGAAATACAAGCATTAGAATAGCCTCTATTTCATACAATCAACCAGCTAATCAGTCACCAAGCATTTCCCCCCTTTTTTTAATTCTTAAAATATTTATTTATTTAGTTTTAGTTTTCAACATTCACTTTTATAAGATTTTGAGTTTTCAATTTTCTCCTCTTTCTTCCCTCCCCTTCCTCAAGATGGTGTACAATCTGATATAGGCTACACACATACAATCATATTAAACATATTTCACCAAGCATTTATTAGGTGCTTACTTTGGACCAGGCACCGTGCTAAGCACTAGGTATTAAAAAATAAAAAAGGACACAAACATCTCTTGCCCCAAAAAGAGCTCACATCATAACAAGAGACTGTACATGATTCCTGAGGCAATGAGGAGCCACCTGAGTTTAAGAGCAGGGGGAGTGATAAAGGCAGGTTTTTTTAAGGAAAAATCACTTTGG
Organism: Vombatus ursinus; assembly: GCF_900497805.2. NCBI lineage: Eukaryota > Metazoa > Chordata > Mammalia > Diprotodontia > Vombatidae > Vombatus > Vombatus ursinus. Next base: position 2,905,538 of record NW_020954687.1, read on the forward strand.
CAGTTGTGTGTAAGACCAAATGGTGTCAGTCAGTAAACAAGCTTGTCACAAGTATTTCCATAAGCACTTAACCCCAAGTCAGATGCTATGAAAGAAAGGCCAAAACACATTTCCTCTCCTCAAGAAACTCCCATTCTAATGGGGGAGACAATATTCAAATAATTATTTATATACAAGAAAAATATGGTGCAAATGTCATTGCTGGTCCTTCATTTTTGAAGAGGACTGATGACATCAAGAGGGTGATGTCTTGACTTGTGCATGAATTGGATATGAGTGGGGCAGAGCTGCTCAACAAAGCAGTCATCCAAGTCCAGTGGCAAGACAAAAGTCAAGACAACTAGAGATGGCCCAGGATGCAGTGGGTAACCTTGACCTTTCTAAATTAAGGTCTTTCTCAGGTCTCTATTTGTCTGAGGCTACACCATTCAATGACTGAGGGCTGGGAAAGAGTTGATCCAAAAAAATGGCTCAATTTATGATCACAAAAAATATCAGTCTAGGAGTCAGAGACCCTCAGTTTCTAGCCAGAACAGAAAACAAATTCTATGGTGTAAATGGAAAGTAATCTCAGAAAGAAGGCACTACCAGGTCAGTGAAGCATCAGAACATTCTCTTGCAGGGGCAGAGCCAAGATGACAGAGGAAATGCAGGGATTTGCCTGAACTCTCCCAAATTCCCCTCCAAAGAAGTTTAAAAAATAATGCCTCAAAACAAATTCTAAAGCAGCAGAACCCACAAAAGAACAGGGTGAAACAGTTTTCTAGCATAAGACAACGTCAAAGGTCAGCAAGAAAGGTCTATCGCATTGGGGTAAGATTGGAACACACTCCAGTGCAGGACTTGCCTCAGCAAACCAGCAGGAGGCCTTAGGGGCGACTGTACCAGTGGCAGCAGCATCTGTTTCCAGAGCTCTCAGCCCACAGAGGGCAAGGGGGTTGGGACAACTAACCAAAAGGAGATTACAGGAGTCCCTTTCCTGACACTGGGTACAGGACTCTGTTGCATTACCCACACTCAGCATAGAGGAAGATAGGAGAAGTGGGTGGGAGCCCTTGAACCTTACTCTTACTGGAATTAGCTCAAAAAGGGAATAACTTACATGCTCAGTTGGGTATAGAAATCTATCTTATCCTACAGCAAAGTTAGAGTGGAAGGGGAAAAGAAAGAGGGCGGGGGCTGATAGAAGGGAAGGCAGATTGGGGAGAGCAATAGTCAGAAGCAAACACTTCGGAGGACAGAGTGAAAGGAAAGAGAGTAAGATAAACAGGGGGGAAATAGGATGGAGGGAAATACACAATTATCAAAACTAAAAAATTTTATAGCAATATCTCTGAAAAAGTCTCATTTCTCAAATACACAGAGAACTGAATCAAATTTATAAAAATAAGAACCATTCCCCGATTGATAAATGGTCAAAGGATACAAAGAGACAGTTTTCAGGCAAAGTAATCAAAGCTATCTACAGCCATATGAAAAACTGCTCTAAATCACCACTGATTAGAGACATGCAAATTAAAACAACTCTGAGGTACCAGATCTCACCTATAGATCAGCTAATAGGACAGAAAACGAAAATGACAAATGTTGGAAGAGAAGTGGGAGAACTGAGAAACTAATGCACTGTTGGTGGAGTTGTGAACTGATTCAACCATTCTGGAGAACAATTTAGAATGATGCCTAAAGTGCTATAAAACCTTGCATACCCTTTGCCTCAGCAATACCACTACTAGGTCTGTATCCCAAAGAGATATTAAAAAAAATAAAAAAAGGAAAAGGAAAAACCTGAAGAGACTTACATGATCTGATGTAAAGTTAAGTGAGCAGAACCAGGAAACAGCGTACACAATAACAGCAATATTGATGATCAGCTGTGAATGACTTAGCTATTCTTAGCAATACAGTGATCCAAGATAATGCCTAAAGCCTTATGATGAAAAATATTGTCCATCTCCAGAGAAAGAACTGATGGAGTCTGAATGCAGGTTGAAGCACACTTTTTTTACTTTATTTTTTGGTCTATGTTTTCTTTCACAACATGACTAATATGGAAGTATGTTTTTCATGACCACACATGTATAACCTATATTAAATTGCTTGCCTTCTCAATGAAGGGAGTGGTAAAGAAGGGAGAAACAGAATTTGGAACTTTAAAAAAAATGCTAAAATTGTTTTTTTTACATGTAACTGGGAAAAATGAAATATTAAATAGATAAAAAAAAGTAAAATAGAAAATTCTCTTGTAGAAAGTAGGATTTAAGTTGAGTCTTCAAAGAGGCCAGGGAAATGAGAAGGTGGAGATGAGGAAGAGAATTCCAGGGAAGGGGTCAGCCAGTGAAAAAGCATGGAGTCATGAGATGGAATTTCATTTGCTTGAGGCATCAAGACAAATAAAGAAGCTCTTATAATAATCCAGGAGACAGGTGATAAAAGTTTGACTTAGGAAGCAGACAAAAGATATGGAGGTAGAATCAACAAGAATTGGAAACTGATTGGATATGTGGAGTGACGGACAGTGAGGAGTCAAAAAAAGACTCTGAGGCTACAGACTTCCATGACTGGAAGAACAGTGTTGTGCTTGACAAAAATGGGAAAGTCTGGAAAAGAGGGGTGTTTGGGGGTGGGGCTTTGTTTTGGACATGCTGAATTTTAAATACCTCTAAGACATCCAGTTCAAAATGTCCAATTAGCAGCGGGTGACCAGGGACCCAAGCTCAGGAGAAAAATTGATGTCAGGTATATGTGTATGTGTTTTTTGTGCGTGCGTGTGTGTGTGTGTGTGTGTAATATATAAAAGAGATTACAAATACATGGAAGCAGATAATAGCACCAAGAAACTGTACAGAGAGGAAAAGGTACAAGAGAGAGGAAAGGACATGTGATATGGATGGTGAGCCAGCAAAGGAAATTGAGGGAGAAAACAGGAAAGAAGAGAAAAAGATAAGGACTGAGAAAAGATTAATATAATGAAAAAAAGACAACATAAAAACATAAACTTTCTTTAGCTAAGAGGGAGTAAACATAAACATTTGCAATTAAGATTCTAAATAGTTCATAATTTTTATAGAACTTTAAGGTTTACAAAGAATTGTAATGTCTCTAAAGGAACAGAAAGGCTCATTTTGAATCTTTTCACTAGGTGAACTATTTAGAATTTTAATTGAAAATGTTTATGTCCCTCCAACCTGTGTATTTTTTATTCATGTCTTTAACTAAATCTGCTACACAGGAAGGCCCAGGAGATTTTCCTCTTGTACCAAAGAGGCATTTCTGGTATCTATTTCATTCTCTCTCTCATCTTAATATGTGCATGTGTCCTTTATGATGTCTTTTATGAAATTCCTCCATATAAATCTTCATCAGTAATATGCTGCAGCTTACTTATACCATTTTCCTCAAGTTCACCTTCAATTTTTATTCTTCTGTAATGATAGTTTCCTAGAAGTATTGTCCTTGGAGATTTTTGTATAATAATGAAACCTTTTCTTAGTACCTGATTAATTCTGTTTGGATCAAGTATAGATTAATTCTAATACCAAGTTTTCCTTGAAAACAATATTAAAAGATTCCAGTAACTATAAAAGGAATACTATAATACTATGATGGTCAGGTAATAAAGTATCTCTGAAACCCTTGTATCAATTGCCATCAATTGCTATCACAATATCCAAAGTAGTAGTAAAAAAGTTAGGAAGTTTATCTTTCCTTCAGTCCTTAAAGTGTTTTTCTGCCTACAACAGCTTTATTAAAACAGCTTTAATGAAAGCAAGGGTGACCTTATGCAGTTTTGCCAAATCTTTTCTCCTGAGAGAATTGAGGGGATTAGGACACAACAGGTTAGTTAACTATGGGAATTGAGTGAACCACATTGACTCCATTTTGTGACTCAATTCTGGAACTAACAGTTTTTATTCAATTATGGATCTAGTCCAAATTCTGTCTTGTGAGAAAATTTTATTCAATTGTGGGAACTGGGAGAAAACCTTATTGCATTATTCGGACCTATCCCTGTGGGGCTAGGAAATTGGACCACCTCTCTTGATGCTTAGAGACCCTTAACCAAGGACTACGCTATGCTGACCAGAAACCTAGTCAGACCCAAAGAATGATTCAAGGAGTTTTCTCACATTTGTACATCTCAAGTAACCTATATGTTTTATCTGAAAAATGGTCCAGTATTAATCAATCAGTTATTGTTTCCATGTTCTTTTAATTGTTTACTGACACTTGGGGGAAGTGGGACACCTCCTTTTCTGACTGCAGGGAATTGCACCCGTATACTCTCCCCCTTGCCAACTTGGAAAGTCCCTAATCTTTCATCCAATTAGAAATCAGATTACCTAATGTACTGTTTCCTTTTAATTAATTGGTCCTATTTGATTAATTATTTTAATGTATAAAAGTCTGTCTTCCCCAGGTCTAAGCTGAAGAAATCTGGTCAACTAACAAACTGTTAGGCAACTGGCATGCATTCCTCAATAAATTGATATGCTCAGAAGATCGAACCTTTGTTTCCTCAGTCATTTCATCTCTCACCTACCACCTTCCCCATTAAGCAAAACATGATCGTGGAGAATGCAGAGCAGGCAAACTTTATTTCATGGAAAATCTTTCACTGAAAAACAGTAGATCACAAACTTTTCCCTTCAGCATCCCAAGCAGACAGAAAGTATACAGGTGGTCAAAGTGACACAGGAGACAGTGGTTAATAGAACTAAACATTTAAAAGCATACAAGTATGCTCTTGCTTCCTTCCAAAATGATTTGATGATAAGCAGTAAGAAGCCCAAAATGATGGTAGCAACAAGAAAAGGTGATAGGAAGAATGAACTGGAAGCATAGACAAAGCCAATGTCTGCTAAGTAGGGGCCAGTTTACCAAATACAAGAGCTTGGTGTGCTACCCTTGAACACAGGCCAGAGGATGATGACCTTCTATTATGGAAATGAGGAGAGCAACTAAAACACATGCTTATCTATATGTGGTAGCAAAGAACTGGAAACAAAGCCCATCAATTGGGGAGCAGCTAAAAAAATTGTGGTATGTGAATGTAACAAAATATTACCGCACTGTAAAAATGACAACTGTGATGAATAGAGAGAAGCATGAAAGACTGACATGAACTGATGCTGCTATCTCCTCCTTCACCCCTGTGTCACGAAAACAAAGAGATGACCTTACTCCTTTAAGGCTAACCCTTCTCTAACATCACAAGTGATCCCATTCCACCTAGTCTCCTCCCTCTGTCATCCCCACTCTCACTTACCTTCAATATCTTGTCCACTGGCTCCTTCCCTACTGCCTTCAAATATGCCCTTGTTTCCTCCATATATACATCTTTGTGTGTGTATATGTGTGTGTGGGGGGGGGGGGTTCTGTCCTTTGCAGCTGAACTCCTTGAAAACTGCCTACAATAGGTGCCTCCACTTTCCTCTCACTTTCATTTTAATCCTTTATACTCCAGCTTCCAATCTCACCATTCCACAAAAGCCACTCTCTCCAAAGTTACCAATGATCTCTTAATTGCTAAATCCAATGGCTTTTTTTCAATCCTTATCCTTTTCTGGATCTCTCTGCAGCCTCTGAAACTACTGATCACCCTCCTCTTGATAACCTCTTCCCCCTAAGTTTTTGGAATACCACTCTCTCCTGGTTCTCCTCCAACCTGCCAGACCTCTCCTTCTCAGTCTACTTTATTGGATCCTCTTCCAGACCATGCTCTCTAACAGAAGTTGTTCCTCAGAGTTTTCTCCTGGTTCCTCTTCTCTTCTCCCCCCAAACTACTTCACTTGAGGATTTCATCAGTTCCGTTGAATTAATTACTATCTCTATGCTAATGTCTGGCTCTAATCTCTCTCCTCCAATCTCCCATCTCCAACTGCCTATTGGACATCTTGAACTGGATGTCCAACAAACACTTTGAACTCCACATGCCCCAAATTCATAATCTTTTCCCTCAAAACTTCCCTACCCCTAGGTTTAGGAGTCCCATCCTGGATTCCTCACTATCTCCCCCCCCCCAACATTCAATCTGTTGCCAAAGTTCATCGATTGTACCTTTGTAACATTTCTCATATATGTTTCTTTCCTCTGACACTTCCACCTCTCTAAGACAGGCCCTCATCACCTCATGCCAGGACTACTGCAACAGACTGCTGGTAGTTCTTCCTGCCTCAAGTCTTTCCCCCTCCCATCCATTTTCCATTCAGTCAAAGTAATTTTCCTAAAATGCAGATCTGATCATGTCACCCCTCCCCCTCTTACTCAATAAGCTCCTATGGCTCCCTACTGCCTCCAAGATCAAACGCAAAATGCTCTATTTGGTATCCAAAGCCCTTTGTAACCTTGCCCCTCCTACCTTTACAGTCTTCTTACACCTTACTCCCCAACATGTACTCTTCAATACAATAGCAATGACCTTCTGGCTGTTCTACAAACAAGTCACTGAATGTCTTGTCTCCAGGCATTCTTTCTGGCTGTTACCCCATGCCTGGAATGCTCTCACTTCTCTGCTCTGACTACTGACCTCCCTGGCTTTCTTTAAGTCCCAACTAAAATCTTACCTTCTATAGGAAGCCTTCCTCATCCCCTCTTAATTCTAGTGCTTTCCTTCTAGTAATTACTTCCTATTTATCCTGTATATAGCTTGCTTTGTATATATTTGTTTGTCTGTTGTCTCCCCTATCATACTGTAAGTTCCTTGGGGACAGAGACTGTCTTTTGCCTCTTTCTGTATCCTCACAGCTTATTAGCCCAGTGCCTGGAACATAGTAAGCTCTTAATAAATATTGATCAATTGACTGATTCAATCTAGATTTTCTGGAGAGATCATTCTTTCAGTCTTTTAAAATTATAAAACATTCTAGGAATGTTTAAAGAGAAAGGGAATGACACTGGTAAAGCCAATTTAAATTTCAAAAAGCAGACTACTGAACTAGGATTAAAAAAGGACCTTACTAGTCATCTGATCAAACCCCTGGCCAATGCTTAATCCCTACTACTAGGATTACAGCATCATACACATAAATCTAGTAAGGCCCTTAGAAATCAACTAGTTTAACAACTATTCATTTTATAGATGAGGAAACTGAATCTAGAGAGATGAAGTGACCTGCCTGTAGTCACAACTCATGGGCAAGAATGCAACCCCAAGCCTTCCTGACTGCCCCTGCTATCTCCCCTCAAGATCTCCAATATTAACACTGATATATTTAATTATCAATATCACTCAATATTGAATTCACAAAGTGAATCTCTCTTCCTCAATGGGACAGCAAAATAGTATGAAAAATGTAATGATTATATTTATAGGTCACCAATCAGTACAGGAAGGCATGGCTGTTTTCCATTATGTCAAGTCCAAACATTCCTAGTTTTCCTCAATTCCATTCTGGATCTATCACCCCTTTAGAATCATTTAAATATTTTAAGTCCTAGCACCTCTTAGAATATTCAGTCCTTCTTATTTACTATCTAACATTTTGGGGAGGACCAGATTTGCTATTTCATTCATAGGGAGTTCTCAGTGAGGTACCTTTGTATCTGTTAACTGGGACTATAGATAATTAATTGAGTTGACGCTGATATATTTAAATTTGACAAACAACTCTGGGTTTTGCTAGCCATACCTTTTTGTGATTTTATGAATCGTTTATTTGTATTATCCTGTAGGCTTGTTCTGATCAAAGAGTATCAATTTTTAAAATTCTGTATTTACAGAAACATTTCTACATGTGAAATAACATTATCTTACCACTCTATCACTGTAATTATTCTTCACTTTCCAGTCTTTGAGAAGGTTGTCAGTCAGTCAATACTCAGGATCACAAAGTATGTATTACAGCCTGGGGCCTGCTCCCTTTCCCTATCTACTATATATCTTTGAATTTGTAACCAACACTTCAGGAAATTAATTGAGCTAATTCTAATACATTCAAATTTGACAAATAATTTCTGAATTCTTGTTATCCTTACTTGCTTTTTGTGATTTTTACAAAGAGTTCATTTGTATCCTCCTTTAGGTTTGGTCTGACAAGAGTAAAAAGTATCCATTTTTAAAATACTGTATTTATGTAGATACTTCTATATATGAAATAACATTTTTGACCATTCTATGAAACCATACTATTTTATTTCTTAATTATTCCCAAACTTTTCTTGATCTTTCTTTTTAATGAAACAGTATATGAAACTGATTTCTCTGGGGAAAATATCTCTGATAACTCCTCTATCTTTTCCTGGGTTATAATTTAAAGCATAAAATATATCACCTTATAACATAATAATTAAACAAAAACCTCCAAAATATTTGATGCATAGAAACTGATATTAAACTTATCATTTAGATAAGTAAACTAATAGCACAACTTTGAGTCTTACCTTTCTTTTCCTGATAAACTTATGTACATATTCTCATATAGCTACACAAAGACTTTCTTCCAAACCTCTTGCATCCAAGAAAAGCAGCTACAAAAATGTTTTTTAATTGACATGGTTTACTCAGTTTTAAGTGGAAAAAAATTACAACTATTTCACCCAACTAGTAAATGGGAACAAGCATCCCAAAGTTGCAGATCTTATCAAAGTTGTACCTTCACTTGTAAGAAGGACATGGAATGATTACGAAAGGGAAAAAAAATCTGGACAAAAGGGGCAGCTAGGTGGCACAGTGGATAGAGCACCAGCCCTAAAGTAAGGAGGACCTGAGTTCAAATCCAGACTCAGACCAAACACTTGACACTTACTAGCTGTGTGACCTTGGGCAAGTCACTTAACCCCAATTGCCTAAAAAAAAAAAAAACCTGGACAAAAGTGATCAATGTCCAATTTAACAAAAAAATCTAGTGGTTAAATTTGTGCTACTATGTTGAAAAGCATACATGGGAGGTAATCACACCATTTAAAACACTCACCATTTGTATGGGTTTTTTGTGTAGATCTCGCTCTGTTACCAGTTTCTCTTGGTCAGTAACATAGAGGCCCTTCTGTGCTAAAGCCTGGATTACAGCATCATGGCCCAAAAGTGGTTTCGCAGCATCACTCTTGAGAATAAGACTCCCAGCACGACAATACAGTTCTGCTGATAGTAGCAAATTCACAACAGGTGGCTTGATGTGTTCTTGGTCATATTGATCTGTATAAAATGGCTCTCGAAGTTCCTCTGGCACATTTTCTAGAGAGAACAAAGAACTTTCCTTAATAGAGTTTAATAAAAGAACACACAATTGCACACTTACTAGTATTATTTATTGTAAGTTACAAAGAAAGTGTGAAGAATCCCATCTAAGAGACCAGGAAGAGCTTCTGCCAGTAATTCCCAAAGTTGCTTCCCCCAAAGCACTACTTTGGTTCTTTTTTTCTGCCACCACCATCCTTGACTGGATTCTGACTTGGGCTAGAGTTCAGCAAAGGAAGAGATGCTTTCTCAGGCCTAAAAGGGGAGGTTTCTTATATAGTATTCCCTTATATGTATATGATTATCACTATAATATCATCATCATATATTAGATACCTCATTGTAAATTATAACAATATTATATAATATTCACATAACAATAGAATCTCACTGTTAGAGATCCTCAAACATGAATTTTGACAGAATCAAGAATGAGAGATATATAAAACATTGTCCATAATATAATCAATGGGTGAAATTATGAAGCAAATAAGAGAGTAAATATGTTGAGTTTAATTCAGTTTTATATAAGTACCTATTATGTCAGGGGCAGCTAGGTGGCACAGTAGACAAAGAGCCAGGCTTGCAGTCAGGAGGACGTGACTTCAAATGTAGCCTCAGATACTTACTAACTGTGTGACCCTGGGCAAGTCACTTTACTCTGTTTGCCTCAGTTCCTCATTTGTAAAATGAGCTGGAGAAGGAAATGGCAAACTACTCCAGTACCTTTGCCAAGAAAACACCAAATGGGGCCACAAAGAGTGGGACACAACGGAAAATAACTAAACAACAACCTGTTATGTCAACAGAATTGTGCAAGGTATTGGGAAGAGATACAAAATTTAGACAGGTAAGACACAGAAGTTACAGTGTAGACAAAGGTAGGAAAAACAAAGAGAAGTAATACAAAGTATATATGAAAAGCAAGTGTCAGAGAATAAAAAAAGTGCTTTGTAAGGTCTGAAGCCACTGGCACATTATCAAGGTCAGTTTAATTGAAGATTTATTACATGAGATGGGCTGTAAAAGAATGGTAAGGAAGTTAACAAGGGGAAAAGGCAAGGCATTCCTAGAATAACGAACATAATGAGGAAAGGATTATAGTGGGAAAACACCAGGCATTTTCAGAAGATCAAGGGTAGTCAAGTGTGGCCCAAGCATAAAGTATGCAGCAGGTAAGTGGTTTTGTTGGCTTGTCCATGGTTTGAAGAAGACTGCTGCTGTAACTCATCCAATATCAGACAACTAGGAAGTTCTGCAGGTATAAAGTGAAGGAACTGTAGCATCCCTTTGGTGTAGGCTTTCTACCCTAGTTACTGTACTGCACGCTTCAGTCTAGGCTAAAAAGGCTAGTGAGATGCTGCTCAGCTCCCGGGGTCAGAGTCACATACTTGTCCCTGCTTCTGAATTTGTTCCTCTTTCAGTACACAGCCTATGGCCGTGACAGCTCCTCACCCTGAAACACCACCACTAGGTACAAGTCCACTATTCAATCTATCTTGGACCTGTGACCCACTACATAGTAATGATAAGAAAGCTGCCAGTTAGCACCTGACCCCTAATTGTGTACAGGGTCAGGGTGCTGCTAAAGAAGTCAGAGACCTATTCTTGTGTTTGATGTACAGCCTATAAGCTCTTTCAGTACCTGTACGCTGGAATGCTCTGGCATACAACCCTGGCCAGTCCAGCTCTAACATCTGCATACCTCTCTGTTTCCCCATACTTACTTTATTTAGAAACGCAACTCACTATGCTTGTTTTCTTACTTTCTCAGTGAGGACTCTATATGACGCGTTCTCTAAATTTTTGTAGAGTAGCCATGTTGGGAGAGCTCAGCTGAACTTCCTGCTATTCTACCATTTTAGGTCCCTGCCTATGATAGCCTTTTAATTGGTTTTCCTGACTCATACCTCTCCCCACTCCACTCTTTCTTTCGCATGGCTGCCAACGTGATTTTTCTAAAGTGTAGGTCTGATTGCATCACCCAACTCCACAAGGAATGGACCAGGAGTTCCCTACTATATCCAGAATTAAATCTGAAAATCTATGTCACCCTGAGCCCTTTCTACCTTTGCAGTCTTATTATGTCTGTCTCCCCGCTCCATTAACTATGATGCAATTAAACTGCCCTACTTGCAGTTTCTTGAACATGTTACTCCAACTGTAGACTCCATTTCTTTGTAACGGTCCCACATGTAGACTCTTTTGCTCCTTTACCTTTGCCTCAGTGAATTTGTCTTTTTCCTTTCTAATACTAGTAATTTAGTTTTTTTTAAATCAAAGTAGCCATTGGTTTATCTAGTTTATTGAGTTTTCTCCTTTTAAAAAATGGGCCTTAGTTTTATTTATTCAATTTTTCTTAAATTCTCAATTTTGTCACTCTCTTCTTTGATTATCAGGATTTCTGTTTGGTGATAATGAGGATTTTCATTCATTCATTCATTCATTTATTTATTTTATGGTGAGGCAATTGGGGTTAAGTGACTTGCCCAAGGTCACACAGCTAGTAAGCGTCACGTGTCTGAGGGTGGATTTGAACTCAGGTCCTCCTGACTCCAAGACCAGAGCTCTATCCACTGCACCACCGAGCTGTCCCAATAATGAAGATTTTTAATTGTTGGTTTTTCTAAATTGTTTAGTTGCATGCCTAAGTCACTGATCTGCTCTTTCTCTCTTAAGCATTCAGAGATACAAAATTATACCAAAGTAATGCTCTGGCTGAATCTCACAATTTTTAGCATGTTATCTCATTGTTATCATCTTTAATGAAAATATTGTTTCTATGACTTCTTCAATTACCTATCCATCATTTAGAATTAAGTTACTTAGTTTCCAATCAATTTATAATCTATACTTTAAAAGCCCTTTACTGAATATAATTTTTATTGTATTACAGCCCAAAAGATGCATTTAATATTTCTGCATTTCTGCATTTGTCTGTAAGCTTTTTATATCCTAATACATGGCCAATTTTTGTGAAGATGTCATGCACAGCTGAGAATACTAGCACTCCTTTCTATTTCCATTCAGTATTTTCCAGATGGCTATCACATCTAACTTTTCTAAAACGCTATTCAACCCCTTAACTTCTCTCATTTATTTTATGGTAGATTCATCTAAGTCTGAGGTGAGTAAACTGAAGTCTCCCACTATTATCAAATTTCTTTTACTTTTTATTTCCTCTTGTAAGTCACATTCACAGTTATGACTGCTAACTGTGTATTTCTCTTCATTCTATTCTCTTATACTTTTCCTTATTTTTTTTCCCTTGTCCTCTCTTCAGGAGTCTGTTTGGCTTCTGACTATTGCTTCCCTTAATCTACCTTCCCTCTTCTTCTCCACCCCATCCCTATGCTTTTTTCTCTTAACCCCTTATCTGTACTCAACTGAGTCTATATGTGTATTCTTCCTTCTTTTAACCAGTTCAGATGAAAGTGAGGTTGAAGTATTGCCTACTCCCCCCTTCCCAACACTTCCTCCTTCAATGTGCAAACTCTTCCTTGCTCCACTTACATGATACAATTTTCCCCATTCTTCCTCTCCCTCCTCACCTCCCCCACTTCATACCTCCTCTTCTTTACTCCTACATTCTTCTTTTGCGGTCACCCCAACATAACAGAATACCATCCAGATCCTCCACCTAATTAGATTCCCTCTCAGTGATGATAAAGTTCTCCCATATAAAAATGTAAACAGTTTAACCCTGTATAATTCCTTATGATTTTTCACTTATGTTTGACTTTTTATATTCTTCTCATGAATCCTGTGTTTGAATGTCAAAATTTCTATTCAGCTCTGGTCTTTTCATCAAGAATGTTTGAAAGACCTCTATTTCATTAAACATCCATTTTCCCCAGTAGGATTATACTCAGTTTTGCTAGCAGATTATTTTTGGATGTAATGCTAGATCCCTTGCCCTCTGGATAGTCTTATTTTAAGCTCTCCTTTCCTTAATAATAGCGGCTGCTAAACTTGGTGTGATCTTGACTGGCTGCATGGTACTTGAATTCTTTCTTTCTGACTGCTTATATTTTCTCCTTGACCTGGGAGCTCTGGATTTTGGCTATAATATTCCTATGAGTTATCATTTGGCGGGGGGGGGGGTATTTCAGGAGGTGAGCAGTGAATTCTTTCAATCTCTACTTTGCCCTATGATTCTAAGCTATCTGGAAAGTTTTCCTCTATATAATTTCTTGAAATCTGATGTCTCAGGTACCACATCACCCCTATCAGAAATGACAAATGCTGGAGTGGATGAAGAAAAATAGGTAAACTGATGAACTGCTGGTGGGGCAGTGAACTGGTCCAACCATTCCGTAGAACAATTTGGTACTATGCCCAAAGGGCTATAAAACTGACCCAGCCATACCACTACTAGGTTTATACCCCAAAGAGATAAAAAGGAAAAGGAAAAGGATCTACATGTACAAAAATATTTATAGCAGTTCTTTTGGTGCTGGTGAAGAATTGGAAACTGATAGGATGCTCACGAACTAGGGAATGACTGAATAAGCTGTGGTATATAATTGTGACGAAGTTGTTTTGTGCTCTGAGAAATGATGGGGCGGTGGTTTCAGAAAAACATGGCAAGATCTATACAAACTGATACAAAGTGAAGTGAGAAGAACTAGGAGAACATTGCGCATAGTAACAGCAACTTTGCAATAATAATCAACTATGAAAGATTTTGCTACTCTGATGAAGACAATGATCCAAGACAATTCCAAAGGACTCATGATGAAAAAACACTATTCACCTCCAGAGAAAGAGAACAGATGAATGTTGAGTGTAAAGTGAAGTATAATTTTTCTCACTTTTTCTAGCTTAAAAAAAAAAGTATGGCTAATATGGAAATGTTTTACATGACTTCACATGTATAATTGATTATCATATTCTTTGCCTTCTCAGTGGGTGAGGGAGGAGGGAGGGAGGAAATCTGAACTAAAAATTTAAAAAGAAAAGAATGCTTTAAAAATAAATTGTTTAAAATGTTTTTAAAAAGAAAATTGCAATAAAAGTAGTTTATGGGGGGAAAAAGAAATGTGATATCTCAGCTATTTTCTATTTCCTATGAAATATTTCACATTTTTTTCAGTCTTTTGACTTTGTTTTATCATTTCTTTATACCTGTTCTGTATCTCTTTTCAGCAAGCTATTTATTCTCTTTTCATATCTTTCTTGCATACTATCACTTGGTTTTTTAAAATCATTTTTTAGCTCCTTTAACTTTTTGCTTAATTCTTCTAGAAATTCTTATGCCTAGTTTACAGTTTTCTTTGAGACTTTGCTTGTAGATGTTTTCAAGCCATTGTCTTTTTTGTTTGAGTCTTGAGCTTCCTTATTCCCATAGTTGCTGTTTATGGTGGAGTTCATTTTTGTTTGCTCGTTCTTCTGGTCATCATCTTATCTTTGGACTTCTTTAGGGAAGGGCAACATCTCACCTGAGCTTCTAATGTCTTTCTGTTGCTTTCACAGCTCAATCCCTGGGGGACTTCAAGTTTTCAGTGCTTCCAAAGTAGTGTGATCTAGGAAGAGATCTGCTCACAGCCTTTCTAGTCTGAGCTCTGCAAGTTGATCTGTTGGTTTATATATAGTTAGTTGAGTTTTAGGAGACTGCTGCAAACCCAGTCATTGTTAGCCCACTGGGAAGTTCTGCACCCTCAGAGCAAGTGAACTGCTGGCTCCCTTTATGGACTTCTGCCCTGGTTATTCCACTGCAGGTTTATGTGTGGACTAAAGATTAGAACTGAGTTGTCACTTTGCTCCTGGGCTCAGAGTCACACAGCTAAGTTTCTAAAACTTGTTCTGTGCTTAGTTAGGGCCCATCTTCCTCACTCATGACTTCCTCCTCTTGGCCTAGGAGTATGACTTTGTGCTGAGTGATGGGCAATGCCCATTTCAACAATTCTCAAACCTGCCAAGGCTACTCCTCTTCCCCTTACCCTCTCAAACTGAGAACCTTGCCTCACATTTCACTGAAAAACTTGAGGCCATTCACCAAAGACATAGTCTTCTCCCCTACTCCCCATTTCCCAGATGCCTCCTACCTCTATTACCTTCTTCACCCATTTCACATAATGAGGTGGCTCTTCTTGAGAAGTTACATTATTTGAGATGAACAAGTGATCCCATCTTTTCCAGAAGATTAATCCCTCTATCATCCCTACTCTCTTGGTTATCTTCAATCTTTTCCTGTCCCTGCTTCCCTACTCCCAACAAGCATGCTATGTCTTCCCCACCCTCAAAAAAACCCCGAGGGGCAGCTAGGTGGAGCAATGGATAGAGCACTGGCTCTGGAATCAGGGGGAGCTAAGTTTAAATCTGGCCTCAGATACTTGATACTCTCAGATATTTGATACTTACTAGCCATGTGACCCTGGGCAAGTCACTTAACCCCCACTGCCTCGCCAAAAAAAAAAAATCCTACTTGCTCAATCCTTCCTTGCTAGCTATAATCTTACATATCTCCTCCCTTTTGTGGCTAACCTCTTTGAGAAGGCCATTTATCAGACACATCCTCATTTCCTACCTGGTTGCATTCATCTTGGACTTCTTTGGCTTTTCCTCCCTGCTTCAATCCAGGGTATTGTCTCCTTCCTCCCCCAGCTTTTCAGTTTTCTTTTATGTATTGTCTTCACCCATTAGTTTGTAAGCTCCTTAAGGGGAGAGGTCCTTTTATTTCATATTTGTATTCCCAGTGCTTAGCACAGTATAAAGCAAATAGTAAGTACTTAATAAATGTTTATTGATTTACTTTCTACCATTAGTGCCTCTATTTCCTTTCTTCTCATTGTTTTAACTCTACAATATGGCTTCCAACCTCTTCACACAACTGAAACTACTTTCTCCAAAATTAGTAATAATCTCTTACATGGCAAATCTAATGGCCTTTCCTCAATCCTCAACCTTCTTCACCTCCATAAGCTTTTGAAACTCAACCACCCTCTTCTCTTGTATACTCTTTTCTCTAGAATTCTGTGACACTACTCTCTCCTATTTCTCCTCTTAGCTTACTGATCAATTGTTCTCAATCTCCTTTGCAGCATGATCTTCTAGGTCATGCCTACTAACTGTGGGCTCTGCTTAGGCTAGGCCCTCTTTTCTCTCTATAGAGTATTTCACTTGGTAATTTTATCAGCTCCCATGAAGTCAATTAACATCTCTATACTGAAAATCCTCAAATCTATTTATCCTTATAACCTATCTACTGATCTCTAGACTCATAACTCTTAACTGCCAATTGAACACCTGGAACTGGCTGTCCCACAGACATCTTAAACACATCTCCAAAACTAATTATCTTTCCCCCAAAATCATCACTCTTTCTGAAATTCCCTATTACCTGTTAAGGTTTGATAATTCTGTAAGAGAGAATGAGGCTGACAACTTTGTGCCACTCTGTCCCACTCATATCCAATTCTCAAGCAGATCAAGACATCACCCTCATGATGTCATTGGTCCTCTTCAAAAACGAACCACCACCACCACCACCATCTTCACAGTCACCCAGACTCTCAACCTAGGTGTCATCCTCAAATACCCACATCCAATCTGTTGCCATGGCCTGCTAATTTCAATTTTGTAAGATCTCCTCCTCTCCTATGACACTGCCACCACCCTGGTACAGGCACTCAACATGTCACACCTGGGCTATTGTAATAGTTTGCTAAACCCCAGTGGTTTCCTATCATACTTTTATCAGATTGCATGCCATCTTGGGGAAGGAGGAGGGGAGGGAGGCACAGAAAATTTAAAACTCAAAAGTTTATGGAAGTGAATGTTGAAAACCAAAAATAATTTTTTTAAAAAAAGATAACCTAAGACTTGTATCAACTGAGGCAGAAGGAAGGGAAAACCAAGAGAACAATTTATAAAATAACAACAATCTTGTAAACAATTCTGAAAGATTTCAAAAGACTCTTGAAAAACATGCTTCCTTCACCTCCAACAGAGGTGATGGACTCGAGAGTATGGAATGAGTCTTTTTTTTTTTTTTTAAACATGGTCAACGCAAGAATTTGTTTTGCCTGATTGTAACAGGAATTTTGTTTTTCTTTCTTTCTCAATGGAGAGGCAAAGGAAAGGAAAGAGAAGGTGGATTTTTGTTGACTGAAAGAAAATTAAGACAAAAAGATTGACCCAGCTGTAGTGAGAACTTCATTAAGCAATAGAATATAGAACAATTACTTTCTGACTTCCACCAAGTCAAATAGCCTCCCAGATGACTGATTTCAAAATCTAATCATTTAAAGACTAATGATCAAGATAGGTGCTATTTAGATCCTGGAGCACAAGAAAAACTTGTCCAGTACCCTTTGCAATCCTAGGAGTGATGTTTCACTAACCTATTTCTCAGAGAATGAGTTTCTACTACTTACACCATAGAGACGATTGAGAAAGAGAAAAGTAATTTTCATTGGCTCTAATCTTTAATTTAAAAAATAAACAAAAATAACCAAAATGACCTGTTCAGTTTAATATGTCAGATTTAAATTTCCTAGATGTCTGCTGGAGCCCTCTTTCTCTCTCTCCTTAAAGTAGAACAACTAATAATTTCTTGACTTCACTTAATGATAATTTCAAACTGAAAAATAATCCCAAGGGTACAGTTTAGAATCTAGACTATAGAGTCAAAGAACCTGGGTCCAAAAACTTCCTGTACGTACATGCTACTTTGGAAAAATTATTCTATTTCCAAAGGTCAAATGATATATTTTTAAGGAATCTTTTATACTTATTTTCTACAGTCTAAAAAAAGGTCTTACAAAGTAAGTTTCACTATAAATTTTGTCATTTTGTACTGTTCTGAGGAATAAAAAAAAATTTTTCCTAACGTGTCAAAGAAGCACAGTAAAATGGAAAGAACACTGGACCAGAAGCCAAGAAATGTGATTTTTATTCCCCTCTTCCACTAGCTAATTGTGTGACCCTGAGCATTCAATTTATGTTTCTGTGCCTCAGATTCCTCATAACCAAAATTGAAGGAGTTAGACTAGATCAGAGGTTCTTAACTTGTTTTAATGTTTTTATATCTGTATTTCAACATAACTGATTTCCTTTGTAATCCTATATATTTTATGTATTTAAAAACATTCCCCAAGAAGAGGAACTGACTATATATATTAATACATTTTTTTTTAAGTTATAAAGATTTAGATCCAGAACAGGATCTAGGACTGGAAGAAACCTCAGAAACATCTCATCCAATCTCATTTTACAAATTAATCAACTGAAGTTTGAAATTAAGTGACTTGTCCAAGTCACAAAGGTAGTGTTAGAGGAAGTTTTTGAACCCAGGTTCAGACTCTATAGTCTAGACCAGGGGTGGGGAACCTGAGGCCTTGAGGTGACATGCAGCCTTCTAGCTCCTTGGGTACAGCCTTCTGACTGAGTCCAAGTTTTACAGAACAAATCCTTTTATTAAGGGGATCTGTTCTATGAAGTTTGGATTCAGTCACAGGGCTGCACTTGAGGGTCTAGAGGCTACATGTGGCCTCGAGGCTGCAGGTTTCCCACCCCTGGTCTAAATCATAGATTCCCAAAGTGGGCAATACAGCCCCCTGGGGGGGTGAGGGGGCCTCCGTGGCCTCGGGAGCTGTTGGGAAATGTTGGGAAATGTTGAATAAAAATAAGCGCAAGGTGGAAGCATAAGGAAAGAGAAGAAAATTTTGAAAAACTGTTCATACATGTTTCATCTGTTCTATAACAGAGTTAAAGTCGCAGTGATTATATGATTTTCCAGATAAACACATAAAATGTCAGTTATAACCTATCAGTGGCCAAATTCAATGACAGGTGCATTGCTGAGAAGTCCAGTATGCATTGGCAGGAATATGTGCGTGTAATGACTTGTTTACAACACAATACTATACGGTTACATGACACAGTATTACATCATCAAAATTTCAATGCAGGAAAAAAACACAAATTTACAACAAATTATTAAATTTGAGATGCCTCATTTTTTAAAAAAATTTTGTTTTTTCTCTTCAAAATGATGCAAATTTTAAAAAAACCGTTAAAGGGCTAAAGAAAGTAGATTTCCAGGGGGGCACTGAGTAATTTTTTTTTTAAAAGCTTGGGAACTTTTGGTCTAGACTCTACACTGTACCCTTGGAATTCCTCTTTTTCAGGTTGAAATTTTCCTTAAGGCAAGTCAAGAAACTATTAGCTACTCTACTTAGAAAAGAAAGAGAGGGCTCCAGCAGATATCTAGAAAATTAAAATCTGACAGAAATATTAAGTAATATTTTCTCATGTCTCTGTGCTAGACCTGTGATTATTCCCAAACTCATGAACCTTCTCTTTCTGTTCAGGTGTTCCATACATACTCTGATGACAATGCTGCTTCTATTTCAGTCTCCACTCATCTTCACCAAAATGCTCTCTCAACAGTGGTTCTTGGATTTCCTCACAGGAATGTAACACATGAGCATATCTTCTTAATATATAATGTTAGTCCCCCTTTTTCTACCCTGTTGTTTTTAAATAAGGTGAACTCTCCCAAAGTCAACAAATTATTTTGCTTCTCCTTTCTCTGACAAAAGGAAAAAAATTTCTGCCCTGAAAAAGAAACAAAAATGACCAAGGAGTTGATAACCAAAGATAAGGAGGGAATATTAACTTCTAGCCACCTTGGAAAAGGTCAAATCACCTGACCCAGATTAACAATATACTAATGTACAGAAAGAACTGGAATATTGTTAGTGACCTTTGAAAGATCATGGAAATGGGAGATGTAACATAGAATGAGATGAGAGCTAATGTCCAAATTTTCAAAAAAGGAAGAATGGAGTCTGCAAACTACAGGTCAGTGACTTTGACTTTGATTACTACAAAATTCTAGAATATATTATTAAAGGGATAGTGAACATCTAGGAAAAAGAAGCAATAATCATAAAGAGCCAATCAATCCATCAAGAATAGATCTTGTCATGGCCAATGCAGGAATTTGTTTTGCTTGACTTTATGTATTTCTAACAGAGGTTTTGTTTTTCTTTTTCTCTTAAGCAGGAGAACCCAGGTCCTGGGAAGGAAGGAAGGAAGGAAGGAAGGAAGGAAGGAAAGAAGGAAGGAAGGAAAAAAGAGAAGGTGGATTTCTGTTGATTGAAAAAAAATTTAATTAAAAAAAAAGAACAGGTCATGTCAGACTAAGCTCATTTCCTTTTTTAACAAAACTATTAGGAGTAGACAGATTTTACCTAGACTTTAGCAAAGCATTTGATTCTTTCCAGCTGATCTTATGGAAAAGATGGAAAGATATGCATTAGATGACAGTAGGATGAGATGGATTTGGTTCCGAACAATAGCCATTAATGGTTCAATGTCTACTTAGCAAATCTCCAGAAGAGAGCTCCAAGAATCTGTACCTTTTACAATTAGTAATTTGTATGAAGAAATAGACAGCATGCTTATCAAATCTACAGATGATCCAAAGCTGAGAGAAGATAGCTAAACATGCTGAATGACAGAATCAGGATTCAGAAAGGTCTTGACAAAATAGAACACTGGACTGAATCAAATAAGATGAAAACTAATAATGAAAGTTCAAAAAAACCCAAACAATTTCACAATTAACAAAATGACGGAAGCATGGCTAGAAAGCAGTTTATCTGAAAAAGAAAAGAGGGATTTAGTGGACTGCTAACTTTATATGAATCAGTGTGACATGGCAGTCAAGAAAATGAACGCATTTTTAGGATACATTAAAAGACTGCATTTAAGGACTAGGGAGGTATCTTCTTGGTCTGAGCATGTGTACAATATTATTTTCAGTTCTACACATAACATTTGAAGAAGGTCACCTGTAGGGCACAAAACAGGCCAAACCAAACCATGCCACCTACAATCTGGCCATTATCCTCAATCTCTTCTCACTCTCCTATGGTACTTGGACCTTATGACCACCCTAGGCTCTGAAAGGTGAGTTTTTGCTTTATCTTGCCTAGAAATCAGGCCTACACATTACTTCCCAGGCCATTCCCAAACAAAGCTGCTGCACACTGTAGTCCCCTTACCCCATCCCAGCTCCTCTTTATATGTACTATCCCCCTCCCATTAGAACATAAGCACCTTGAGAGCAAGAATTGTCTTGCTTTCTTGTATTTGTATCCCTCAGCGCTTAGATTAGTTCTTAATATTATGAAAATAATGTACCACATCAATATCAATCAAAAAGAGGCTTCCCTCTATCTCTCTCTGCAGAATGTTCCATTAACAAAGGTCAAATGACAAAAAAAACCCCAAAAATCAGTGGTAATTATAAATAAAATCAAGGGCATAATTAATATACTAAGAAGAGTGTGTTTGTATTACCATACTTTTAAAGAAAGTAGAAAACAGGAAAAAAAAACTTTTAATTACTCTGATTTGTCTTTCTAAATGGTTTTGCTGCATTTCTCTATAATATATAAAACCTTTGTTTCTTCCTTTCCAATAATCCTCACTGGAGATACTTAGATAGATACTGAAACCTGATAAAACTAGGTCAGGAACCAGTAACTATCTAAATTTAATTTTGCTGGCTCTAAAACCAAAATACCTAACTAGGTGAAACACTGGAGCTGGAAGCAAAAGTACAACAGAAGAAAAAAAATTTCCACAGCCTGCCAAATAAGTGATATAGGCATAAAAGAGGTATTAAGGAAATTTTTATTATGATCAATATTTCAGTATATCAAAGTATTGGGAAAATGGTTTATATATCCAATATAGCAAAAAACAAACAAACAAACAAACAAACAACCTACTCTGTTGATACCTAGTATGTCAAAAAGCAAAAACAAAAAAACTGTTCTTTAAAAAGTATACAACAGTAATCACAGATGCTGGACAGATTTAAATCCTTTCAGAATCCATCTAAAAGATGCTGGAAGGAACCATAGTCCTTTAGACAGCTCCTTCCAACTAAATGGAAGATGAAGAAACGTTAACAGTCATCTAGTACAAATCCTTCTTACAGCTGACTAAACAGATCCAGAGTGGTTAAGCAGCTTGCCCAAATTCAAACAGGTAATAAGGAACAGAGTCAAGATGTGGATCCATATGTTCTAACTCCAAATCTAGCACTCTTTCTACTTACTCTATACCTAATTATACCTGGTTAATATAAAAAGTTATGTAAGATTGAATCAGTCCTACTACCTCTACAAAGTAACTCAATTTCACTGAATGGTACTGCCTAGGAAACACTATAACCTTGGAAACGTAGGCAGAAAATCATTACTACCCATATATGAGGCCACTAAAATGAACATATTCTTAGCCTATATGATAAATCTCTTGCTATCCATTCATGTGTTTAACATATTAATTCTACTTTGTAACTCATACTGTCTGGAGCCAGCAATAAAGAAAAGCTTTACAGAAGGATCTGTGGTAAGATCCAGGTTATAAGCTAAGTGCCTAGTGCTAATAACAATAACAGCTAACATTTATATTGTGCTTACTACATGCCAGGAACTGTGCTAAGTGCTAACATTTGATGCTCACACACCACTGGGAGGTAGGTACTATAATTATCCCCATTTTACAACTGAGGAAAACTAAGTGACTTGACCACGGTAATCCAGCTAGTAAATTCAGGCCATATTTGAACTCAGGTCTTCCTGACTACCAGTCCAGTATTCTCTCCAATGTGGAAATCTGAGCCCATGACCAATAAAATACATACTCAAAATTATATCTGGATTTGATTTTATGATGAATTAATAGTCTCAGTAACTTTTAATGTGAAGTGGCATATACTATATTTACTACAACAAATATTCTCACTACTTGCAAAATAAAAATTAAATCAAAATCATTTAATGTGAAATTAAAAAGATTACTTCTTCACTTAGAGATTACTAGAGAAAGGATTTGATTGCTGAATATCTTATATAATACTTTGAATAACTCCCCCTTCAGGGTTTTTTTAACCTATATCATGTTAATATTTTACAAAATATTCCAAGATAAAAACAGGTTAGTCAGAAACTCTTAATAATAAAAGATATACATCTATATGTAGATGAGTATGTTTGAGTATGTGTATATGTGTATATGTGTATATAAATATAGCTCAAAATGTGATCTTCACAGGATCACAAATTTTCAGCTAGAAGGGGTCTCAGAGACCATTTGGTCCAATCCCCTCATTTCCCAGATGTTGAAAATTGAAAACCAGAGAGCCAGAGTACCTGCCAGACATCACACAATTCGTTAAGTGGCAAAGCCAGAATTTGAACCCAGTTCATCTGACTCTAAATCCAGCACTCCTCCTTCCATAACATCAAACTGGCATTCCTTACCAAATAATATCTATAATCCATTTTAATTTTTTAGTGCCAAGTACTGGAATAAGCAAAACTGTTAGAAAAATTACTGAAATAAGTTGGCAGATAAAGTTGTCCTCGTGCTGTATAAGTCCTATTTTATGTTTATTTCATAACTAAGATGCTGCTACTGAAGTATACTGGTACACACATATGTGTATGAAGCAAACATAAGATACCAACAAAAATATCTTCAAGGCTTATAACCATGAAGAAATCTAAACCAAAAAAGAAAATTTGAAGAAAATTACATTTAGAGAAAAGTGGACATACTTTAAGAGACAGAAAAGACAACTCCGCTGTTTTAAAAGTATATTCTAAACAATGTAAAGTCCGCAATACTAAGCATTACAGAATATAACTTTGAATGGGTCAGCAATCTCTTTAAAATGGAATGGCATCGTCATCAACTTCCAGTCAAGATGGCAGAGTGAATGGGAGCAGAACAGCACAGTTCCCACATATGTATTTGGAAAAAAAAAAAAAAGATAAACAAAGGAACACCAGACTGAATAACGACGAAGGAACACCAGACTGAATAACGATGAAGGCACAGAGAAACTACAATGAGAGAAGCAAAAACAGACTGCTTACTAATACTGCACATGCTCTTTTTCACTGCAAATAGAAAAATGCATTAACAAAAATGACAACAATGAGATAACATACTGAAACTGAAAAGCAGTCCTGAGGGGAAAATTTCTATTTTTCAACACTTTTATCAACAACAAAAAAAAAAGAGGAAAAACAGATCAATGAACTGAACATGTATCTAAAAGAAAATCTAAAAAGCCAACAAATTTTAAAACCCCAACTAAACAACAAAATAGAAATTCTGAAAATCAAATATACTAACAAACAACAATAATAATAGCTATCAGATAAATAGAAACACAGTGTTTTAACACTTTAAGATTCGCAAAGCACTTTAAAAATATTAACTCATTTGATCCTCACAACAACCCAGAGAGCTAAGTGTTATCTTTATCCTAATTTTATAGATGAGGAAACTGAGGCAGACAGGAGTTAAGTTACTTGTCCAGGGTCACACAGCTAGTAAGTATGTGAGGCCATAGGCCCAGTGCTCTAACCACTGTACCATCTAGCTGCCTCTAGACCAATATCCTTGTGAAAATTTTAAATAAATATTAGCAAAGAGGCTACAGTAATAAATCAAAAAGACTGTATGTTATGATCAAGTAGGATCTAAGACCAGGAATGCAAAGTTGGTTCAATATTCGGAAAACTACAAACATAAATAGATTATATTAATAGAAAAAAACTCAAAACATGATTATATCAATAAATGCAGAAAAAAGCTTTTGACAAGCTACAACCATTTCTGTTAAAAAAAAACAACACTAAAAAGCATAGGAATAAATGGATCTTTCCTTAATATGCTCAACAGTACCTATAAAACTAAAAGCCAGAATTATATGTAATAGAAAAGTACCAGAAGTCTTTCCAATAAAATAAGGTTTTTAAAAGGATACCCACTGTCATTATTATTACTTAGCATCATGTTAGAAATGCTAGTTACAAAAATAAGAATAAAAATCAAGAGAATAAATACAGGCAAAGAAGAAACAAAATTATCCCTTTCTGCAGATATGATGGTCTACATAGAGAACCCCAGAGAATCAACTGAAAAATTAAAACAGTAAGTTCACTAAAGGATCAGGATATAAAATAAAGCTACCACACAAATCATCAATCATTCTGTATTTTACCAACAAAACTCAGGAGGAAAAAACAAAAAGGAAATTTCTTTCAAAATAACTATAGGATGGGAGCAGCTAGATGGCGCAGTAGCTAGAGTACCAGCCCTGGAGTCAGGATGACCTGAGTTCAAATTTGACCTCAGACACATGACACTCACTGTTTGACCCTGGGCAAGTCACTTAACCCCAATTGCCTCACTAAAACAAACAAACAAACAAAAAACCTACAGGATGTATAAAATATATGAGTCTAATTAATAAGAAACACAGGAAGTATATAAATGCAACTATAAAACAAAAACAAAATATATGGAAATAAGTAAAGAAATATTAATTGCTAATGTAAGAACATTCCAATATAATATAAAATACAATACTAGCTACAAATTTTTTTTTAATTATTCAAGGCCATACCAACCAACCTACCAAAGGGGTACTTTAGAGAACTGGGAAAAATGATAATGAAATTCATCTAGAAGAACAATGAGTCTTGAAATAATTTTTTTTAAATGGGAAAGAAATAGGCCTAGCAATACTAGATCTCAAATTATACCACTATACCTCAAAGCAATAATCATTAAAACTATTTGAAGCTAGTTAAAAAACACAGAAGTCAATCAATAGAAGAGATTAGGTACACAACATACCAAAGCAAATGAACATAGTAGCATAGTGTTCAACAAGTCTAGATATTAAAACCACTAGGACTAAAACTAAATACTAAATACTAATATCAAATACTAAAACTAATTTCACAAAAACAGTTGGGAAAACTAGCAATTAAGAAACATGGTAACTTTGGAGAGAATAGTTTCAGATTGTAAAGGGTTGAAGAGTGAATGAGCAGAGAAGTGGAGGCAAAGAGTATAGAAATGTTTTTCAAAAAGTTTGGCCAAGAAAGGGAGGAGATAGGATAATAATTTAAGCAGGTGAGGATCTAGAGAACGTGGGGGAGAGATGGGGGAAACATGTTTGAAAGCAATAGGCAAAGAAATGATAGGGAAAGGTTAAAAATTAGAGCTAGATGATAAGTGATATTGTAATCTGCTGAAGACGACAAAAGACGATAGGATCAAAGGTACATATAGAGGGATTGTCTTGGAAGGAAGATGGGACATACTGTCAAAGACTGGAAGGAGATAGTGAAGAATAATGTCAAGGGTTTTTGAACAGTTGTGTCAAATGGCCTCTATTTTCTAAGTAAAGTAAGAGCAGCACAGTCCATATAGCTGAAAGTGAGGAAGGTGAAGTGTAGGAGGTTTGAGGAAAGAAAAAGATTTTGAAAAGTTCTGGGAAGGGGAAGAAGGGAATATGTTTTTAATTGTTTTTTTATTTTTAGCATTCAGTTTTTAAAATTTTGAATTTCAAATTCTCTTTCTTCCTCCAACCACGCCCCCACCCACTGAAGGCAAGAAATATGGTATCAATTACACATGTTAAGTCATGCAAGACACATTTCCATATTAGCCAAGTTGGGGGCGGGGGGGAGAGATTACAAAAACTGAAAAAAGATTACAAAAACTGAAAAAATTGCTTCAATTTACACTCAAGAGTTCATCAGTTCTCTCTCTGGAGATAGTATTTTTTATCACGCGTCCTTTGGAACTGTCTTAGATCACTGTTTATTATAATTAGAGTGGCTAAATCTTTCACAGTTGATCATCGTTACAATATGCTCTTACCATGCACAATGTTGTCCTAGTTCTGCTCCCTGCACTTCACATCAGTTCATGTAAGTCTTCCCAGGTTTTTCTGAAACAATCACCCTTATCACTTCTTACAGCATAATAGTGTTCCATCACAATCATATACAAAAATTTGTTCAGCCATTCCCCAACTGAGGGGCATCCTCTCATTTTCCAATTCTTTGCCACCACAAAGAGAATTGCTACAAATATTTAGGTCCTTTTCCTTCTTCTTTGATCTCTTTGGGATACAGACTCAGTAGTGGTCTTGCTGGGTCAAAGGGTATGCATAGATTTTTTTAGCCCTTCAGCCATAGTTCCAAATTGTTCTCCAGAATGGTTGGATCACTTCACAACTCCATCAACAATGCATTCGTGTAAGGGGCAGCTAGGTGGTGCAGTGGATAGAGCTCCAACCTTGGAGTCAAGAGGACCTGAGTCCAAATCTGGCCTCAGACACTTAACACTTACTAGCTGTGTAACCCTGGGCAAGTCACTTAACCCCGACTGCCTCACCAGAAAAACAAACAAAAAAACAATGCATTAGTGTACCTATTTTTCCACATCCAGGAGGGATATTTTAGGGTGGAATAAAAGGACTGCCTTACTACAGTGAAAACCCAGTTGAAGTTGGATGACATAAATTATAATAAAGCAAGTCAGGATGAATGTGAGATTTCCCTCAGCTCTGTTCAACAGCATTCTGAGTAGGGGATAAAGTGAACAGTGCAAATAATCCAGATGTAAGGTTGGCAAAGAGATCAAGTAGAAGGGAGGGAGAAGATGAAGGATTCTACAGTCTGAGGGCAGTGTGGAAGTGAATTGGCTAACTATATGGTGAAAAATGGAAGACAAAAGTGAAGTCCATGTGGTCAGGGCTGCAGGAGAAAAGGCACAGTAATAAAATATTGGATGAGATGTGAATTAGTCCAACCATTCTGGATATCAATATGACACTATGAAAGGAAAGTGATTAAGCTGTTCATAGAACAAGCACTTAACAGACACTTGCTACATGCCAGGCACTGTACTAAATGCTTTACAAATATTATCTCATTTTATTTTCACAACAACCTGGGAAGTAGGTGCTATGCTATCATCATCCCCATTTTATAACTGAGAAAACTGAGTCAGACAATGGTTAACTGACTTGCTCAGGGTCACACAGCTAGTAAGCATCTGAGGCCAGATTTGAACTCAGGTTTTCCTGACTCCAGGTCCCAGTACTCTAACCAATAAGTCACCTGGGGACTAGTACTTGATATATACCCCCAAGGAGACCAAAGACATAAAAAGTCCAATATATACCAAATTTTTTCATAGAAGCACCTAGTGAAAGCAAAGAACTGTAAACAAAATGGCTGTTCATCAATTGTGGAACAGCCAAATAAACTGTGGAATATCATACAGTAAGAATAAATAAGAAGAATTTAAAGAAACATAAAAGACTTATATGTATTACTTCAGAACAAAATATTCACAACCAGTACATCAACATACACTATTACAATAATTTAATGAAAAGGTCTTTAAAAGCAAGTAAACGCTGAGTAACTGAAAAACCAGTAATAGTTCCAGAGAACAGGTAATGAAAAATACTTTCCAGTAGAAGATCAGCTTCTTAAAAGCAATAATTGTTTCATCTTCTGTCTTGGTATCCCTACCACCTAGCTCTGTATCTGACATATAGTATATGCTTAATAAATGGTTCTTGATTTATTCCCTCATTTCAGCAGAAAGAGATAAGGAACTTCTAGCGCAGAGTGTTGTATATACCATCAGACAAGATATTTTGATCTAATTATTTTTCTTTGTTACAGAGAAAGTTCAACTGAAGAGAGCACAGAGAAGATGTGAGGCACACATTTCCTGAAATGACTGATGATGTAAAAATAAAACGCATCAACAAAACTTATTTTTTCAAAAATAAATGCACAGTACCATGAACCACATAAAAAGGTGATCTAAATCACTAATGAAAGAAATGCAAATTAAATAACTCTTACTTTTCACCTCATTCTCACTAAATTGGCAAAAATAATAAAAGGTCAATGAGTGACTATGAGAAGACAGACACACTAATACACTTATGAATTGGTCCAACTGCTCTGGAAAACATCTTAAAACTAGACTATTTGTAAACTCTGACCTGGTGATACCATTGGTAAGCATAACTACTAAACATGTCAAAGACAGAAGAAAAGGTCTTATTATTACCAAATATTTATAGCAGAGCTATCATGGTTACAAAAGACTGGAAACAAAGTGTGTGATCACAAACTGGGGAATGGCTGAACAAAACTGTAGAGTACAGATCTAATGCAATACTGTACTATAAGAAACAACAAAGATCAGAGAATCTTAGGAAGACTTGTAAACTAAATTTAGTGAACTAAACAGTAGAACTGAGAGCGATAATCACAGTAACATAAAGGAAAATAAAGCAGATCAATATAATGACCAATCTTGACTCCAGAGGCTTAAGAATCAAACACACCTCCCATCTTCTCAGCACAGAGGTGGCAAACTACAGGAAAAAAATATGGCATTTGCTATCACTCATTTAATTCATTAGTAAAGTTTGTTTAACTGTGCTTTGATACAAGGAAGGAATGGGGAATTATAATTGGGGAATGACAGCAATGTAAACAGAAACATTTTTTAAAGGAAAAAAAAAAGAGTCAATCATTTTTAAAGATGATTTAAAAAAAAAAAAGGCACAGTAACTGAAAGCTGCTTTTCAAAGCTCACACATAGACCTTGGAGTCTGTATCCATGAAGTCTTTCCAAAAAAAGCAATTTCCTCTGTTAACTGTTTCAATATTCTCATGTGAAAAAGGGGGGTTGGAGGGTGGAAGAGTAGGAAGGACAGGATCCTCCTAAATAAGCACAGGACCATATAAGAATAAAGGCTTAAAGGCACCTTAAAAATTATCTAGTCCAACCTCTTTATTTTATAGACGAGATTGCAGCCACGTCAAGTAGCCTGCATCAGGTCGAAAAGCCAGGATTCAAACTACAAAGAAGTAGAAAATTTACAGGAATTTGGAATTCCTCTTACATTATCCTCTTTATTTTCCTTTAAATCGGCTACAATGATAAAAAAAATTTTTTTTAAACTGTTTGTAAAATCAGAATGATAATTATCTCAGAAAAATCCAGATGTATAAATATGATGGCGAAAATCATTTTAGTGTTTATAAAAACTAAATACAAAATGCATATAGTTTATGTAGTTTGTATTTATAAAAAGAGAAGATGACAATACATTATATCAGAATGAGTGCTGAACTTGGAGTCAGGAAAAACCTGAATTCAAATCCTGGCTCTATGATACTTTTGATCTGTGTGATCATGGGCAAATCATTTCACCTCTCTCAGCTGCAGTTTCCTTAACTGTAAAACAGAAATAATATTAGATATTACATTCCTATATGGCTTTTGGGAAGAAAGTATTTTGTTAACATTAGTGACTATATTTTGCACAAACAAAGCCAATGCAACCAAGAATAGAAAGAAAGTAGAAAATTGGGAAAGAATTTTTACAACCAGTCTCTCTGATAAGGGCCTCATTTCTAAAATACATAGAGAATTAAGTCAAATTGATAAGAATGCAAGCCATTCCCCAATTGATAAATGGTCAAAGGATATGAACAGATAGTTCTCAGATGACGAAATTAAAGCCATCTATAGTCATATGAAAAAATGCTCTAAATCACT